>NC_139333.1:36327985-36740485 GCF_056507025.1 Lutjanus erythropterus | reverse complement strand
TATATATATATATATATATACACACATATATATATATATATATATATATATATATACACACACACACACACACACTCAATTGTGTCATTTTGATTTATTTATTTTATTATTATCTTTTAATATTTTTTTCATTTAGGTCTGTTTTGTTTTTTCTTCTCTTCAGTTGTTTTTGTGTTTTTCTCTACATGTCACTGTTTTCCTTTGTGTTTTCCTCTGTCTTATTTGGCCATACAATGACACCCAATGTACATATACAATATATATACAATACTGTCATTTTTGTGAAAAATCTAAATAAAGTTTAAAAGTTAAAAAAAAACAAAACAAAAAACAAAACAAAAATGTGTATCTCCTTAAATATTGATTAATTAAAAAATATTCTGTGTTAAATGATGAATGTTTTTTTAAAGAGACATGGAGTAAGGATAGGATCATGTACAGTGAACCTGTCATCATTAAAAAATGTACAAAGTGAAGAATTGCCACACGTGTGCAGTGCAGGAAAAACATGAACTGTCCTACTTGCAATAAACTAGTTCACATCCAAAGTTTTTCCAGCCACTTGGACTGTGGCACCACTGAGCTTGCACACAGAGGACGTCTGTAGATGAAGCCTTTCTTTTTTTAAAGACTATTTTTTGGGCTTTTTGCCTTTATTTTGGATAGGGACAGCTGAAGATATGACAGGAAAAGGAGTAGGGGGAATGACACGCAGCAAATGGGCCACAGGCGGGAATCAAACCAGCGACCACTGCAGAGGACTAACAGCCTCAGTACATGGGGCCAATGCTCTACCAACTGAGCTATTTGTTACTCTTCTGCTGCAGTGCAAATGAATAGCAATGCAGCAAAAGTGAGCTTCAAAAGGGCTACTTTGTACTCTGACTGTGTAGGAGTTTACCTCCAGTTGGACATAACCTGCTTACTGTACTTTATTCATCATAAAGAAGACGTCTGTCATTTCCCTTTTTTCTCCGTTTTTGTTCTCTGTGACTGTGCAGGGACGCCCTCAGGCCACAAACCTCGTATTGCTTTGTCTGGTTTCCTTTTTATTCTTTCTACTCTCTCATGATGCCCGCTGTGTGGTCTCAGCAGCGTCAGCTGGCTCAGTCCAACCTTTTAAAGCACATGAATGTGAGCTTAAGACAGTTGCCAGGCACTGAGGGATGAGTCTTTTATTCACAAAGAGGAAAATACTTCAAGGAAGGAATGACTGGGAAAAGTGGGACAGCAGAGATGACGTAGAAAAAAAGGGAAGTTATTAAAACTGGGAAAGATGTGATGTATAAAAATAAAAGTGGAATAGGGTTGGACGAGACAGAATATCAAGTTTTGGCAAGTGAAGTTGCTAAAAGCTGTTGCTAAAATTCACAGTCACTGTCAGGATGTGACCGACTAGCACTCACTGAAACAATACTGAGGAAGCATTTAGACTCAGAAAATGAGAGAGATTTTCATCTCAGCTGCAGAACAAACCCAGCAGATTAATAAGAATTAATATAAAGGGGTAATTATGAAAAAAGGACAATACTGCCGCAACTAACAAAATGAAGGAGACAATGAGCAAAAACATACACCTATAAATGGAAAGATAATGCTGTGCCGCTGTGGGTTGTCCTGTCCTATCCGCTCACTTAGTAGAGTAGTGTCCACCCCATGTACTGAGGCCTCAGCAGCAACATGGGTTTGATTTCAACCTGAGGCCAACCTACATGTTGTCCTCCTTCTGTCATTCCTTCTTTTCTTGTCTATCTTCAGTTGTACTATGTAGCAAAAAAAACAAAAAGCCATTAAAATCATTTTAGAGAAGATGTACAAACTTACTTCATTTTTTTGTGTTTTACCATGGTTACTGAGCAGGGATTTCTTTAAGCTGCAGTCATGGAACAGATCTCTCACTTAACTTAGCCAGGCTTTTCCTTTGTCCACATTGATGGAATACCCCTCTGGTAGGGAGCAGGATATGTTCTGAGTTTCAGATTAAATCAACTGTATAAACTGCTGCTCTTTAACCAGTTCTTTTCCTTACAAAGTTCTTTATAAGCAATATTGATTATACACTGAGGGAAGACATTAAAAATGAAAAGTTGCTGAGCTGTACATTCATAATAAAGCGTATAATGTAGAAACATAATGTTATGTAACAGTAACACAAACTGTATGCATCGCGCTGTCACAAGAACCTCCATTTGGTGATGCAGAGTAATTTTTTCCACATTTGCCTCAGGTCATATTAATGCTTTCAATTTACACAGTGTATCATCCACACACTAAAAGAACAATGAAGCAACTGCAGACACTACTACTACTATTTAAAGTCCATTTTGCATTGCTGATATTACAGCTCAGAACTTTGATTGGACAACTGATGAGTCTATCCTATCCTTTATCACGAAAAAAAAAAAAATCTTCAATCAGTTACATTCATTTTACTTTGATTTGGCCAAAAACTGAAGTGATCTGCTAGTCTCTGTCATCATGGGACAGTGTCAGACTGACAACATCATGTTTAATGTGCTGTATGTTTACGTTAGTTTAACTGTTTAGTGTGCAATTGTCATGTTAGAAATAAACGGCAGCATTAAGATCACATTCAGTCGATCAACTTTCTGCCAGCTTTCTTCTTCTCCTGCATTACTGGCAGCAACAGTGTTTCTTTGTTCTGTTTTCATATTTTTAACAGCTCTATATCATAACAACTTCTTCATTCTGACTGAAGTGGACAGCTTGTGATCGCTTCACTTTGTGCAGAAGAAGAGTCAAACGATGCATCAAACGCCCCTTTTTTAAAAAAACACAGGTGCATTCATTTACGGATGCTATTATTTACTATTATTTGAAATTTTTTAACATTATTATTATTCAGGTAATTTTGTTTTTAAGTAAACAGCTGTTCATATTGTTAGAAGTTTGATGGACATATTATTATAGCTGTAAAGATGATCAGAAACATCCTTCAACCATTACCCCCGGTAAATCAGTACTTTATGAAAGTATGTATGGTAAATATTCAGAGCCATGAGCATATTCTACATGAATAACTTCATGAATGATGTAAGAATTACAATGGTTTCAGTTAAGTGTTTTAGTAGTGGTTAGTGGTTAGTAAGTAAATGTATATTTTAAGTCCACTCCACATTCAATCACTTTTCTTATATCACAGAGGCTATTTTCCTTTTATACATTATATTATATTACATACAGTCTTGTAAAGAGTACTGAAAATCTACTCAAGTACTAGTACTGTTACATTACTAAAATAATACTCAATTACAAGTAAAAGAACTGGTATTTGAAAAATACTTAAGTAAATAACTCTGAAAGAACTCTGTTCTGTTCAGTGCTCACGGCCACCTCAGCTATTTTGTGCATTTTATAGTTAAAAATGCGATTAATCGATTAATAATTTATAATTTTTAGATTTCTTTCTTTTTTTCCCTCATTTTTACTTAAAGTTTCTTTATTGAACAAATGGCTCCACCAGACAAAACAGTTGCTGCCATTTCTGTTGATTAAATATCCATGAATACATTTTTAAATTTTCAACAGCATTTAATTGATTAATGATTCATTATTAACTTCCTCACTCCAAAAATGTGCTGCTGCAGTGTTTAGTTTTTCATCCATATGTCCTTGTTCTCATTGGCCCATTTGTGATCAGATCACCTGATAGGCTACAAAAATGCAGATAAAAAGTTTGGATATTAATTCAACTTGTACTTAGTACTCAATTATGATTTTAAAACTAACTAAGTAGATTACATGGTGTAATGCATACTTGAGTACAAGTAAAAGTACAGACTTGAATATCTACTCATGAAAGTACAAATAAAAATTATTTAATTACAGTAACTTGAATAATTGTAATTAGTTACTTCCATCCCTGATTACACACATTATATGTTTGGCTTCCTCGTAAGACATTTTCCTGGATTACTTAAACCTGGATTGGCCTAGATGAAACTCCTGAGCCTCCTCCTTAACCATCATGAAACGCATAGAACCAAGATGAACTAACCAGACTAGGTCAAGACTCATGTTCTCTTTTATCCTGGATTACTAAATTCTGCCTTTGTGAAATATTCACACCTGCTGGATAACTGCTATTTACTAGGGATTAATATTTTTCTCAAAAATGAGACTTTTTCTATCCCGAGAAAAGAGACCAATTTTCCTGGGAGTCCCGGGAAATTAACTTTTTTTAAAAGGCATAACTTCAGCTAAGTCCTGGTCATTTCAAGCAACACTAAACGCAACAAGAATTACACGTGTCCCTAATCTTACCTTTTTTGTGTACTATTTTGATCATTATTAAGGCAAAAGAACACAATTCATGTTATATCTTCGTCATATCTACTACTATTAGCAGGCCGTGTGGTGTTTTATTGGCACACAGCACATACATATCCATTGCATGTTTTATGACAGTAAGCTGTCAGACTATGTTTTCCTGAATATATTCTGTGTTTATAAAAGATGAACAAATAATGTTTTTTTTCCCATTTCCCAGAAAATACAGTGAAGGGAACGGGTCTTGATTAGATTTCCCAGGAATCCCGTTCCCCAGGACCTACTGAAAATGTACATTTTTCCACAGCACAACTGTCTGTGGTTGTCCATCTGACATAAAGTCCCACTGACTAAAGCAGTGTCTAATCACAGACACAGTCAACCTGCTTACTGAGAAAATGGCTCACTGTGGAGCATTAGTGACAAAATGCTGGCTTTTGTTTTAAATTCCTGTTGCTACTTTCGCACAAAGCCTCTGTCCGTTAGATTGTTTTATTCAATAGTTAAACATGTCAGTGTGAACGTATGTTTTCATGCAGTAGCCCTCTTCACTCAAGTCAATATAATACATTGTGTGAATAGCTCAGCTTCAGCACAGCTGTTAGGTGCATCATTGAACTTTGGAGAGAGCCAGGAGGCAATTTCACAAAAGCAGAATTCAGAAATCCAGAATAAGAGGAACAAGTGAGGCTTGACCTAGACTGGTCAATTCATCCTGGTTCTACATGTTTTATGATGGTATAGCCAGACTGAGGAGGTGCAACTAGGTCAAGCCAGGTTAAATAATTCAGGTTAATGTCTTCAGACTTCAGATTTACTGATGCTGAAATGGAAATGGAAGATGTGTCTTGTGCAGTTTAAACCCAATGAGCAACAGATACTAATGGAAGCTTATAAGGAAGTAAAACATATAACATATAAAAAAGAAAACATGACTGCTGTAAAATAAGAAAAGTGACTAAATACATGAGTGACCTAAAAATGAACCACTGCTCTTAAATAAAACCATTAGATTTTTTTAATAATATTGTTTGGGCTTTTTTAATGCCTTTAATGGACAGAACAGCTGAAGATATAACAGAAAATGGAGAGAGAGAGAGAGAGAGAGAGAGAGAGAGAGAGAGAGAGAGAGAGAGAGAGAGAGTGGGGGAATGACACAAAGCAAAGGGCCACAGGCAGGATTTGTACCCACGGCCGTTGCAAAGGACTCACAACCTCCGTACATGGGATGCATGCTCTATCAAAGGAGCTACCCAGGCGCCCCCAAATGATACAGATGCTACTGTATGTTCAGACTAACAGTGATAAGTTTATTCACACCAGTATGAATACTGCTTTACAAATTTTCACTTTTTTCTCTACATTTCTATACGCTGTTGTGTTGATGCATCAGGGGGTGACTGTGTAGCTCCAGCTGATTGGGGGAAAAAAATAAAAGGAGGAAAGAAATAAAACATTTTAAATAATGTTCAATAAACTGTTAAATATATACTATACAATGAAGAGTTATTTATCTCAGGCCAGCCAAGCTAGGCTAACTAAATCTTGACTGCAGCTCTGTGCCCTCTGACATTTTCAGTGCTACCCACCAAAATCCAAAATGCACTGGGTTAGTGTTTGGATTTTCAATCAAAATTAGAATTATGATGTAGAAATTATCATTACCTCTAATATCACAAATCATATCGCAATTGTAATATCAGGCAGGAATATCATCAGCCATGTGGATGTGCATGGAATCTTGCGGATGCAGTGCAACAGTCTGCTGTAATAAAACTTTGCCTTATTGTGTGTCTACACAAGGCAAACAAGACACAGATCCACTCTGTTCCAAAGCGCTACTAGAGGTCAAAATCCACTGGATGCCTTTCACACCAGTGTGTGACATGAAATGTATCTTGGGTAACTAAACTGATCTGTCAAATTGGTTATAGGGAAAAATGACAGTGAGTTATAAAAATTATTAGATGTGTGTATAAAATGAATACTAAGAAATAGGGATGTCCTGATCACATTTTTTTGCCCCCGAGTCTGAGTCCGAGTCATTTGATTTTGAGTATCTACTGATACCGAGTCCCGATCCGATACTTCAGCAATTCATTAATAAGAAGAAAAAAGAGATCACATCCACATTTCCACCATGCGAAATGCCCAATTTGCACACATTACAAGTGGCTGTTGCACTGCCTTCGCTGTCCAGTTTAAAATACCTCCAAACTGCAGACATTTTCACTGTCCCGAGGTGACACGTTTGCCCTGTGTTAGCCTACTAACTACCAGCTCACTACTATTATGTTGTCTGAATTCCCCGCCCATTTATGGTGTTGTTTCCATCTGTGCAACAATGAATACTGATGTTGTGGAACTTATTAAAATTAAAACTAAGCCACTGTCATTCCATTTGACAATCTCTTTGTACCTCAGGATGAATTTAAAACGTGAACATGGCCAAGCTTGTTGTTTTGTAAGGTTAAATCCGATAATTTCCACCCGATTCCGATCATTTCAAAAAAATCACGTGATCGGCCCCGATTTCCGATCACATTATCGGATCGGGACATTCCTACTAAGAAATATCCTGTAACACTGTCTGTTGTTGTTCTAGCTCTTTATTTACTTTCATTCCAAAGTCATCTTGGATCATTTCCTTGTAAAATCAGCTGCAATGTTGTGGTTATATAGTCCAACACTATAATAATAAGCTGCTAAAGTCAGAATTATTGTACATGAGGTCTTTCAGAAACTAATGACACTATGAATTTCATCTTGAATATTTATGACGGTTCATATTGCTCCGTCACATCTTTCAGTAGAATATTTTAATTGTTTACTGGTGTCAGTCACTTTACATCAATACATCTATAATCACGTGGAAGCAGCACTCATCAGGAGTGCAGTGATTTTATATTAAACAGGCTGTGTTTGGTTGCACGTGGGAGAAGTTTGCCTTGTGGCTTTCTGCCAGAAAGTCAGGTTGCATAGTATGAGGAGCAAAAAAGTACATGTAAGGAGCAGACTGTTTCACACAGAGTCCTGTGTGAATGCTGGCTTACTATTTTCAGACTTAGTTGACTTATTATTTTCAGTTTTTAGGGAGTATAAAAATGATGAATGCTGAGGACATCAAGTTTAGCAGACCAGCTGAATAGGCCTATTTGTGAGAATGACATATTTCGTTTTTGCGAGAATGCCCAAGAAGGACATACAGCTGATGGCCAGGTAATGTCCTGGACATTGGCACAACTTTAATTTTGGAACTATTTTTGAACCTGACAGGACACCTTGATTAGACATTCAGTGCCTGCTGGGTTATTTGACCACATTTGAGAGTTGAGATTCTGTGCATCAAGAGTAGCTACTGTCTTCTCAAAATTATGCTGGACGACTGAACCAGAATGCCTGTTTGGTAAACACCATTCCTCTGTCCTCGCTTATCCTCCTCACATCTTCGGCTTTAAGATGAGAGGAAGACACATGAGAGAGGGAAGTGACTACAATTACAACGGTATATCTCTTCACACATAATACAGACTTCAACTAGGGATGCACCAATTGACCGGCCAGAGACCAGTAACCGGCCGATTTTCAGCATGACCGGCCCTGACCAGAGACCGGCCGGTCACGGTCACATATCCAATCCTGTGCCAATCATTGTCACACACATGTGTTCTGCACAATGGTCACGTCATGCACGCAACAGACAAACTAACTGTGATGTCACACCTACCACAGCGCTGATCACAGCTACACACACTCAGACACATGCTTGCATGAAGTTGGTGTTAGCGAAAGATTCCAAGAACAGGATAAAAAGAAGACAGACAGTCAACAAGGAGACAGAGCAGATGACGATGTTACAAAACAGCTGTAAAATTTGTAGTTCTTCATTTTTCTAATGTTAGCCAGCAGCAGACTGCTGTTCACAGAGGGACAGTTAAAATCTCACCTCCTGTTCTGGCTGAAGAATAAACAACCTGTGTTGATGTGTCTCCTCAAACATTTTCTCATCCAGACTCATTTAACTTCTGCGTAGGGCTGGGCGGTATGACCCAAAATTCATATCACAGTATAAATTGAATCCCTTCATGGTAACGGTATATATCACGGTATAAATGTCTTGGTGTAAAACTTATAATGGAAGTGTTTCTGAATGGATTTTGTAGTCCCTTAGCAAAATTAAATTGATTTAAAAAACAACAACAACAAAAAAGCAAAGATATAATGTAATTTTTTGAGCATTTATTGTACAGAAGAACAACAGAAGTAAGGATAGTGCCTCAGAAGTACAAAAATTCTTACAAAAATAAAGTGGATATTGTAAACAGTACTTCAAGTAAGAGGGGTTTTCTATAAAGCAAATGGCAAAAACAGTGAAAAGGTTCTGTAATCCTGTAAAAGTCTGTAAAAAAAATACCTAAGTAAAGAATGTGAGTATTTTTTCCATCACAGCAGGTCAGTGATCAGTGTTTCAGTGACTCTCTGTGGTTCAGTGAATAGTGTTTTATTTATGGCAGCCCGCCACATTAAAAACATCGGCACCACGACATGATTTTCTATTTTTGCAGCCGCGCACCTTTTTCGGTCGTGTCAGAAGGTAACTCTTTATTTGCACAACTCTCGCAAGATTTGTTTCCGTTATTTCTACTAAAATACTCAAACTCACGTGATCTTTAGCGGGTCTAGGGTTCCCTTCTAGAGACGACCCTCTCTGTCTCTCTGTCAAACTAATGACAGCAGACTGTCTGTAAACAGCATGATGTTACACTCTGCAGTGTTTTACACAACGACTTTATTTGTGTGGACACCCAGGTTTGGTTTGTCACCAATTTTGGCATTTTTATTTTTTTAATCAGTCCGAGAGGATGACGGTATCAGTGATTGATTAGTTTCTGTTGTAATAAACTCCGTCATTAACAACAGTCTCCTCCACACACAGCTTCTCTGCAGTTGGTCTGTGCGTCTTCTGATCAGCTAAACCAGCGCCGGAAAGACTAGAAAAGTTGCACTTGTTAAAATAGAAGTGTCCCGTAAAAAATAAAATCTATTAATAATTCATTGGTTATAGGCCCGGGTCGTAGACTGACCCGGTGTTTGAGCCGAGCGCTACTCCACACATCTTGCAGATGACATTTTTCTGCTCAACATCCATTTCACACAGAGACAGGTGTGATGATGTCATCGACGGTATGACAGCAGAGCACAAATCTCTAACATGGCCAAATTGATATTGTTTCTACCGTCATACCGTGTATACCGCGCAGCCCTACTTCTGCGTCTGTTTTTCTCACTGCAAAGTTTTACTGCAGCAAACTGTTGCACCGCGTGTGCGAGATTCTATGATCTGGCGAGCTTGCATTCCCTCTATTCATAATCTTAATATAAAAATATAATAAGTCCTGGCTGTAACCTGCAGGACTTTGGAGAAAATGTAAAATAGTATTTAATGATTATTTAATAGTCAGTGTTTTACGTTCACTAGAGACATAGACAGGGATGTTGTGAATCAACCATAAACCACAATGTCCACAGTTTGAGTCCAGGAGCAGCTGCAGAGTTTGGATCTGTGGCTGCAACACACCTGTAATGGCTGCTCAACACTGACTGCTTCAACTATAAGTTTTATTATTACTGGATGCAGTAATGGTAGTGGTGCTGGTATTATTGATCTCCATGAATATTCTTGCTATTCTAATTATTATGATTATTGTCAGTATCATCACCACTACTGCTAACATTACTATTACTTTGAATCTTTTCTCCCCCCTTCTCTCCCTCTTTTTGTTCTGGCAGATGGCCCCCACCCTTAATAAAGAGCCTGGGTCTGTTCGAGGTTTCTGACTTAAAGGGAAGTTTTTCCTCACTAGCCACTGCAATGCTTGCTCTTGGTGGGGACAAATGGCTTTATAAAGAGTACGGTCTACACCTGCTCTATCTGAGAAGTGCCTTGAGTTAACTTTGTTATGATTTGGTGCCATACAAACAAATTTGAACTGAATTAAGCTAAATTAAATTCCCTACCATTTCTTTACTGTACTTTAATACAGACCTAAAATGGAAAAAACATATTACTTGTGTCCCTACCCAAAATACACTGACAAGTCACTGAAAATCCACATCAAACCATCCTGTAGCTGCTTTTATTGTCTGTGTTGTGTGTTGTAACTGTGCTAGAACTACATGTAAGTCAACAGTCTTCACAGCATTTTCATCCTCAATGACTCCACAGGGAAATGTGAGTATATTTTAAGTATTTCAGTTACTAATCAATCAATCAATCAATCAATCAATCAATCAATCAATCAATTAAACCTGTCATTCTTTGTGCCACATGGCACAAAAATGTATTTCTGACCCTGGCCAATCAATGAACATCCAGCTTTATGAGGGTCTCACCTGGTGTCCACCGTCGGTTGTCCTCTGTTACCATGTCCACACCATTTATGAGATTTTCCCAGAATTCCTCCAGGTTGTTAGACTCGGGCAAACGGCCTGATATCCCTGCTATGACTATCTCATCCATGCTGAATTACTGTAAACAGAGAGAGAGAGAGAGGGGTCAATGATAAGAGTGATATTTATTGTATTCAACCTGTAATAAATGGGATCCATGTTTTAAGGTTTATTGTCATTATAGAATAAAGGACTGCACAGTGAAATGCAATAATAATCCTGTACACCAGGGGTGTCAAACTCAATCACAGAAGGGGCCAAACTTTAAAACACAGTCTTAAGTCGGGGGCCAAACAGGATTAACATTTATTAAACTGTCTAAAACTGACTATGTTTTATTCAGAAATATGAATTTGAACAGCCAGACTGCAACAACCTTTTCCTCAATAAAATAAATAAGATTTAAAATATTTCTTTTTCTTCAACAATAACAAAGGAAAACAAGAATATTTCAGCTCAGAATATTTAAGCTCACATATCCAGGTGGGCGTTACATTTGAAAATGCTTGCTTTTTGTCTGCACACAAGATATTGTACAATTTAATCATGCAAACCCTCAATGACACTGCATTTGACATAAAAAAATGCTCATATAATAATATTACAAACCCATCAGTCCATCAGGTACAGATGAACATATTGACCTGCTCAATTTAACATTAAGGCCAAAACGCACTGAGAACTTCAACAGAAAAGTCAACTGTAGCTTCTATGGTACACTGCAGGCTTCAGATTTAAAATTTAACACCACAGAATCAGCAGTATTTTAGGAAAAGGTTAAACTGCACACTGACACACACTGAGGAGATGAAGAGGAGAGACAGTCTGGACTCTTCATCATGACTTACAATAATGCAGCAATTAAGTATTTAAAAGTACACAAATCAGACTTGGAGTAAAAAAAGCGCGCACCACAGTAGTATACATTAATATTATGATTCATGATCGTGAAAAGTTTTTTTATATCAAGTCGACACATCTGTTCATATTGACTCTCCCTCTCTCTCTCTCTCTGCTGTGGGTCAGCCTTATTTTTACTTTCACCTGGTTCCAGGTGGAGCTGCAGCTCCATCAGCACTCGCTCATCTCCCTCCTCATATACTTCTGTTTTTTTACACTGAGTCAGTTGCTTAAACAGACGAGCCTGTTTACATTGTCATTTGACAGAAGCTTGCATCTTCACGACTGCGAGCTGATTTATTTCTGGAGTTGCGCAGTAGCTGTCGCAGTGCATTGAGGGATTTGTAGTATGAGTGGTGGGAGTGCTGTTTACCAACGGGTCATTCATAATAGACACATGAAATTATCTCGCGGACCGTATATAATTGAATCGCGGGCTGGATGTGGCCTGCAGGCCTTGAGTTTGACACATATGCTGTACACACTACAGGAGCAAGGGATAAGTTTCTCTACTACAGATCAACACTGTGCCTTGATAAAACCTTTGCAGCCCCTCAACTACAGCTGATATTTAGAATGGACACCGTCTCTCTAATCAAAACAAACACCATACTGCCAACCCATGCGTGTGCATTTGACAGCCCTGTAGGACTCAAAAATATATTTGCATGTGACGTAATGCTTGGTGGTGGCTAAAACAAAAATAATTCTATTTGGGACTGGTCATTAGTTAAGGTCAGGCCCTACATTAAAATTACAAGTAAAAGATTTAGCAGTTGGAATAAGTTAAGACTTTCATAGTGAAATGTGAAATTTGGCAGTAATTGAACAGTGTGTTCATCATGTTTCATTGCTGAAGCATATGTAATTGTGTTGGCATTGACTGGCAGGTTTGGAGATGAGGAGTCCCTCTGAGCACGCATGAAAGAGCACTTTGAGCAGACAATGTAGTCTGCTGATAGACCAGTGTGTACATGATTGAGCAGATCTATCTTGTACTGTGTGTATGTGTGTGTGTATATCTTGGGCTTTGTTCCTTGTTTCTAGGCCAAGCATTTTCGTGTCAGCAGGGCCAGACCTGTAAACCAATGAGCTGGCAGCTTGGGACAGAGCTCCTCTAAATTAAACCACCATGTCACTATCACAATGTAGAGCAGCCAAGATGGCTTTCGACACCCTCACAACATCCTGTATAAACTCAGAATGAACCTCATGCCGACTGAAGGTCGGGTTTAGTATTTTAGTCCACACACTGCTGGGTTTCACAGGAAAACGGGGTTGCAGAATCTCCCAAACAACTGAAGTGAATGATGACCAGTTTTCAAATGAAATAAATAAATAAGTAAATGCCTCCATATTGCCCGTCTGAGAGATGTGCTGGCCTACACATCAGATTCTACAGACATAAGGAAATATCTTTGTAGGGCTGGAACTAATGATTATTTTCACTATCAATTAATCTGTCAATTATTTTTATGATTAAATGTTTAGTTGTGTGGTCCATTAAATATCAGAAATGGTGGGAAAAAAAACCAATCCTGTCACAATCTTGCTGAAAAATCAGTCCAAACATGACATACAACCATGCGTTTAACCTATCTTCACGTTTGGATCTATTTTTCAACTAGTGATCAATCTGATAATATTTATGTATGTCTATGTGCTCCCCCATACCACTCATCTGGTGTAGTCCCTGTTTCCTAAAGCCCCAACATGCCAAGTAGACAAAAAAAAATATACACCATGTTTTTAGCCTGTATCTTCACTGCAGATCCTTAACTTGGAGCCACATTCACATGCACAGTGTCTGAACTGGGTGTGTGTGTTGTGACAGTGTGCAAATGGCAAGTTCGGACTTAAGGAGACTTGGATTACACCAGATGAGCAGTATGGGGGAATTTTATGTTTTATTTCCACTTGTTTTTTATGTTTTAAAACTGGTCAACATTCACTTCCATTGTTTGGGAGATTCTGCAACACTATTTTCCTGTTAAACTCCAGCAGCAATAGGCATGAGGGTGAGTAGGTAATGAGTGAATTTTCATTTTTGGGTGGACTATCCCTTTAATAATATAATACTTTTTTACTAATCAATTAGTTGCTTCATCCATAAAATGTCAGAAAATATTGATCATTTCCCAAAGTCCAAGATGTTGTTATCAAATGTTTTGTTTTGTCTACAACTCAAAGATATTCTGTTTACTGTCAGAAGGGAGCAAAGAAACCAGGAAATAACCACATTTATGAAGCTGAAATTAGAGAATGTGGACAGTCAAAAAAACAAAAAAAACAAAAAGAAAGATCCAAACTGATCGGACTGACCGAATCGATTATCAAAATAATTGCCAAGTAATTTCATAGCTGGCAACTAATCGATTAACCAACAAATCATTGCTGTTCAACATCATTTGGTACAGAGCGCTGTTAAAATCAGACCTTTAATAAGATTTTCAATTAAAATAAGAATAATGATGTACAAGTTATCATTCCCTCCAATATTGCATATCATATCACAATATCAGTAAAAATAATTGCAATTAGAAAAACTGCTGATTCACATTCATTTCAGACTGCAGATAGAGAAGAACACTCCCACATTCTCCTCTCATCTGGACAGTGTTTAATCACAGGATAAAGACGATCATGCAAAAGAACTCTGCACTGATTTGCAAAGACACGTCCATCTAGGGGACAAGTGAGAGACCCATTTTCATTTTCTGTTGGACTAATCAACTAAATCAACGTAATGCTGTTTCTGTCTTGGTAATCCACATCAGCACAGACAATGCATACCAATTTGAGTAAAACAACAACAGAAAGTAGACAAACAAGTCAGTTGCACAATGCAGAATAATGTGGCAGAATGAGGGGTGTAATACTGCAGTGATCATGTCTATCCTGTTCAATATAATTATTGATTTATGATTATTATAACTGATTTTTTAAAATACTTTTCTTTACTTCTCATGCACATTGCCATCTAATTAACCTTTGTATATTTACTGTATGAATATAAAGTAATACAATGGACAGCTTCACTATTTACTGTTTTAAAATGCAGAACAGCTGTTACAAATGCTTTCAAATTAAATTATACCACAATACAGTACACTGCTGTATATAAAATTTAACTTACTGCAGTGTTGCTACTGGATCTTGTTGGCTTGTTTTTGGCCGTTTGTTCTAAGCTTCAAGGAGACTATATTGTTTTTTGAGAGAAAATGTCATGTCATGATTTCAATATACCAGCCTAAGGTAGCAGCTGGAAGCAGACAGGTCACTGCTTGGCAAAGTGAAAAAAATGTTCAACTACTTGCTGTGAATTTGCAAAACCTTGCAATTTTGTTCATTCAACACAAATTTTTCACAAATTTGATCAGTCATCATAGCTTCCTGCAGGTCTACCAATCATAGCAGTCCCCCATGCAAATGTTATGCAAATATGTTTCAATGTTTTTTGTTTTTTTGTGGTTTTATTCACACTGGAACAAAATTTGCGATTTTTCCCCCAGTATTCAAGCGCTCTACAATCTTTTAGAAAAGCATTAGGACAATAGGGAAATACGGCATTTTAGGCAGGATGTTTTATAAAGACAAAAAGACAACCTAACTCGCATTCTGGGTTTTTCCCTACATATTAACCCACCCGTGATTCAGTTTTCACAGCAGCAGAGAAGCTGCGTGTGGAGGAGACTGTTGTTAATGACGGAGTTTATTACAACAGAAACTAACGTGATGGTTAATGACATCGACACCAACCAGATGCACTTATAAAATTAAACAACCATATAAGGAGGCCTATACATAAAACAGGAGAGTCTGTGTTTCACTATGAGAAACTTTCAGACCTTCTCACAGCAGAGTGAACAGGTGAGGGAGGAGAGGAGGACAGACTGATCACTAATCAATCACTGATACTGTCATCCTCTCGGACTGATTAAAAAAATAAAAATGACAAAATTGGTGACAAACCAAACCTGGGTGTCCACACAAATAAAGTCTTTTTGTGAAACACTGCAGAGTGTAACATCGTGCTGTTTACAGACAGTCTGCTGTCTGTAGTTTGACAAAGAGACAGAGAGGGTCGTGTCTAGAAGGGGAACCCTAGACCCGCTAAAGATTGCACGAGTTTGATTATTAGTAGAAATAACGAACACAAATCTCGCTAGAGTTGTGCAAATAAAGAGTTACCTTCTAGACACGACCAAAAAAGGTGCATAGCTCCAAAATAGAAAATCATGTCTCGGTGTCGATGTTTTTAATGTGGCGGGCTGCCATAAATAAAACACTATTCATTGATCCACAGAGAGTCACTGAAACACTGATCACTGACCTGCTGTGATGGAAAAAATACTCTGATTCTTTATTTAAGTAAAATCACTAATACCACAATGTAAAAATACCTAATTACAATTTAAAAAATTTGCATGTTATTGTTTCCATTTTTGAAAAATCAACATTTTTATTGCTGTTGTTGTACTTTAATGGTATTCTTATTGTTATTTTTTGATGACTAATTACAGACCTGCAAACTCATAAGAGGAGAAAAAGGTGGCATGTTGGTAAACCAGTCCCCTGTCCTCTGGGGTTCTGGGAGCGTCTGTCCTGCTCCAGAAGAAAAATGTTGTGATTTTAACATGTGAACAAAACATTCTGGTGACTGTTTCAGTTGAAAGAGTTAGTTCCATCTTCTGTTTGTGGTTTCTGCAGACATTACTACCTTTACTTTTACCTGAAAAAAGTAAAAAATTAAGTAAAAACAGTAAAAGTAAAGTTACTTTACTGAGTATATTCACTTTAGCAATTTACCAATTTACCATTGTTCTTAAATAAAGCAAAAGTAATGTAACAGAAAAACAGAACGTGCAGAACACGCAATATTTCTTATCTGATTACTCGATTAATCAGCAGAATAATCGATAGATTATGCTTTAATTTTACTGGTCTGGCCCACTTGAGATCAAATTGGTCTGTATGTGGCCCCTGAACCAAAATGAGTTTGACACCCCTGGTCTAAATGAATTATTTATTTATTTAGGACTGATTCTGCTCCAAGGTTTTTGATCCATATTAGCAGCTGGATGCTGTAACTGTGGTCACTATGAGCAGTTTTCACTCTATTACTTCTTTTGTGCTATGTAAATGAATCAAATACAGGCCATGAGAGTCATGTGAACCCATGTAGAAGGAGGATAGCCACAGTATGACAGGCTGTCCTGGTCCTCTCCGTGACTCAGTAGCTGAAGGGATTTGGACTCCAGGATACACTGGCCTGGGATTAGACATAGGACCTTCAGTACAATATCTAGCCTTACCTGACCCAGATCACATACTAACACCCGGCATATGACTGCAGGTATAAGTAGTCTATACGTGGCTGCAAGCTGAGCTGGTCAACATGTATACTGTACAGTTACTCAGCACCCAATAAACTGTATCTGCCTCAAAACAGACTCGTGCTGTGCTCATCATCACTCAAGGATGACTGCATTGTCTTCTACAATTATCATTCTGTTCCCATCAGCCCTGATATTCTGGATATTTAACTGCTTAGCTCATCCAGCACCACCCAACAAGACCTGACTTGTCACATAACCTGATGGAAAGAACCAGAAGGTGGGAACACAGTGATGACAAATGAGAAACTCATTAATAAATCTGCAGGTATATGGTCCTTTCCTCTGTGAAGAGGACAAACTTGTTCCTCAGTTGCACAGTTGAAACCAGTTCCTTTCACTTCCAGATGAGTTTCTCTTTTTTGCAGAATCACTGCAAGGACAAAGCTCTATGAAAACACATCCCTTAAAGTAGGGCTGGGCAAAATATCAATACATATAGATATCATGATATGAAACTAGATAGTCTTAGATTTAAGATATCGTTGGATGGTGATAAATCATAGGTGTTGTCTTTTCCTGGTTTTAAAAGCTGCATTATATTAAAAGTGAAATATAATTTTATGAACTTACCAGACTGTTCTAGCTGTTCTATAAGTTGCCTTTACCCACTCAATTATTATATATACAGTGTTTATCAAAAATCTCATTGTGATAATATTTTGTGAAAGCACCAACAAACTTCCCTTCAATATAGTGACAAAGCATATTTTCAAAAATAGAATTTGATTTAGTCAATATCTTCCAGCTCTACTTTACTGTTGGCTAGTTTAATTTACAGCAATGCATCATATCCCCATAAGATCCTCACCATTTAAGAATTTACATTATGTTATTTTAGAGAAAAGGTGTGTTGAGAAGTTTGGGTCAGGCCTTATTTCTCACATATTTCACAGGCTCACGTTGTGTTCAGGCTTTACTATATTTATTTATTTACTTTATTTTCCCCTCCAATTTAGTAATTCAAATTCCCTGCATGTATTGTCCCTGTCACTGAAAACTCCTTTCATTTTGCAAATTACCACAATTTATACACCACATGCTATTTAAAACATTTCTTAGTTAATTATGATTAGTTAGTATTACACTACATGAGGCTCGTGGACCAGCCTAGGGGTCTGCAACCAAAAAATTATATATTTTCTTTTAACATTTTGATTTTCACTCATCATTGTTGTAAGTCTACACTATAAAAATGAAAAAGTTGAGAAAACTCAAACTTAAAGGCAACACTGAAATAAATTTTCAAGTTCTGAGCCCAACTCAAAGTCCTCAGTTTAGATAAAATTTTACTCACTACAAATCTTTTGTTGAGATAACTAATTTTCCTTTTTTGATAACAAAGAAGAAAAATGTATTTAAAAATTAGAGAGTAAATCCATTTAAGTGAAAGTTAATGATACTCATAATGTAATATTTTCAATTAAAACCATCTTATTTTCTGGCATCAAAATAGTGACAAATCAGATTCAGAGCTCACTGTGACCAAATTTTGAAATGCATCTTTTTTTAAGTTTCTAAAACCCAAAGAAAAACCATCAGAATTATAGCAACAATTATCTTAACTAAAGATAACCTGAAGGTCATCAAAACTTTTCAAAGTCCATTTCAAAGTTCAAGTTTGAGGTGGGTTCAAAACTCAAAAATGTATTGCAGTACCTTGCCTTTAAACTTTGAGTTGTCTCAACTATTTTTTTTACAGTATAAACTGATTCATATTTTAACTGTAAAAATATGTTGCCTATATGCCAAAAATATTTTGTCACCTAAATACTGATGGTGGCTAGTTTTCTTGAATCTCCATGAGATAGCTATGGATGCCAAATCAAAAAAAAAGTTGCCAGGCAAAAGAAAGAATATGATAGTTGTGGGTCCACACAGATTTATTTTTAAAAAAAAATCGCATTTTTTATCATAAAGGTTGCAGACCACAGGAGTAGCCAGTCTGGCTGCCGGTTTCTTTTCATTACCACCTCCATACCACACACACACAGCTAATTCCACAACCATGTGAGAAAACTACACTGAATTTACTTGTGTCTTTGTGTCATTATTCATTTCTTTGTATAACTCAGCCATGTTGTAGCCAGACATTATTGTGCCTGTTAGTCACTACAGGATCGACTGCCAAGATACTTTTTCATCTCATCCAGCAGCCAGGCCTGACAGCAACACACAACAAGTAAAAGCCACCTTCAAGTCAATGGAGGAAACAGTGAGTCCACAATCTGAAAGACTTATTCTACCCCCCATAGACTGGCGAATGGGAATAGGAGTTTGTAAAGTCTCAGGTGGCTGGTCGCCTCAGTGACCTTAAGTCCTTATGCCATGCTGCTGTGAGGTGTTAATCATGGCCTCCCATCTGTGTCTCATTCCTGTGACAAGCTGCCAGAAGGACAGCATGCAGAGCAGCATCTGACTGCAATGTCATTATGATGATAACAACAGATCACTCGCATTATTATTATCGTGTTATTCACTCCATACAGCACAGTGACCAGCACAGCTTAAAATCTTAATCGGGCCTGAAAAGTTGAGCCCGAAAAGGCCCAAGCCCAACAAAATTCTGTCCAAACCCGACCTGAACCTGTCTCTCATTAGCATATTTCAGCCCAAACCCGATTATAGCCGTACATTTTTATTAACAAGCTTCCCTCTGTATATACCAAATAGAAATGGAATGGAAGAAAATGGTAAAAAAAAAAAAAAAAAAAAATTGGGGAAAAAAATACTACTGACAATAATAATAATAATAATAATAATAATAATAATAATAATAATAATAAAATTATGATGACGATGATACAGCTGAATCTCTAGGCTCATGAAATATGCGAGGAGTACAGCCCAGCCTGGCCCGGCCTGGCCCGACCCAAACCCATCGGGTCCTGTTGGGTTCGGCACATATTTCAGGTCTTAGACTTACAATTGGATTTGACAGCAGTTTCCTTTACACTGGCAGGTTTATCTGATGGAGGGTCCGACTTACAAAGGTCAAATGGCCGATAAATAAGATACTGAATCTGAAAGCACGATAGCTTCTTCAAATCTGTTTGGGCAACGATGCAGAGGCATTATTGGATCCACCCTTTATAGACAGCTGAGCTGTAATTCACAGCATTTTACTGGATAGTAGCATTTATATCAGCAAGCGTTATCACCTGAGTGCAGTAAAGGCGGAACTGTCCTGACCTACGCACTCATTAAAACAAACGCACCAATCTTAGTTAATTTGGGGGGCAATTTAAGGTGGCCTTTATCGTCAGCAACGCGTTCTATCTCATAATACAATGCATAATATTTTGAGAATAAGCAACATGAGAACGACTGCAAAATGGTTTTGAATGTGATCCACCTACATCGAGAATCTCCATCAAGAGGAAGCAGACAACCATTAATAAAAGTTATCATTCATGGAAATAAGAGCGACATGATGATACAGCAGGAAAGCGAGCCTAATGCAGAAGTTTACTACCTACACGATGAAGAAAAAACGTCAATTAATAGTTAATGAAAAGTGTCCCTTCTTTACACTGAGCACACAACAGTAATTAACTGCTGTTCATCCCTATCCAGGTAATAAAGCCACGCGGTGGGGAGTGACGCGACAGATATTAGCCGTTAGGACTTACCTGAGTCGCACAGACTGGTTTGATGTCCTCGTAAAATCACGTTTTCGAACCGCTTCGTGAGACGTTAGCGTGTGTTTGGCATGTATTGCTTATTTCCCGTTAGATGTCCAATGATGGTCCACGGCAGTGTCTGTCTTACAGCCGCCGCAGAGAGGAACGTCTGTCTCTTTTGCTTCCTTGTCTATAAACTTATCGTTAGCTTCTGTCCTTCTTTGACTCTTTTTTTCTCGGATGAATTTAAATGTCTCACATTGTGCCTGGCCACGCCACATGGGCTGACAGCTTGGCTTGGCCGCGCAGTCCAATGAGAAAAGAGGTAGGGCTCTCGGATCCAGCCAGTGATGGAGTAATTCGTTGAACGCCCACACAGTCACCAAGAGAAAAAAAGCAAAATGTTGAGACGGGGTTACTGTAGTTCAAACTCACTCTCTCTGCCCCCACCGAAGCTCCGCCCCGCCATCCGAGGCCGTGGCCGAGGCCCGGGCAGCCAAAACAACGCGGCACGTTCATCTGCACCAGAGATAACAGAGAGAGTGTGGTTGGTCATATATCGATATTATAGCGCGAAATGGATTTTTGGATGTGATCTGGCTATATCGTGATACGACATAAGTGTTGTATTTTTTCTGGCTTTAAAAGCTGCATTACACTAAACCGATGTGGAACTGTCCAGGCTGCATAGCCCAAAAATATTAAGATATTATTTATAGGGGATATTGCCTAGTGTATATATATGTATATGTGTATATCATCTGAGTCTACATACAGACACAACAGGGAGACCAAAAGTTGTAATATAAAGGATAAAAAAAAAAAAAATCTAGTCCATCTTTCAAGGGTTATGCATTTTAGCAGCTTTTTTGTTTGTATGCTATTGTTTGATAAAAGCAATCAGCAGAGAACTGTGAACAGACTCTTGTCACGTGTGTGTGTACATATATATATATATATATATATATATATATATACATATATATGTATATATATACATATATATATATATACACACATATATATACAGTATATCTTGTACCTGAGCAAGGTTCAAGTTACACAAAACTGTACAGTGATGGACTTTGGAAATATATTTTTTGAAGTTGTTTGCTTTTTGATAACCAACAGTTTAGTCTAGCACAAAGTATTTGGTCATACATCAAAATATTCAACAAGGTCAGATTTAGCCCTGATGATTCTTGTTGATTAGGGTTGTGAAAGATCAGGGATCAAAGTTTTAACAATTTATTCTCTTGGGGTTTTTATATAAATGTCACTTGTCAACAAACTTAAATCTGAGCCAAAACTATCAACCTCATGGGAGGTAAGAGGGAAAGTCAGGGGATCACTGAAGTCATTAGAATACATTGTCACAAAAATCCAATATCTGATCAAATTTTGGCACCTTACATTCAATATTTGGAGAAATATTTCAGTCTGGTGGACTGACTGACAGACAGACAGTCAGCAAGTCCAGGTGACTGTCAATACCATTTCATTTTGGTTGAAATAACTAATTACAAATAATTAAGAAGTTTTTTTAGGGTACTTGTACTTTTACAAGTAGATTTTCAAGTCTGCACTTAAGTATGTATTGCAAGATGTAATCCACTCAGTTACTTTTAAAATCATAGTTAAGTGCTAAGTACATTTGAAATAATATCCAAACCTTTCGTCTCATGTTCGACATGTTGTAATATCTCATGTCATATTTGGATTGTGTCCCGTACTATTACGAATACTGTCTTACGTTAATGGATAAAACTATTGTTGGATCATGCAGTGACACATACAGGAATGATATGCTTTACTGCCACAGCCATCAGCAGTTCTATTCTGGCCACTTTACTCTTCCAGCATCAGTATGAATCCACTCTTGTGTTCTTCAGGTTAGACAGCAGCCCGTGTGCCTCTGGCACATTTAATTTAACATTACATAATTTTACATTGAACACGGACGTACAGACCGGCGGCGGCACACGTGGGCACTTCCACTATTCTGAAAGACATGTAAACTGGCCACTCACGAGGCGCGGATGTGAGGCTTCACCCAATCACAAAAGGCGGGAGGGTGCTGTTGGGAGATAGGGTGATTACAAGGCGGGGCCCAAGTGATGACGTTACCGGGAATGCTCGTGTGACTTTTTCAGGGTTACTGAAGTTCATCATTTTAGGTAGCATGATGTCCTGAACACATCCTACTGACCTACTGTAGCATGGCACAGAGAACAGCACACAGTGCCTCTGATCAGACGGGAAACACCCTCTTTAGCTGAGGTGATTGAATTTACATTAATGCACACCAAATATACAGTCAAATTTAAATTTAGTAGTTTGCTTGATGGAAATTAATTTCACAGCCTGTATTATGTAATAAAAAATTATTTTCTAGCCAATATTGTTTAATAGAATCACCAGAGATGGGCACAAATACATCAAAGAGTATCTTGTTACAAATTATAAATATTACACATTCTCAACAAATATGTTTCAAATAAAACATAAAACACTTGTATGATAAATGAATTTAATTAAAATACAAGTAATTTGAAAATACCAAAATCCATTCTATACAAACTGATATGATCACATATTATGCATTTAAGAGCCTCAATATGGGTTTGACCCTTAACCCTCCTACACTGAAATGATGAGCTCTGCTATTTTCCCATTTGAAGTAACCAATCAGCAGTAGTGGAAAGAGTACTAGTTACTTTGTGTTTTGCTTTACCAATAGTTAAAACACTAACAATCAATTAATCATTCAAAATTGATTTGATACAAAACAAGTGTTTTATCCCTCATTTTGACTGGCTATTTTATTTTTTTTTTGTCTATTTTTCTCTCATTTCCAGTTTTTATTTCCTTATTCAGCAAATGTCTCCAGCAGACAAAACAAAGCTAGATGAGGTGCAGTTACTTTCACGACTATTGATTTAACATCCATGAATACATTTTTAACTGGTTAAATTCTTAATGAAAATCATCAGAGAGAAGAAGATCAGTCATTAAACATACTTTTTGTGTTTTGTTTTGTTTTTTGTCCATATGTCCTGGTTTTCATTGGCTTTTTTGCTATCAAATCAATTTATTGGCTACAAAAATGCAGATAAAAGGTCTGGATATGAATTCAAATTGTACTCAGTACTCAACTATGATTTTAAAAGTAACTAAGTAGATTACATGGCATGATGAATACTTAATTACAGGTAAAAGTACAGACTTGAAAATCTACTCATAAAAGTACAAGTACCACAAAAACTACGTAATTACAGTAATTTAAGTATTTGTAATTAGTTACTTCCACCCCTGCCAATCAATATATCTTAGTGAATTTAGGGGGGCAAGTTGGGAGATTTCAGCCCGTCTTTGTCAAAAAAAAAACACTGTATAGGTCGTCTGTGCTTATTTATGCTTATCATGAGGCTATAAACTCTTATGGCTGTAGTACAGGAAGCTTGTAAAGAGCAAGACAGCTTGTGTAGGGAGGGACATGTCAAATGAAGGACTGTCACCACAGAGACGAGGGTTCGTACCTGTGTGAAACAAACACTCAACGTTGACCTGTTTCAAGTTTTAAGATACTTAAATTATGTTTCATAAGTGACAAAGGCAACTGCTTCACAATGTTAACCACATGTTTAAAGTGTCATGTGACTTACGTCACATACGCGGGGTCTGGGAGGCCTGTTGCTGGTACCTTCTAATATGTCATTTTGGGAGTCATTGGCAATCAAGCTATTCTTTTGTTTAGGTATGAGAACCAGCGTTGTGCGAATTACTCAGGAAGTGTAATAAGTTACTTTTCACTTATTGCTACTTTAAAAATCAATGTTACTTTATTTATTACTAAAACTAATTTGTTATGTTACTATATTGTACCTTGTTGATGGCCTTGTGCTGCAAAGTTGAACTGCTGATCCAGTGAACTCTTAGGAGAGTTGACCTCTCTGAGTGTCCTTCAAATTAGACTACATGACTACATATTCACTCTCAAAGTCAGAATGATGACAATACTTCCACCTGTGAAAGTCTGCCTCTCTCACTCTCCGCCATCCTTTTTTCCTATCAGCTGACATGGCCTGCCCTGACCTGCTGCACATACACATCATCGTAAGATTGCCTGCCTAAGTCAAAAACTAACTCAGTACTTGGATTAGTAATTAGTAAAAGTCATTATTCTTTTGGAATTTGTAATAATTTACACTACTTATAACTGAAAAAAGTAATAATATAACAATAATATATTACTGCCCAACACTGATGAGGACGTGTTGGTGGTTTCTAGCTAGTAACTATGTTTCTCGTTCTATAGCAGTCATTTCCAACAACTGGGCTGGGTCACAGGAGATTTTATTTGGGTCACCAAATAAATAAAAGATTATGGAAGAAATTCAGCAAATTTAATATTTCAAATGTGTATATTGTTTTATTGATGAGAGGAAAAAATGAGAGCCTGTTAAAATACACTCATTTGTCTCATTTATGAAACAGGCTAAAATGTCCTATATTTTTATAAATAAAAATAATTTATCCTAAATTTCAGTAAAATGTGTCAAGATAATACAAGGTGATGCAGAAATGGTAATAAAAATGGTCAGGACCATTTATTTATGCACAAATGAACTCTTTCAAAGATTTACTGTTAAATTGGGTTGCGATACTTTGTAATATTTAAAAAACGGGTCCTCACAAAAAAAGTTTGGAAATTACAGTAGAGCAGTGGTGGACAAAGTACTCAACACCAGTACTTGAGTCAAAGTACAGATACTCCTGGACAAATATTACTCAAATATAAGTGAAAGTTACTCAAAATTCAAGTCAAAATTTTACTTGAGTTAAAGTACTAGAGTACTTGCTTTTAAAAATACTTAAGTATTCAAAAGTACATGTTTTTTTAAAAACATTTAAGTTTTCAAAAGTACAAATTACAAAGTACATTTTCTAATATCAATACATGCTGTATTGTTTTCATGATGCATTTACAGAAGCTTGTAACTCTCTGAAACCACCTAATGATGCACTGACCTGCTTGTAGAACCACTCTGCTACACAAAGTCTGTAGAAACACCTATAAAAACTTCAGCATAGAAATACAATCAAAAACAAAACGGACAGCTATTATCAATTTCTGGTGTAAATGTATTAAAATCACATCATAAAATTAAATTGTAGCCAACTGTAAGGAGTTCTCCAAGTCTGTTACATAACTGAGATTTCTTTCTGTCTTCAGGGGCAGTATATACATGAATTATGTGGTATTTTTCACCCCAATAAAAACAATCCAACTTTAAAAGCTACCTGGAATAATTAATAATTATAATAACATCTTCAGATTTCATTTTGTCTTTTTCCTGCCGTCACCATTACCGCTTGTTGTTTGAATGAAAGAGGGAGAGTTTGCTTGTTCTGGTTACAGAGTGCGCCTGGACGTATTTCTGCTTTTACATCAGTCCCATTTGAGAGGAGCTACTGTGATTGGTTTCTTTCTGTGAGGAACACAGAATGTGACCAGTTGCATTTTAGAAAAGAAAAAACAGCAACAGCTGACTTCAAAGCTGTGCTTAGCTGAACAGTAACAACGACCTTCCTAGAAATGTGAAGTCAAAAGCAGAATATTTGTCTTTGAAATGTAGTGGAGTGAAAGTCAGAAGTTTCCAAAAAAACAAATACTCAAGTAAAGTACAGATACTCAAAAAATGTACTTAAGTACAGTACTCAAATAAATGTACTTCGTTACTGTCCACCACTGCAGTAGAGTACATGTATTTGCTGATTGCTCTTTGTTCATTGTTGTTGTGTTTTAGTGTCATTCAGTACCCTGGAATTAGCGTGAAATATCTGACCATATTTGATTGCATAGATTTATCTGAGGGGAAATTTGTACCAAAGACTAAAGCAGCTTCTTTCCTCAAGCTACTGTTCATGAGGGCCACAAATGAAATACAGTAGTTCACAATGAGGGCATTCCTAGACCTGCTAGGACATGTCAAGTGAATCACTTACATTTATCCAAAGACTGTGATTAGGCTACAATTTTTTTTCTCCGATTTAAACCTGGGGATAACAATGTGTTTTATTTTAGAATAAAATGCCATTCAGTAATGTATTTCAATTACATAAATACAAGCTCTTAAAGTATTTTGTTTTAAATTATATTTTTTTTCCGTCCTGAAAAAATTACAAAACACTCAGTTTTCACAGCTAAGGAGATTTTACTCAAAACAACATAAGTTAATGTATTTTGAAAATATATAGAGATTTCTGTTCATATAATGGTACTCAAAGTAATGATAAACCAGCGACGTTGCAATTCATGGTCAGTGCTTAACCATGAATCACCAGTGCACCCTAACTTTGGTTGAAAACCACATTTCTTACTCTTTTTTGGTAGACGCTAGCTTCATTTCCCAGACGAGTCACTGTCTGATGAGATTTGCATGTGTAGCAGAGATGGGGAACTAACTAGAGACAGATTATAAATGAATAGTAAAAATCAAAGCAGTAGAGTTGAGATATCCAGACTAGTACTTCTTGGTGAAGGACTAGCTTAAATAAAGCTCTCTAAACAGGACTCTCGTCTTCACATAATGAAATTTGATAACTTTTCCTTAGACCCTCAATTTCAAATCCCATGTCCCAATTTTTTAATGCAGACTTTCTGTTATAAATTTGTGGCTTTGATAACCTTGATTAGATTGCTAAGACATTTCCTCAGATTTGGTAAAGCTCCTCCTGAGCCATCGAACATTTCACACAAACGTCTTCATACAATGAGTAGCACTCTGCATGACCATGATCATATACTGATGGATTGTCCTATATTTGTTTGTCAATCTTTAATGTTGTAGTTTCTGATCTTGCTGATCCTGCCAAGGGCTGCAGGTCGGCTGCTCATGGTAGTGCTTGATGGTGTTGTAGAGGGCTTCCTCTTCTGCTGGACCTTGGTTTGGGGCTGAGCACTGACATCATGCACCATCATGTGGACTCTCGCACCACCAAACGTAGCCACCTCTCTTCTGCTCAGCTCACCTTCACCTTCACCTTTAGGTGCAGAAAAAATGAGGTGTTACACATTTTCATGTGGTGTTAAGGTTGATATTTCACCATAGTAATAGTCTATTTATCCACAAGTATGCGTAGCAATAGTTTCCTTTATGATTCCAGAATAATGAAAATGTGGAATAGTTACATTTGTTGATGTGTTTGATGTGTATGTTTTTTTTATGTGTGAGGATGCATCCAAGCTACCATAATTGTCATGTTAGCAGATTTCAATGAAAGGTGGATGGAAATTAAGGCATGGGCCAGGGTACCAGCCATTATTTCATTATGTGCAAATGTAGATGCAGATGTGGATCCACTGTTTTTAAATATTTTAATATCAGATATTTCCTCATTAACTTGTGCAATTGCTTAAATAAAAAATAAAAAAAAACTAGCACATGATACTACAGCATGATTGCCATTTCCTATGTGCATTTTGATGCAAATGAAGATCTGGATAAGAACCTTATCTAATCTTTACTCAAACTGCTGTTTGATATTTGTAATAAGCTCTTTGACCCAGCCAGGGCAGTTATCAGAAGTGTACTGAAACCTTGTTCCAGGTTTGTCTGGTTTCACAATGATTCAATGGTCTGATGCTGATCACTGTGTCTCAGCCTGATCTGGCAGCTGCCCTGGTTGAGAAACTTTTCCCTAGAGAGCTGACAGATACTGCAGTCACAAATTGAGCAACATCCCTCCCGTCCATCACTGATCCAATCACTGCAAATGTGTTAATACTGTTCATACTGGGTGGAGGGGTTGTAGGACATTTGACATCGTGACTTTCCAGTGGACCTGGCTGTCCCTAACACGGAACATTGCACCCACTAGTTTGATGAGTTATTAATTGCAGGCGCACTTTTCACAGAAAACTACACATGCATAAGGACTTTATGTATTTCGTGCTGGGTAGAGACAGGGTCTTTATGATTCAGTATAGTCAGTCAGAGACGTGAAATAAGCAGCTGCATAAAGCCCTGCAGCCTGTAGGGACCCCTAAATCCTCATGTCTACCCCCAAGGTTGTGGACTGAGACCTCACAGATTCTGGACATACTTACTGTGACATGCTACTATCATCACATCAAGTCTGTGAGGTCACTGGGCCACAGGATGATAAAATGCATGATGAGACAGGACTTCAAGCCTCAATCATTTCCCTGGATGTGATTTCCCATAACTGATTGGACATAATATATAACCAAGTAATTTTCTGAGCAGTTCATAATGGTCCTGATTCTGGTACTTCACAAGATAAACTGTCATTTTTTATAATCTTGACAGAAAGACAAAGGGGTTGACATATGTGCACGGCAGAACTGAGAGAATTATCACTGTTAATATTGCCATTATACATCAAACCCTCAGCGAAGGATTCTCTCATTGTAGGTGCTACATTTTTTTCTTAGTTGGATGAGGCCCAGCCTTTTTCACGCTAACTATGCTAATGCTTTGTCTAATTATAAGACACAAATCTTAACTATTAAAAGCACATGAACTACTCTATAAACTACTATAAATCTTCATGTTTTGTACAGTAATAACATATGCAAAGAATCAAAAATATTGGAATTTGTTTCATTTGCAGATGATACGAATATTGTCTGCTCTGGGAACAACTTACAACTTATTAAGGTAGACAATGTTGTGATTGAAGGAGTATATGAAAATAAATTTCTTGGTGTGGTAACAGACCACAAAATTTGCTGGAAACTACATATAACATATGTACGAACAAAGCTGATGAAGAGCGTCAGTTCTGGGCAAAACCAGACACTGGACACTACTGGATCATAAAGTATTCTGTAATCTGTACTGCTCTCTGGTATTAGCATATCTAAATTATTGTGTTGAGGTATGGGGCAACATATATATAAAACCACCATACAACCATTATGCATACTGCAAAAAAGAGCCATAAGAATAGTAAACAATGTTGGATATCAGGAACACACTAATAACATGCATTGAAATTTATAGATCTGGTGGATTTTAAAACCGCTAAAGTCATGTACAAAGCAAGAAATAACTTACTTTCTGGCAACATACAAAAATATTTTTAGATGGCGGATACTGTATCTCTTCACCACTCTTAAAAAGCATGTGCAGATCAATTTGTGGGATTTGTGGAACACAGAGAAATCAAACAAAGTAAAAATATCAGACAGTTTGAAAAGATGTACAAAGAAATTATTTTTGTAAGGTACAGAAATAGTTAAATTGATAGTTCATCCAAAAATGAAATTTCACTCAATATCTACTCAGCCCTGTGCTGATGTGAGGATGGGTGAAGATCTCAGTTCACAAAACAATCCCAGAGCTTCAGCAGAAAACAGCATTGCAGCCAAATCCAGCACAATTGAAGTGAATGGTGACCACTTTTAAAATGTAAAAAAAATAACACAAAAAATAATCCAGGTAATCCAAGCGCAAGCTGCATCATTAAACTTTGACCCAAAAAGACGCCATTTACACCATGTTTTTAGCCTAAATGTCAACTGTAACCTCTCAGACCTGATTCTCGTGCACACGCCTGAGGAGGGCACACAGGCTCTCGCCCCAAGTGGTGCAGCTGCAGCAAAGAAATTATGTTTTTCTTCTCTGTTGAAGTCCTTGGACATTTTTTTCTTTGTTGAAAGTTTGCAAAGTCAACTGTGCGCATAAGAAGTAACTATTTCTAAGCAGATCTCTCTCTGTAGTCTGAGTAGCTTCCAGGTAGCATGTAAACACAGATGTGAAGGTATTGCGAGATCTCGTACATCTCGTGTCGCGCCGCTTGGGCGAGAGCTTGTGTATCCACTTCAGGCGTGTGCACGGAGATCAGGTCTCAGAGGCTAAAGTTGACATTTAGACTAAAAACATGGTGTAAATGGTGTCTTTTTGGGTCAAATTTTAATGACGCAACCTACGGACACTTGGATTACACCACACGAGCAGTATGGAGACATTTTGTGTTCTTTTTTACTTAAAACTGGTTACCATTCAGTTCAATTGTACTGGATTTGGCTGCAACGCTGTTTTCTGCTGAAGCTCCGGGAGTGTTTTGTGAACTGAGATCTTCACCCATCCTCACATCAGCACAGGGCTGAGTAGATATTGAGTGAAATTTCATTTTTGGGTGAACTATTGCTTTGAAATGAATGTAAAGCCTGCTGAGGGTGATACTGTTATCTTTTTTCCTCATATAGTATTTTTTATATATGGGGAAATGTTGATCAGGTATTAAGAAGTACAGTGGTGTAAATGTGGTGTTGATCTATAGGGGAGGAGAGTGGATTTAGGTGATAGATTTATTATTGATGGATTAGTATAGATTAGGATTAGGGGTAGAGCTGGACAAGCATGTTGCTTCTTCATACTCCTTTTTAGACATCACATGTTAATTTATGCATCTCATTGTAAGTCTGTTCGTTATTTATTATTTGTTGCTGTTTTGTATTTTTTTTTTTTTTTTACATATACATGTTTTTTTTCAAAACAAAAAATAAAATAAATACTCCAAACATAACCAGTGAAAACATGGGATTTTTCTGACCTGAATACCAGGAATGATGTTGATCGTTTATGACTTTTAGGCTTATGCAAGAAGCATTTCATATTCATCAAATATCAGCAACATTAACATTACCTTCTGAGAAAATGGATGGACTGAGTCCATGGTCCAGTTTCTCCCACAGCTCATTCAATGACCACAGTGATTCTTCTGATGACAATAGAGACCTGGACAGACTCAACAAACTCTGTGACTGTCTTAGCAGAAGATTGTTCTCTTTGTTTGTGGAGCTCTAAAAAAGAGAGTACATTCATTTTAAGATGTTTTACATACAGGGTGTTAGTAAATTAGAAATGTATATATACAATGTTTATATGATATAAATATTTTAGACTCCGATACAGTTATGCACCAACAGATATGCTTATCAATCAAAGCAATATTGAAGATTTTGCAGTTACCTCAGGCCTATCTGAGGTTTTGTGGCCCTGGGACCAAGGGTTGGCAGCCCCTTTAGCTGCAGGACCTGAGTTGTTGGTTCCAGTGAGGAGTTGTTCAGCAAAAGCGTCAGCTCTCTGCCTCAGAGCATACTGCAGCTCCTGAAGACAGATGCATGAGTTAAGCCACTGCGCTCTCTAGAGGTAGCTCAGAGAAGTGTACAACACCAGAATAAGCTGTCCTCTGAGGTCTTTCATTCGGTGGTCTTGGTGGCTATCTTTTTATTTATGTTGTCACTTTGTGTTTGTCCTCCTATACGGGTCGTATACATGGGTACCGACTTGGGTACAAAAAACAGGAAACAAAAAATGTCGGCCTGTGTAATGTTAGATGGTATGATGTTTTATCTGGTGGTATTAATAATTACTGAGACAGAAGAACGCCATTCTAATGTTAATCAAAATTATAATGAACAATATATATGCGTATGCCACATGCAGCTTCAGCTCTGCTACAGCTGTGAGAATGAAATGCCAAGTTCAGCCTGTGGTCTGTCACTGCCTGAACAGCCTCACGGAAGTGATATTTTACAATTGTTCTTGTAGTAAAAAACAAACAAACAAAATTTGTTACAGTCATTTGTTATTTTCACAGTCATTTTACAAGCTGAGGCAGATTCCATATTCTGTTAGTGTTCAGAGGCTCACACTGACTATATTAGGTTAAATATAGTCAGTAATAGTGATCACCTAATCTTTCATAGCTATACCTCTCTCCACAGTGCTCAGCACTGCAGAGAGGTCTGGCTCCACACATGCACATTCTGCTATAGTGGAAAAAACACCCTACCTTGTTTGCATTTCTTTAAACCAATCACAAACATCTTGGGCAGAGCTAAGCCCAGGTGTAGCTTCTGCAAAATGTTGAGATGGAACTTGTTTTGGTGGAACACTTGCATGTCAGGAGGAAATCTCAGCCATTAAAATGGCTAAATCACCTCAAATGAAAAGTTAACAGCTGCTACCTTGTTGTGAGAATTGTTGCTCTACATAAAGTTGGCCTAGGCTATAAGAAGATTGCCAACACCCTGAAACTGAGCTGCAGCATGGTGGCCAAGACCATACAGCGGTTTAACAGGACAGGTTCCACTCAGAACAGGCCTCGCCATGGTTGACCAAAGAAGTTGAGTGCATGTGCTCAGTGTCATATCCAGAGGTTGTCTTTGGAAAACAGACGTATGAGTGCTGCCAGCATTGCTGCAGAGGTTGAAGGGGTGGGGGGTCAGCCTGTCAGTGCTCAGACCATACGCCGCTCACTGCATCATATTGGTCTGCATGGCTGTCGTCCCAGAAGGAAGCCTCTTCTAAAGATGATGCACATGAAAGCCCATAAACAGTTTGCTAAAGACAAGCAGACTAAAGACATGGATTACTGGAACCATGTCCTGTGGTCTGATGAGACCAAGATAAACTTATTTGGTTCAGATGGTGTCAAGCGTGTCTGGCGGCAACCAGGTGAGGAGTACAAAGACAAGTGTGTCTTGCCTACAGTCAAGCATGGTGGTGGGAGTATCATGGTCTGGGGCTGCATGAGTGCTGCCGGCACTGGGGAGCTACAGTTCACTGACGGAACCATGAATGCCAACATGTACTGTGACATACTGAAGCAGAGCATGATACCCTCCCTTCAGAAACTGGGCCGCAGGGCAGTATTCCAACATGATAACGACCCCAAACACACCTCCAAGATGACCACTGCCTTGCTAAAGAAGCTGAGGGTAAAGGTGATTGACTGGCCAAGCATGTCTTTAGACCTAAACCCTATTGAGCATCTGTGGGGCATCCTCAAACGGAAGGTGGAGGAGCGCAAGGTCTCTAACATCCACCAGCCCTGTGATGTCATCATGGAGGAGTGGAAGAGGATTCCAGTGGCAACCTGTGAAGCTCTGGTGAACTCCACGCCCAAGAGGGTTAAGGTAATGCTGGAAAATAATGGTGGCCACACAAAATATTGACACTTTGGGCCCAATTCAGACATTTTCACCTAGGGGTGTACTCACTTTTGTTGCCAGCGGTTTAGACATTAGTGCTGTGTGTTGAGTTATTTTGAGGGGACAGTAAATTTATACTGTTATACAAGCTGTGCACTGACTACATTGTATCAAAGTGTCATTTCTTCAGTGTTGTCCCATGAAAAGATATAATTAAATATTTGCAGAAATGTGAGGGGTGTACTCACTTTTGTGAGATATTGTAGGTGCGTTCGAGATGAGCCAGGCCTGTGCCACACAATGCATGCCAGTTAGATTTGTGTCCGACTTGGTCCCAACTTGCACTGACGTCATGCACATGTGGGCAACAATAACCTCACGAGATGGGGCGGCCGCAGTTTGTAGAGCCAGGCATCGCAGCTGCTTTCCACCGACTGCAAACGCCTGGCTGTCACCTGATCGACAAGCTGGCAGGCTCTGATTGGCTCTTACTTCTGACAACAAACACCACGTGTTGTACATAATACTAATTTTCTGTGTAACTGTAATATTTAACGCTGGATATATTAGTCTGATGTAGCACAATGACGTGTTAATCTCCTGCCTACTGTGTTACGGAACTGTATGGGTCCGAGGGTTCACGTCCTCCCCCTTGGTTCTGCGTTCAGGCTCAGCTCGACCCAATCCCCGAGCTTGAAACCCAGAGACTTTGTGTATGCCCCGAGCCTGACGAGCGAGCTGTTTCCTGCGTTTCCTTGTCTGCTTGTGTTCCTGTCTGCTTGTGTACTTCATTAAATTTCATTACCCACTATCCCAGTTTCTAGTGTGCTGCTTTTGGGTCCTAAATACACCCGTTACAGTACAGTCTGGCCAAAAATGGACCCAGCGCACACCTTCCGAGAGCACAACTGTGTCAACAGAATGGAAAATCTTTTCCAGCAGCATGCTGCTTTAATGGCCACCCAGAAGCAGACATATTCAGCGCTAACTGCCCGGGCTCAGCAGATAAGCATGATCTTGGCCCAGGTTTCGTCTCAGCTTTTAGGCCCCTTGCCAACTCCAGTTACGGCTAGCCGTCGGCCTGCTAGCCCCCTGTCAGCTCCATCTCCAGAAACTGCTAGCTGTGTGCCTGCTAGTCTCCTGCCAGCTCCAGTTAAGGCTAGCCTTCGGCCTGCTAGCCCCCTGTCAGCTCCATCTCCAGGAGTGGCTAGCTGTGTGCCTGCTACTCCCCTGCCAGCTCCTGAAAGAGCTAGCCTACAGCCTGCTATCCTCCTGTCAGCTGCCTCTCCGGTCCTGGTGGGCCTGCCATCTGCATCTCCTGTCCCAGTGGGGCCACTGCAGCCATCTCCTGTTCTGACTGGGTTGCCGTCACCATCTCCTGTCCTGGTTGGGTCGCAGCCATCTCCTGTTCCGGCTGGGCCGCAGCCACTTCCTGTGCTGGTGGGGCCCCCACTGCTGCTGCCACCACTTCCTGTCCCAGTGAGGGCACCGCAGCAATCTCCTGTTCCGGCTGGGTCGCCGCCGCTTCCTGTTCCAGCTGGGTCACTGTCACCATCTTCAGCCCTGGTGGGGCCACCATTGCCGCCACCACCACTTCCTGTCCTGGTGGGGCCACTGCAGCTGCCTCCTGTTCCAGCTGGGTCGCCGTCACCATCTCCTGTCCTGGTTGGGTCGCAGCCATCTCCTGTTTTTGCTGGGCCGCAGCCACTTCCTGTCCTGGTGGGGCCGCCACTGCAGCTGCCACCACTTCCTGTTCTGGTGGGGCCACCACAGCTATCTCCTGTTCCAGCTGGGTCGCCGTCACCACTGCCTGTTCCGGCTGGGTTGCCGTCACCACTTCCTGTTCCGGCTGGGTCGCCGCCACCACTTCCTGTTCCGGCTGGGTCGCCGCCACCATCACCTCCTGTCCCGGTGGGGCCACTACAGCCATCTCCTCTTCCGGCTGGGCCGTCGCCGTCGCCGCCGCAGCCTTCGCCAGTTCCTGCTTTGCCTGGGCCACTGCCGCGGCCTCTGCCATCACCATCACCAGATCCTGTTCCGTCTGGGACTTTGCCTGTTCCTGCTCCGGCTGGGCCGCCGTCGCTGCCGCAACCTTCGCCTGTTCCTGCTCCGGCTGGGCCGCCGTCGCTGCCGCAGCCATCGTCTGTTCCTGCTCCGGCTGGGCCGCCGCCGCAGCCATCACCTCCAGTTCTGGTTCCTGCTTTGGCTGGAACTCCTCCAGTTCCTGTTTCGGCTGGGCCGCCGCCGCCGCAGCCTTCGCCAGTTCCTGCTCCAGCTGGGCCGCTGCCGCAGCCTTCACCATCACCATCACCATCACCAGTTCCTGTTCCGGCTGGGCCATCGCTTGTTCCTGCTCCAGCTGGGCTTCGCCCGCTGCCGCAGCCATCACCATTTCTTGCTCCGGCTGGGCCGCCGCCGCAGCCATCGCCTCCAGTTCCTGGGTCGTTCTGGGACGGTCCTCGCCATCACCAGCTCCTGGTCCTGCTCCGGTTGGGCCGTCCTCGCCATCATTGCTCCTGCTGGGCCACTGGTGCTGCAGCCTCCTCCAGTCCCTGACCGGGCCACAATCACCTCCTGCCCATCCTGAGCTGCAGCTGCCTCCAGTCTCCCTGGCATTATCTGCTTGCCTGAAGACTGCTTCATCTCCCGGGTGCTGGTCATCTGAGGGGTCCCGCCTTCGTCTTCGCCAGCACCGCCGGCCGCCAGAGGGGTCCCGCCTTCGTCTTTGCCAGCGCCACCGGCCGCCAGAGGGGTCCCGCCTTCGTCTTCGCCAGTGCCGCCGGCTGCCTGCTCGTCCGCCCTAGGGGTCTTGCCTTGGTCGCCGGCCTCCTGCTCATCCGCCTGAGGGGCTCTGTCTTCGCCTTCACCACCCGTCTCCAGAGGGTCCTCGTCGCCGTCGCTGGCCTCCAGAGGGACTTCGTCTTTGCCTTCGCCGCCGTCGCCGGCCTCCAGAGGGACTTCGCTTTTGTCTTCACCGCCGTCGCCAGCCTCCAGAGGGACTTCGCCTTTGCTTTCGCTGCCATCGCTGGCCTCCAGAGGGACTTCGCCTTCGCCGCCGGTCTCCGCAGGGTCTTCGCCTTCACCATCTGCCACCAGAGGGGTCCTGCCGTCTTCGCCCTCGTCGTCTGCTACCAGAGGGGTCCTGCCGTCTTCACCCTCGTCGTCTGCCACCAGAGGGGTCCTGCCATCTTCGCCCTCGTCATCTGCCACCAGAGGGGTCCTGCTGTCTTCGCCCTCATCATCAACATCATGGTTGTCACCCAGATCTGCTCTGTTCCCCTGGACTTGCTCCAGGCTGTCCGCCTGAAGTCTCCGGCTCGGTCTCTGCTCTGCCCTCGGGCCGCCCGCCTGAGGTCTCCGGCTCTGCCTCTGCCCTGCCCTCTGGCCGCCTGCCTGAGGTCTCCGGCTCCGCCTCTGCCCTGCCCTTTGGCCGCCCACCTGAGGTCTCTGGCTCCCCCTCTGCCCTGCCTTCATCAGCCTTCCAGCTGGACGGATTTTCCACAATTCATCTTACACCCTTACCACCCAACAAACTGTATTGCTTCAGCTATGAACGTGGTCTGCAAACTTCAGGTAACCTACAGGTGATCTAACAGGATGTTAGTGTCTCTTCCTGTATTTTCTCTGAAGTCTGGTGGAAACTGTCCGATTTGACTGCAGCTTCTCCGCCTCTGCCCTGCCCTTTGGCCGCCCACCTGAGGTCTCTGGCTCCGCCTCTGCCCTGCCCTTGGGCCGTCCGCCTGAGGTCTCTGGCTCCCCCTCTGCCCTGCCTTCATCAGCCTTCCAGCTGGACGGATTTTCCACAATTCATCTTACACCCTTACCACCCAACACACTGTATTGCTTCAGCTATGAACGTGGTCTGCAAACTTCAGGTAACCTACAGGTGATCTAACAGGATGTTAGTGTCTCTTCCTGTATTTTCTCTGAAGTCTGGTGGAAACTGTCCGATTTGACTGCAGCTTCTCCGCCTCTGCCCTGCCCTTTGGCCGCCCACCTGAGGTCTCTGGCTCCGCCTCTGCCCTGCCCTTGGGCCGTCCGCCTGAGGTCTCTGGCTCCCCCTCTGCCCTGCCTTCATCAGCCTTCCAGCTGGACGGATTTTCCACAATTCATCTTACACCCTTACCACCCAACACACTGTATTGCTTCAGCTATGAACGTGGTCTGCAAACTTCAGGTAACCTACAGGTGATCTAACAGGATGTTAGTGTCTCTTCCTGTATTTTCTCTGAAGTCTGGTGGAAACTGTCCGATTTGACTGCAGCTTTTTGTCACCACCTCCTGCTGCGGCCTCCTGATCTTGTCTAGTCTCCAGGTACCTACTGTCAAGTCTCTAGATGACCTGTGATTGGTTTAAGTCTACTGTCATGAGCCAGATTTCCTAAAGGCTGAAAACAGAGCCAAGAGGAGGTGCAGAAGTCTAGTTCAGTCTCAGACCACTTGATTCCATATGCTGAAAGGTTATAAAGGAATTATTGCCAATTGATGCCAGAAAAAGGCTGCCTACCATAGCTTTAATTGAAAAGCAAAACAACAGACAAAAAATGCTTTAAATGCATGCCAGAGAAAAAACAAAAATTTCCTCTGTAATGACGGCAATGACAGTGTGACAGTGTTCCTGTTCTGAATTATCTTAATATGAGGACTTCAGCTGCACAGCAACTGCAAATGCAACAGCATTTTTGAAAGTACACTTATTTATTTTCCTGCCATGACTGAGTGGACAAGATTGATATCAATCTCATGTCTGTGTGTTAAGTATACAACCAATAATCAGCTTAACAAAACTGGACAGTGGGAAACAGCTAGCCTGGCTCAACAGGTGTTTTGCATCAGACCAGCACTTCTCTGCAGCATGACACACATACCAAAGTGACAACATTTCTCTGTGCTCAGCTGTTTTTCAACATGTAACATCCTGTACAAGAACAAATGGCCATTTTCACAAGGTTGCTCGTCTATAGGTAATTTATTGAGCATCATAGCAGCTATTTCTCAGAAGGCAGAATGGGTTGATCACTAACCAGATCAGTCTGAACCTACCTCCTGTCTTCCCCCAGTCCTCAAGTTGGGCTAGACTATCCATGTTTTGACTTGTTCATTTAGAGTTCCAGTAGGCAACATTGTTTTGGTATAACTGAGAAATAATTTCATAAAAACCTTTCAGCATATTGTAAATCAGCTGTTCTGGGAGAGAGCTGCACTTCTGCAGCTCCTCTATGGCTCTGTTCTCAGCATTTAGAGAATCTGCCACGTGACGGTAAACTTAAACCAATCACAGGTCTTCTAGGACCTTGGGTACTCCTACTAGTGCAGCTGCATGTGCATGATCCTTCGGTGAGACTCTGAATCAATGACGGAAACTACTGCAGGAAAAGTCACTATAAAATGGCATTATATTAAAGAGAAAAGAGCCTAATGAGCAACATGATCAAGGAGTTTGTCAACTCACTCGGTTACTTCTGAGTTCACCTTCAGTTGTGTTGATTCACATGTATCACAGAGCCAACAAACAACTGCTCAGAGCCAGGGAGCTCTTCAGAAGATGGTCTGCAGCAGACTGGCGCCTCTGGAGATAAAAAAAACACTGGAGTTGCTGGGATGCCGGCTACTTTACTGGCAGGAGAGGAGCTCAGAGTGTATATTTCAAACTTTTGGGATTAAAAAGAGGATTTATCCTCACTCCTGCTTCAACCTTCTGCATCAACAACGAAGAAATCATGGAGCAGCAGACCGGCCAGACCAGGCATTTGTTTTTGAAACTTTTGAGATGAAAAAGCAGATTTATTTATACTCCTGCCTCTCAGCCCCTCTGTAGCAGCAGTTAATGAAACAATTACGGAAGTGCTCACTGGCCAGATGAGAGCTCAGAGTTTGTTCTTTAAAGTTTTGGGATTAAAAAGTGGATTTATCTTGATGTTTGCTTGCAAACCTGTGTGCAGCAGCACCATGGAGAGGCTGACCACGCTGTTTACAGGTAAGTAAATGACACCATGCTTTTGTACGCCTGCTTGCCTGTGTGCCTGACATGAACTGTAAGCCCGACTCGCTTCCAAGCGGGCTGCAGTCATGTCGCGCTGGTGAGCCCCCTTTCTGTCCCACTCCAACAAGCGAGTGTTGTGATAACTGACCTCATGTGTGTGCAGGAGAGCAGAGAGAAAGAATTTTTAAAAGTGTCTTTATGTTCAGCTGTCACTACTTTTCTATCTTAACACAGAATCTTTTTGTTTTTAAATGTAGTTTCTCTCCTCTCTCAGTGTTTTTTACTGTCAGTTAAATGAAATTAATAAGCTTTTACAGTATAACTGAAGGGGCAGTATTAGAGACAATTCTTGCTATTCAGCTTGCTGCTAACCATTGGATACTAAAATGCACCTTCTTTTCTAGTTCCCATTACAATTGGTGAATGTGAAGAGGTACAAAATGAACACAGTGACACAGGGGACAGAGATAAATGCCTGACTGTGAGATATAGAAGAAAAGCAGATTATAGACGAAAGAACTTGGAAAACTAAGCTGGAGCAGATACTTGTGTGGTGAGCTGGTACTGCAGTTGTTCCAGGACTGACAGCCGGTCATGTTGGTCTCCTGCTTTATCTGTGGAGGAGTCCCTCTCTGGAAAGCACCCTATGAGAGATTACAAATAGCCTGTTATTCAAGTTTTGATAAATCGTGATGGTGAATATTAAGAACATCTTTTCATAAAATGCAATAAAAGTATTCAGTAGCACCACAAACTATAGTCTCTACAATGACCACAGATTCTGTCAAAAGAAACTGAACAAGCTAGGTTTTGCTGTAGTTGTTGTATTGGATTGCACTGAATGTGAAGCTAATAAACTGACTCTAAGTCACAATTTTAATTGGTGGTCTGCTGGTTTGATGTGTGAAAGAGAAAGAGAAAGGCCAGGCATTCCCAAAGACTGGGTTTGGACCCACAGGTGGGTCACACAAGATTTTATTTGGGTCCCCAAATAAACAGAAGACTATGGAAGAATTATACAAATTCAAAATTTATATCTGTAGCACACCTTTTTATAAAGCATTTAAAATATGTATAATTTTTACTGATCAGAGAAAAAACCAAGAGCCTGTAATTACTGTCTAAATTGCACTTATTTAGTCTCATTTATAAAGAAGGCTAAAATTGCCTATATTGTTTTCCTGATGAGAATAAATAAAAGCAATGAGATGGCCTGTTACCTCAGCCTAAACAAAATTTATTTCTCATTTCTAAAGTTTTAATGTGTATATGTTTTCAATAATGTGTCAAGATAATATAAGGTGAAAAGCAGTCAGGAACTTTCATTCATGCACAAACTCTTCACAGAATTTATTGAGTAGGCCTATTGTGAGTTGAGTCATGATGGTTTGTCATTTTTAAAATGTGGGTCGCCAGGAAAAAAGTTTTGGAATACTGCTCTTGGCCAATGGGTACAAGGAGTGAATGACATGGAAAAAAGGATAAATCCTGTCAGCTTAACAGGGACACCGAAAGCATTACTGTGGTTGTCAAATTGTCAGAACATTTAGCAAGAGTCTTCCCAGATAGGCAGCAGGAACCTTAACACCTAATCAACAGCCACAAAAACCCAGCAGATGAGTTATGGTCAGTTACTGTAGCTAGTGATAATTACACATGGTGGTGATAACAGTGCCTGCTCTGTAATGTAGTGCGTGTGGGTGGTGAGTGTGACTGTTATTGTACCTTTCAGTCCAGCAGTGGTGATCTGGCCACGGAGGCGGTTGCCCATCTCTATCAGCTGATGTTTCTCTCTGCTCAAGCGGGCAATACAGAGCGCTGCCTGCTTCAGTCTGCTATGCAGGAGAGGTGGCTTGTTTTTAGCACCCTGCACGTTTTCAGACAAATCACCTGACATCAGACCTGAGGCCTGCTGCTGCTGCACATATGGGTTCTCCTCTTGGAGCTGTGCTCTCTGGAAGGAAGATTAGATGCAACGTAAAGGAACTGGGTTTCTGCAACAGTTTATTACATATCTTCCCATCATCTCCACAATTAACTGGTGGTCAGTTTTGCTGGGGCAACAGAAAACAGGACTGATTAATAATAATGAAAGGCAATTATCTTGCCCACTTTGGACGTTTTCATGTTAACATTAGAAAAAAGTCATGGGACTGGTCTGGTCCAGACAGTCACCTGAATTGAACTGATGGGTTAGCTTCAACTAGTTGACTGATTTCCTTCAGTACCTGTTCCATGATGTGTATCCCTCTGACCTCCTGCTTGGTCAGAGCAGAGGTGATGGAATGTTTCTCTGGGTTCAGACCATCTGAGGATTCATACCACAAAATAGAGGAAAAAGATGAATTAAGACATTAAATGGCTGTACATAAATTTTTATTATGCACAAGCCTAATAAGGATGGATTAATATAGATTTAACATTTGAACTGAATGTTGTGTTGGGTTATATTTTCCTAAATAATTAAATCTCCAACATTCTGTCTTTTCAGTATTTATGCACAATTACGTTCATGTAAAGGTGGTACAGCTGTAACACCATAACTCTTAAATGCAACACACAAGCGTAAATGATGTATTAAAACATACCATGCTTAAGTTCCTTGGTCTGTCTGTTTGTGTTGTCTGGAACTCTGAGTGTCAGGTTCTCTGTGGGTTTGTCTGTGGCTGGAGCCAGGCTGGGCAGCCCTGCAGAACCATCTAGCTGCCCCTCAAGGTGCCTACATCGAGCCTTTAGTTGGGATACCTCCTGCTCCAGAGCCTGAGTGTAGTCTGGGACCAGTTTCAACAAGACATTTTAGACTGGTCTGTAGTGTTCAGCTATAGTCTTAATTTTGTCAGTAGCACCAGTAGCACCAAGTGACAAAAAAGAAGAATCCATAATAACAGAATTTAAATGTCTATCTAAAGTCTGACCATTAGTTTGATCTAAGCCACAGTAAAGGTTTATCTTTATGTAATTGTCACCTGGAGTTAAACAATAAAAAGGTCAGTGTAGCTTGCCGCACTATACGCAGTAATGAATATGACTTTTTCACTGAAAGCTATCTGTGTAAAGAGTGCTGTCCACACCTGTTAGGCTGTTGTCGGAGGAAATTTCAGTGTATTTGGCCAGATGTCCAGTGGCCATCTGAGCAGGGGCTCCTTGATGAACTGTCTGAGGAGAGGAAGAATGTGTCTGGGCCTGGGGATGGGGTGGGAAATGGCCTAGACCCTCCATGTCCTTCCTCATCTGAGCAATCACAGCCCGCAGTATGCTGTTCTGCTCCTGCAGACATCGAATCTCTTCTGATGCCAAAGAATCTACCTTTGGTGTGAGACCCTGTGGGCAGATTGACACTCATTGGGACAGAACAGTGGGCTGTATGCATCTTCATGTTTTTGTATTCTGTAAATGAACTTAACTGCATTCACTGGTGGATATTTACCAAATGTTTGAATTTCATTTGTCAAGGTAGGTGTGAAAACTGAAGCATGGTCACATGGCCACACACACACAGACAATAATCAGCAGAAACAGTAAGTGAGACAGACAGATTAATGTACATTCAAAGATGTATTAAATGTATTAAATTTAATGCTGAAATAACTAGTTTGTCTATTTTCCACACAATTTTACTTTTTTGTTTTCTGACAGCTGCCTCTTGATTGTTTTCCTGCCTTACAGCTCACAGTAGCTTCGGTCCAGTGCGATGTGATCAAAGCAATTTTATTCAAGAACTGTAATTATATAAGATACTTGTACTTTACTTGTACTTTACATATATGAATATACTTGTGTATATATTAAGGACGGGGCCTTGACTTTTGAATAATAGAAAAACAGTAGAAATAGTATATAAATTAAAGCTGCAAGAAGCACTGGACAGGCCCTCGCACCTCTGCGCAAGCCAGGGCATGCAGTAACTATGACTAAAGCACCTGATTGGCATGTATATGTCTTCAGGCCAGGATCTGATCAAACATGTGACATTTGGAGTAGACTGGACAATGTACACAGAACTTCATGTGTTATGGCGAAAAATCAGAGTGTGTTGTCCCATCAGGGCAACCCTTTCTGATAAAACATCACGATTGTCACAATACAGCATGATCAACATGCTAGACTTTTCTGATCACATTTAAATTTGATATGGTCAACCTGTTAGGAGGATCGCCTCACAGACTAAAACATGTCATTTTTCCTGTTGCCAGCAGGTGGCGCTATAACTATGACTGAATATTGTCATGCAGATGTGTTCAGGCCAGGACTCTAATCAAACATCTGAAGTTTTAACAAAGTTATAGTCATTTCGTGTTTCATGGTGAGACATCAAAACTTGATGCCACACAACAGCCACACCATTCAGAGTTTACAAAGTCTTTTAATAACTTTAAATGACAAAGTAGTCTAGATGGTACACAGTTTTGATGTGGTAAGATGAAGGAGAGAAGACTGAAAATACAACACGTGGAGAACACAAAAATTGATCATTAAATTCAAAATGGCTGACTTCCTGTTGGGTTTCAGCTAGGGATGTAACAATACATTCACGTCATGATTTGATACGATTTCCAATACTGGCTTTAAGATACAATTTTTTCACAAATTTTTAACTGAAAAATATTCCTGTAATTATTTCTCAGACAAAAAACATGTCTAAGGTAGGGTGTAGCTGCAAAACACAAATTATGCAATGAATGTATATTTAAAATATATATATATTATATATATATATATATATATATATATATATATATATATATATATATATACATTCATTGCATAGTTTGTGTATATATATATATATATATATATACATTCATTGCATAGTTTGTGTATATATATATATATACATACATATATTTAAATATATAAAAACTGCAACATGTATTTTCTCTTATCTTTAACAAATTAAGGTGTGTCCAAATCCACTTTTGCCATCTTGCGCCATGAGTGCAGGGGTATCCTGCCCTGTTCTGACCACCAGCACACAGCGGGATACACCTATCAGATGTGCCCAAATGCCCTCATTAATTCACCAGGGAGTTTAGGCCGAACATGCAATAAGCCTACGAGAAAGTTGGCACTCATCACCTTTAAGAAGCAGGTACGCCAGGAGTGCAAACGATGCCAGTATGACGGATTTACCAGGAGGAAACAAAAAGAAAAGATTTTCAAAGCGAGGAGACAAATCTCCTGGTTCTCCTCATCTCCTCCTCCCATCCTCACTCCTCACTCCTCTGTCCCACTAACACTACTGTGGGTGTAGGAAACAGAATTTGAAAGTGTTTCTGAAGTTTGAAGTGTGCACAATTACATACAGTATATCCAACCAGCTCTGTCAGAAGCACACATACCTTTGCTCTTTAAAAATGGCATCACGATTCATATTTCATCTCAACTGATTTCAGTCATCACACATTTGTATTGATTTTTAACTGTTTCATAATGTATCGTTACATCCCTAGTTCCAACTATGTGTCCCTATAGACTTTTTTTTTGTTCGTCTGGGCATACATGTGTATACCGATTTTTGCCACCACAACTAATACATGTGCCAAGTATCGTGCGGCATCGAGCCTACAGCAACTACAACAACTATGCACAGTCGTTTGAGAGTGAAGCACCCAGCAGAAGGTGGTGGCTCATCCACAGATCAATAATCAATGGCTGTCTATCACCAGATGAAATCAAAGTTTGATGGCATTTGTTTGAGCCAGAGTTTGATGATAAAGCAAAACCCTGTTGACAAGTTTTGAAAAGCTGTTTCTGACCACAAATTCATGGATACAATCACCTGTCACTGATATGCAAGCACACATGCAAGCTTAAGCTAGGGAGGGTTACTTAAAAATGTATTCCAATACAGTTGCTAATGACCAGTTTAAAAAATGTGTTCAGTAATGTAATCCAAGTATCACAATATAAACGTAATTACCTGATTACTTTCAGTTACTTTTGGATTACCTCAATAGATAATATGTTACATTTTTTTTAGCCTAATATGTTTTGTTTGTTAAATATGCTATTCACACTTTACATTCAGACATAAACGTATTCTAGGGTGTGCACTTTTACCTACACACCATCCTGGTCACCAGCATCACCACCTACAGTTCAAAATATTCTTCTGTAGTGTTAGAGTTGGTTTTTTGAGAGAGCCTTTCTACTACTATGTCCCCGTCATGAGAGGTGGAAGCAGGTGACTAACAGGGGGAACAGAGAACAGAGAAGGATGTTAAGGCAAGAATTGGTAAAGCAAGAACAGCATTCAACATCCTAAACAAGATCTGGAAATCCAAAAATATCTCACTCAGGACAAAGCTCAAAATCTTCAACTCCAACATTAAGACCATACTGTCATGTAATTATGTAATCTTGTTACAAGTAATCTGTTACTCCCCAATAACTACCACCTGTCATTACATATTCAACCATGAAATAAAGAGTGTTGTTCTGCAGACGGAAGCAAAGAAGCATACTGCTGAAAACCTGGCAAATATGCTTTCCACCATTCTACTGAACACTGAAGACTAAACAGAAAAATCATATCATGCATACATGACAATGCTAGCAGCAACATGTTGCTAGCCAACACTGATCACCTGGAATGGGACTCTCAGCCTTGCTTGCACAATTACTCCAACTTGCTATAAACAACAGATTCAAGCTTCAACTCATAAATTATGTGGTTGCATCTGCCAGTTGTGAGGTTTCTCACTTCCATCACAGTGCAACACAAGTGTTGAACCAAATGGAACAACTTCCATGCTTGCCTGAGCACAAGTTAGAGCAGTGCTGCAGGTGGAATTCTATTCATGATGTTTCAGCAACTACTTGGGCAAAGATGGGCAATATCTGAGTGTAACACTATCACACTGCAATAGCTGAGCTGTTATTGAGTAGCTCATACCTGTTCTTCACTCACTGAAATGTACTCCTACTGCCTCGTGGAGAATATGGAGCATCCATCTCCATGGTTACCAAGTTACATCAACTCCTTTGTCAAAACACACCAAGGAGAGTCACCCGAAGTGTCTCAATTCAAGCACACTGTGTGTGCTTCACTAGTGTGTTGATTTGCACCTGCAGATGTCAGCCTTACAGAAGACTGTGAAACCTAGAAGACTGGACTTTTAGACTCAAAGTATTTTATGTAGTGAGGCCACCAGGGGGACTATAACACCACTACAGTATTATACAGGAACTACATCTGGGCTGCCTTCAGTTCAGTGCAGAGCACAGAGTGGCCAAATAAATATGCTGCAAAGTTCCCTTTTTATTAAACTCAAAATATTTCTATACAGACCACATAACAAATATAGAGCTAAACTGAAAAACTGCAGTAATTTAAATATTAATGTCTGTGGCAGTAGTTTGTGAAAAGTTTAGTAAATATCCTGATTGTGTGTTAAACAGTTCAGTTTAACCTTTTTCAGTACTTGTCCTAACTGATTGTAGTTTCATCAACAATATATTGACAAGATTTGACTTTTACTAATTTTGCTGATTACAAACTACTTTTGTGCGAAAAAAAATCAATAAATTACTATACAATCCATTTTTTTAAATTTATGATTTAAAAAAAGTAAACATGCTTGAATATCTGACCTGATAACTGCCTGTATATAACAGTATATCATGATAAGGTTTATATACTTGTGCTAAAAAATATTTTGGTTTGCTATACAGCTGTGCATACAGGCACAGATGGTAGACAAAAGAATGGTTCTACCAAATGCAGTGGTGGAAGCATCTAATTAGAAATACTCAAGTTACTGTAATAAAGTAGTTTCTTGGGTACTTGTACTTTTATGAGTAAATTTTCAAGTCTTTACTTTTACTTGTGTTTAAGTATGGATTACAGTATTTAATCAACATAGTTACCTTTAATCAGCATAATTGTTTTTTGTGTAATTGTTAATTGGTGGAACTATTTGCAGCAATTCTTACACTTAAAATGAGATATAATGACAATCGAACAAAAAAAGAGGAAATGAGGAAAAAACATGTTTAGTATCTTACAAATTATTAATGATTAATGATAAATGATTATTAGCATTTTCAACTATTGGTTAAGGAAAACACACAAAATTTGCAACCCTAGTTTGGAGAGGTGACTGTCACATCAACATTGAAAGTAACTAATACTTTTACTTAAGCTGATGACACCAGTACTTTCAATTTTGTAGAAATTTTGTCTGGCAGAGCCATTTGTTGAATAAGGTAACTTCACCTTAAAATGAGAAAAAATAAGAAAAAGTAAACATTATTCATGATTAATTGATTGCAAGCATTTTTAACTACGAAATAAAAAAAATAAAAAAATTGGAGAGAGACTGTGACCACTGAGCATAATAGAGATATAACTGATCCTTCCAGTGAAGTAAGATATGCCTACGGGCAACCACAGAGGCAAAAGCAATGATTACTACTCTCTTTTGAAGTACAACAGGTAATTTCTTCAGGAACACCAAAAATAGAGGTCAAGGGGCTTGGGACCACAGGTCTATTGAGGGCTTTTGAAAGTGTATCATAAAAAGAGGGCCAAAATGAACTTTGACTTCTGACTTGTGAAAATTGGTGTAATAAAGAGCAAAAACCTTATTTATCTCAGTTGAGTCTGTAACTACAGTTTGAGGGCTTTTGTAAATTTTAGTAATGAATCAAGGTTGACGCTTAAGTTGCAATGTTAGCAGTTGACTGGCTTTGTTGCCATACTCATAGTAGGTACTCTTTGTGCACTTTAGAGGAAGTTCTGCTTTATTCGTGGATACAAGATCAAATTTGGTTTGGCACTTGAGTCTCTCCATCTGAAGACTGGGTCTCAGAGAAGAGGACTGCTGTCTGTCAATTTGCAGAATAGCCTCCATCAGCTCCTGTTGCCTTTGTTTTTCCTGCTTGTGTACTCTCACATTGTACAAATGATCTCCCCAGGTATTACTACTTTAAAAGTTTCCCATAGCACAGAAAGAGAAATTGAATCTGATTTATTATTTTGAATAAAGAAGGAAATCTTCTCAGAAATATATATTTTTTGAAGATAATAAACCAATGTTCAATCTCCAATTTGGATGCTTTTCACATTTAAGAACCAATTCCAAATATAATAGAAGCGGGGTGTGATCTGAGATGACTAGTGCAGAATATTCACATAATTTCACTGATTTGTCAAGGGTAGGGTTAGCAACTAAATTAAGGTCTCCACCCAATATAAGATGGTGTGAATCCAAGCATGGAATTACAGAGAATAAGGAAGACATAAATTAGGGCAATCCCAGTTAGAGTCATAGACAGAAACAGTTTGCAACAATAATAATAGTAATAGTAATAATAAGTCTGATATAATTTGTCCCAGTGAAAACTGTAGCTGTCTGTGCAGTAAAATGGCTGTACCTCTTGAGCAGGTGTTGAAGCTAGAGTGAAAAATCTGTCCCGTCCCGTCCAGGCCTTGCACAGTATAGTATGGTCACATAAACGTTTTTCCTGAAGAAAGACAATTTCTGTTTTCATAGTCTTAAGATGTGCAAATACTCTGGCTCGTTTGATTGGTCCGCCAAGACCCTTGACATTCCAGTTTGCAAACCTAATGGATCCCAGCCTGTCTCTCTGACCTGTATCAGCCATTTAACCTTAATATCAGACTTTGGAGTGATATGGTAACATGAAAAGTCAGCCAAATAGAGTGAGTAGCACAGAGCAAGGTATCAACAACAAACACACAGGATTACATACAAAGAGTTCTTCCCATAAAGAAAAAAAGGTACAGAAAAAAACACATATTTGAACTGTAACAGATGTCTAAACTGACACTTAACCTAACAAATACTTACATACTTGTCCTAAACTCATCTTTGAAGACAGATGAGAAGCAAGAAATACTATACACCAGCAGTCAACTGTAATGTAGTTTGCTGCCCTTGTAATGTAATAGTGGTTGTACACCCATAAACAAGAGTCAACAGCGCTCGCTATACAAATAGTTTGTGCATTAAGTCTTGGCAAAATGGCAAATGCTGTCAATACTGTCCCTTCAGTTATCCTCAAACAAAATAATATTCAGAGGCCGTCTACATTGTCCATTCTATTATGAAAACAACAACTTGGAGTTTGACTGTAGCCTGTATTCAGTCATTAAAAAACAAGAAGAAAGAAAGAATAGTAAATTCAGAGGCCATCTGCAGCCTATGCTCAGTTATAAGGACGAGAGACAAAGAAAAAAGAAAAGGCCACCCGTAACTTGTATTCAGTTACTGAAACGAGTAGTAAGTAAAATTAAATTAAAATTCAGAAGTCTTCTGCTGCTTGCTTTCATATATCAGAGAAAAAAAATATTGACTTAGAAATATAAATTTCAGAGGCTGCCAGCAGCTTGTGTTCTAATATCAGAAACAGAAAGAGAAAAATTAAGAAAAAAAACAGAGGCCATCAGCAGTGTATCTTAAGACAACAGGAAAAATATAGCTCAGAATCGACAAATAAAATTGAGAGGGTGCAAGTTACATTCACTTTCTTCTGGAGTCTTGATAGAAACGCTCTGCCTCCTTGGCAGAGTCAAATATACAAGTCTGTCCATTAATGATGATCCGCAGGCAGGCTGGGTAGATGAGGCCAGAGCGTATTTCATCCTTGTACAGCAAAGCCTTTACTTTATTGAAGGTGGCCTGCTTCTTGGTGAGGGTGGTGCTGAAATCTTCAAAAGTCCTGATGGAATGCCTGTGGTATGAGATGTCCCAGTTCTTCTTGGCCCACTGCAGTACACGCTCCTTCTGAGTATATTTGTGGAAGCGCACAATAAAGGGCTGGGATCCTTGCAGTGGTTTTGGACCCAAGCCGTGTTGTGCGAGTTCCAAGTTGGGATCCAGTAGTGCGCCCCCAGTGACTTTTTTGAACAGTGCAGTCATGAAAAGTCATCCCTCTGGGATGCCAATCACAGGTTCTGGAGGTTCTGCCTTTTAGAACGGGAAACCAGATCTTTAATGGCAAGCTGCAACTTTTCATTAATCAGCGTAGAAAATGAAGTGGCCACATTGAGATGTGTAATTCCATCTGAATGACCACTGAAAGCCGTTTCCATTCCAGCGATAGATCTGCAATCTTTTGAAGAGAAGTTTGAATTGGAACCAGGGCAGTGGTTAAGGTGGTGGTAAGTTCACCTGTTACATCCTTACATAGCTTCTTAACCTCACCGACTAGCATATCAAGTTTTGACTGCTGGGCACTAGATGCCTCTGTGCTGGGGCTGCAGGGAGCCATCTTGCTAGCATCCTTGTCTTGTGGGCTGAAGTGTTGTGTCAGCTGTTGTTGACTTTTGCCATGACTGCAGTGACATTTACTCATTTTGGTTCAATAGAATAATAGTGGTACTTCTTAGGACTTGATGAGTGAAAAATGGTAACAAAAACCTGGGTGTAGATATTTAAATATGATAAAATATCAGGGATCAAACACCATGCATCCGATCACTCCATCCCACTAGGTCTTTGGCGTGCAGCAACAAAGATCACCAAAGTTTTATCTTAATTTCATCTGTATGCACAATACCACACATGGGGATACATTAGCTCAGTCACAATGATGACATACATCTGACAAAAAAATGGAAATGACCATACTTATGTGAGACCATCTGTACTATGTGATGTTGTACATTCAAACAGTCCCTTCAGTTGTGTTCTCAATGAAATGTGGTGGATTAGCTATATTGTATTCAGTACTGTATACTGTGAACCCAGCATGCAACCTAATGTCTTTAAATAATAAGTCAACAAATATATCCTGCTTCACTATGTGGAGCCTCATTCCAGGTATTTAATTTGGTGGTCTTTGTGGGTCATATGAGAAGGTATACATGGTCAGGACCTTAATATGTTTTTGCTCTTGGTGCCAGTGGAGCTTACAGAGGCTGGTATGTTGGAGAGTCACTGAGCTTGACTGAAAGGCCACCATACCTCTCAAGACGCTCGAGGAAAAGGCCAGAGGCTAAAAAAAAAACAGGAGAGTTCTGAACGCAGTCTTAGGAGAACACAGGTGCCTCAGCTGGATTGAAAATACAACACCCCCATGTGATACATGGGTGTGTGTGTGTGTGTGCGGGGGGGTTAGCCTGTAAGAAGTTAGTTAACCCATTTGAGGATGATAAAAAGTAAGTAATTGTGTAATGAATTATCAGCAACCTACAACATATGGAGTACATGTTGGTCTCTGATAATGGCACTCCTGAGATCATGGGAGCAGATAACTTAGTGTACAGAGGTGACATTTTGGCATGAGCACAGTATAAGGTCATGAAATGTTAAAAATGGAAAGAGTTTGTCCTCACTTATTTTGTGGTAATCTGCCTAATGGAATTTGACACTCAGGTGGAACTTTGAGCCTTATAGGAATGAATGTCACCAGAACCACTATGATGCTCTGGGGGATGACCGGGAGGTCCCAGAGTGGTAGAATAAATGTGGTTGGGGAAAGTGAAGGGCAGCACTTGTTAGCACCTCCTTATTACCACACACCCTTGTGCACAGTCCTTTACCCCAAGTGCAACAACTGTTCAGTGGCTGGCAGATCAGACTGTGTTTGTACTGGGCAGATTCCGCGTGCGTGCGTGCGTGCGTGCGTGCGTGCGACAGACAGACAGACAGACAGACAGACAGACAGACAGACAGACAGACAGACAGACAGACAGACAGACAGACAGACCGACCGACCGACCGACCGATCGACCGATCGACCGACCCACCGACCCACCGTTTTCATACTATTTCATTTTTGATTAGGTGCATAATTAAACTTCACCACAGCATCTACACATTCTAAGCGAATAAAAGGGTTATTTTTCTTCTCATGATTAATGCCTCAGTAAACTATTGTGTGCATGCATGAATCTTGTGCTGCTTGTTTGGTAGGAGGGGCTCAGAAAGGAGAAACAAAGTCTAACTTAGATGAAACTCAACAATCAACCATTTTTAGGCTTTGTACCTACTGCAGCTTTGAGATATATACACATAAGAGCAGCACTTACAGTAGGCAATGGCAGGTGTAAGTGTAAATACACATTATATCCATTATTACAGACATTATATACAAAATAAATAACCGCCTATGAATATGGTCTATTCACTACAGAACAGATATGTTCATTACAGACAGTAGTTTAAATTAGGGCGCAAAAAAGAAAAACTATCATTAGTTTAAAACGTCTAGACGAGGGTGTAAGTGGTGGAGGGGTCAAGAAAAGTTTAGAAAGGGGTGTGTGTGTGTGAGTGTGTGTGGTGGAGGTATCACTGTGCTGCAGAGTTCAGCAAAGTGACAGCTGAAATGAAAAAGTTGTTGCTGAAGCTGTTGGTCCTGGAATGGAGAGTCATGTCATGCCTCTCAGAGGGGAGGAGAGCAAAACAGTCTGTGACCAGAGTGAGAGGTGTTTCTGACGATGGGGAAGCAGTGATATGTTGGGCAGGTTTCACCCCTCTAAACCTCTGCAGGGCTTTCCAGTCTGGAACAGAGCAGTTTCCACACCACGCTGAGATTAGCAGCTAGTAGGAATGCTCTTGGTGGTGCAGAATCAGAGAACGTAGATAGCAAAACCAGCCACTGTTTGCTGTTTATCCAAGGCCAGAGCATACAATAGATTATTCTGAGCATGCTGGCATCACACAAGGGCAGACAGGGAACTCAGGCACACAATACTACTAGCTACAAAAATATTGTAGTTCACGTTGGGACCAACAACATGCATCTTAAGCACTCTGATATCACTACAGAGAGCTTAGCCTGGACTTCTGAGGTTGCCACAAAGATGAGTTGACATTGATTAATTGTCTCTGATCCCTTACCCATGTGGGGTAGTGACGAGATGTACAATTGGCTTCCACAGATAGAGCGGGGATTTGGTTTTGTTAATAACTGGCTTTCTCTCTTGGGCTGCCAGCACCTGCTGAGAGCGGACAGCTTCATCCTACTGTCCTACATCCTACTATTTCACCTGTGCCTCATAACACTGCTCCAGTTAATTTAGCACTTTTTCACCCCTTAGATTATGCAACTTTGACGGACATAGTCAGAAATCTTGGGTCCACTACCTGCTGCCTCGACACTCTGCCTACAAGTTTTCTTAAGGATGTTTTTAACTGCATAGCATCAGATATACTTCAGATAGTAAACAGTTCTCTTCAGTCAGGCCTTTTTCCAACGGCCCTGAAGACCGCAGTCATTAAACCTCTTTTAAAAAAGCCTAACCTGGATGCCTCAGTAATAAACAACTACAGGCCCATATCAAACCTACCTTTTTTAGGAAAGATCATTGAAAAGGTTGTTTTTCAGCAACTTAATGCCTTCTTGGTGCAAAACAATTTCTTTAATGTCTATCAGTCTGGATTTCGAGCACATCACATCACTGAGACTGCACTTGTAAAAGTTCTGAATGACATTCATCTGAGCAGTGATGCATCAAAGATTTCAGTTCTGGTATTACTGGACCTCAGTGCTGCATTCGACACAGTCGACCATAAGACTCTGCTCGACAGACTTGAAAAGTGGGTGGGACTTTCTGGCACTGTGCTAAATTGGTTTAAATCTTATTTACAAGACAGGGATTTCTTTGTGTCACTTGGCAATTATGAATCTGTGCGAACAAAAATGACATGGAGTTCCTCAAGGGTCCATTCTTGGGCCTCTTCTGTTCAACATCTATATGCTCCCTCTTGCTCGGATTATGGAATATCACAACATCTCCTACCATACTTATGCAGATGACACACAACTCTATATTACAGTGTCACCAGATGACTACAGTCCCCTACATCTGTTAAATAAGTGCAAAACTGAGATAGTTGTTTTTGGCCCTAAAGAACAAAGATCTAAAGTGAGTGCTCACCTTGAATCCATGACACTAAAACCTAAAAATCAAGCCAGAAATCTTGGTGTTATTCTGGACTCAGACCTGAATTTCACCAGTCATATAAAGACAATTACTAAATCAGCCTACTACCACCTTAAAAACATAGCAAGAATTAAAGGACTTCTGTCTGGGGAAGATACAGAAAAACTTGTTCATGCTTTCATTTTCAGCAGGCTGGACTATTGTAACGGTGTCTTCACAGGTCTGAGTAAAAAATCAATCAGACAACTGCAGCTCGTCCAGAACGCTGCTGCCAGAGTCACCAACACCAAGAGAGTGGAGCACATTACACCAGAACTTAAATCACTGCACTGGCTTCCCGTGTGTCAAAGGATAGACTTTAAAATCTTGTTATTTGTCTACAAAGCACTAAATGGTCTCGGGCCTAAATATATCTCTGATTTGCTTGTACGTTATGAAGCACCAAGACCCCTCAGATCATCTGGAACAGGTTTACTCAGTGTTCCCAGGATCAGAACCAAACAAGGTGAAGCAGCCTTTAGTTTCTATGCTCCCCACCTGTGGAACAAACTTCCAGAACACCTGAGGTCAGCTGAAACTGCCGGCTTATTTAAATCAGGTCTTAAAACATTACTGTTTACTGCAGCCTACCAGTGAAGTGGATACGTTACATATTTTTAGGATAATCTGTAGCTATTGTTTTATATTCGTCTGCTTTTGTTTTATGTTTGCTTCTTTCTTTATATGCATTTCTGTAATGTTTTAAACTATTTATTGTCCTGCTTTTAGCTTTTGTTTTTAATTATCTATTGTTTCTAATTTAATGCATTTTCAAGTTCTGTAAAGCACCTTGAATTGCCTTGTGTATGAATGGTGCTATATAAATAAAATTGCCTTGCCTTGCCTTGCCTTACTGGAGTTGCCACGGCACTTTTGTCTGGCAATATAGACAGGTGTTTAAAGCAGGTTTAACACTTGGCAGTTGGCAGGACTTGGCAGTTCTAAGATGATTAGTAGGTATGCACCGATCGACTGGCCAGAGACCGGAACCAGCTGGTCTTCTGCATGACTGGCCCTGACTGGTGACCGGATGGTCAGCACCACATATCTGATTCTGCACCGCTCATATTCGCACAAATGCTCTGCACGATGGTTGCGTCATGCGCACAGCAGGCACTAACCATAATATCACACCCACCACAGCGCTGATCACAGCAGCACACACTCAAACACATGCTTGCATGAAGTTGGTTCGAAGAACAGGACAAAGAGAAGACAGACTGTCTAGACCAGGGGTGTCAAACTCATTTTGGTTCAGGGGCCACATACAGCCCAATTTGATCTCAAGTGGGCGGGACCAGTAAAATTAAAGCATAATCTATCGATTATTCTGCCGATTAATCGAGTAATCAGATAAGAAATATTGCGTGTTCTGCACGTTCTGTTTTTCTATTACATTACTTTTGCTTTATTTAAGAACAATGGTAAACTGGTAAATTGCTAAAGTAAAAATACTCAGTAAAGTAACTTTACTTTCACTGTAGATTTACTTTTATTGTATTTACTTTACTTTTTACTTTTTTTTTCCAAGTACAAAGGTAAAAGTAAAGGTAGTAATGTCTGCAGAAACCACAAACAGAAGATGGAACTAACTCTTTTAACTGAAACAGTCACCAGAATGTTTTGTTAACATCACAACATTTTTCTTCTGGAGCAGGACGCTCCCAGACCCCCAGAGGACAGAGGACTGGTTTACCAACATGCCACCTTTTTCTCCTCTTATGAGTTTGCAGGTCTGTATTTTGTAATCAAAAAATACTAATAAGAATACCATTAAAGTACAACAACAGCAATAAAAATGTTGATTTTCAAAAATGGAAACAATAACATACAAGATTTTTAAATTGTAATTAGGTATTTTTACATTGTGGTATTAGTACTTTTACTTAAGTAAAGAATCTGAGTATTTTTTACATCACAGCAGGTCAGTGATCAGTGTTTCAGTTACTCTCTGTGGATCAGTGAATAGTGTTTTATTTATGGCGGCCCGCCACATTAAAAACATCGGCACCACGACACGCACCTTTTTCGGTTGTGTCTAACTCTCACAACTCAGCAGACTGTCTGTAAACAGCATGATGTTACAATCTGCAGTGTTTTACACAAAGACTTCATTTGTGTGGACACCCAGGTATGGTTTGTCACCAATTTTGTCATTTTTATTTTTTTAATCAGTCCGAGAGGATGACGGTATCAGTGATTGATTAGTGATCAGTCTGCCCTCCTCTCCTCCCTCACCTGTTCACTCTGCTGTGAGAAGATCTGAAAGTTTCTCATAGAGAAACACAGACTCTCCTGTTTTCTGTATAGGTCTCCTTATACAGTTGTTTAATCTTATGAGTGCATCTGGTTGGTGTCAATGTCATTAACCATCACGTTAGTTTCGACTGTTGTAATAAACTCCGTCATTAACAACAGTCTTCTCCACATGCCGCTTCTCTGCTGCTGAGAAAACTGAATCGCGGGTGGATTAATATGTAGGGAAAAACCCAGAATGTGAGTTAGGTTTTGTCTTTTTGTCTTTATAAAACATTCTCAACAGATCAGATACAGACAGGGTCAGAGAATCACACTGACCTCCTCTCTGTGTGTCTGTACTGTACGTGTGTGTATGGAGGAGCTGCATTGATGCAGAGAGGAGAGATGCTGCAGCCGTGTGATAATAAATTACAGCAAAATTTAAATGTCAGCACTCATCAATACTCTGGTCTTTAATAACCCCCACATGCACAACACAGTGTGATGTACAGTTGTACAGGTTTAAACATATTTTAGTAATCAAATTACTCAAATTACTCTAGGAATGGTTTCAACACCCTTCTCTGTAACTTTCACACTTTGCAAAGTCATCCCGTGGGCCGAACTGGACCCTCTGGCAGGCCAGTTTTGGCCTGCGGGCCGTACATTTGACACTCCTGGTCTAGAATGAGACAGAGCAGCTGACGGTGTCACCAAAAAGTGGTAAACTTTCTAGCTCTTCATGCTAATGTTAGCCAGCAGCAGACTGTTGTTAACAGACAGTTAAAATCTCACTTCCTGTTCTGGTTGAAGAATAAACAATCTGTGTTGATGTGTCTCTTCAAACATTTTCTCATCTCATCCATTTCACTTCTGCATCCGTTTTTCTCACTGCAAATTTTTATTACAGCAAACTGTTGGACCGCATCTGTCTCTGGTTTGTTAACATCTAAAATTGCATCCTGTGAAATCTCACGAGACTGCATTCCCTCTAGTACATAATATTAATAAAATAATAATAAAATCAGGCCTGGCTGTAATCTGGAGCACTTTTGCAGAAAAAAGAGAAAAAAAGTAATTTAATAGTCAGCGTTTTATTATGAAAATCCAATTTAGTTTTACAAGAAAAGTTGCAAAAATGTTTGTGAATGCTGTCAATCATAGTTCTTAGAAAGACTGAAAATAGGAAATAGGAATAGGCAGGTCAGACCCTTAAAAAAAATTTGAAATCAGAATCAGCCAAGAAAATTGGAATCGGTGCATCTCTAGCGATTAGAAAACCCATCATGGAGACTGCTTACTTCCCCCACCACTTTATTCTAGTGGTGCAAATCAGAAGTTTCATCATGATATAATACTATATTCATTCACTGGACAGCAATACAATATTTGCCGATATCGAAACATCCATTAATATGTCCATTTTACATTCAGTTGCGTTTATGTTACATTTATGAAAAACAATTAAATTATGAATTTACAATTTAATAACTGAACTCATAGACATGCCATGTGAATTTAGGTGTATCTTAAAGATGACAATGTGTTGATATTTTCACTTTGCATCGATCAAATTGGATCGTTGAACACTGAGTTGACATATCAGTTCAGATCGATGTATTGTTGGACCACTTTATTCATAGACTTTCTTCCTTTAAAATGCCAGTAACAGTAATCTGATTACCATGGCTTCTTGATGTGAATTTCACCCTTTCTGGCCTCACTGATTCAGTTCCATCACTCCCTACAAATGCTAAACATTTAAAGAGATCTACACCCAGTGTTACAGAAGAAACACATACTCTTAAACAGGCCTCCATGAAAATGAAATGTAAATGGTGAAAATCAGAAGTTTCTAGGGATGTAATGATACATTCAACTCATGATTCGATACGATTTCCAATACTGGCTTCACAATACAATTTTTTTTTAACAGAATGAGCTTGCAGATAGAATTATGACAGAAAAATATGCCTGGAATTATTTCTCAGACAGAAAACACAACATGTCTGAGGTAGGGTGTAGCTGCAAAACACAAACTATGCAATAAATGTATTAAAAAATATACAGTATATTTAAATATATAAAAACTACAACATATATTTTCTCTTCTCTTTAACAAATTAAAGAGAATCCCTTTTAATTTATTTTTTATTTCTGAGGTAGAGTAAAATGTGCAAAACAATCCATATGTCCTCTTCTTAAAAGTGCAACTGACATATTTTATCTTACATAACAAAAAAATAAATACTGGATTTTTAAAACAAATCCTACATCAATTTAACGAATAATACAAATAAATGAAATCTCTTGAAATAAACAAACTAAGGCTTGCATGTGTTCCTAGTTTGAATTCTGCTCTCAGTGTGGATTGTCCTTTTAACAGTTTCTTTGCTCAGGCAGTGTCGACTTGAGCTTGTCGCTATGTTGCCAGGTGACATGCTGCATCATGTTGGTTGTGCTACTTGTGTAGGTCATCGCTCTCTTGCAGTATTTGCATACAGCCTTAATCTTGTCTGTGATCTTCTCGCCCTCTTCATTTTTGAACACAGGGAGCCCTATCTTATGTTGATCTAAAGAGCAAGTGGAAAGCACAAGGCGCAATGGATTTAATTTATTCAAGGTGTGTCCAAATCCAGTTTTGCTGTCTTGTGCCAGGAGTGCAGGGGTATCCTGCCCTGTCCTGACCCTTGCACCACCAGCGCACACCTATCAGATGTGCCCAAGTGCCCTCATTAATTCACCAGCGAGTTTAGGCCGAACATGCAATAAGCCGACGAGAAAGTCATCACCTTTCAGAAGCAGGTGTGCCAGGAAGTGTTGGCAGCATGATGGTGGATTTACCAGGAGAAAACAAAAGGAAAAGATTTTCAAAGCAAGGAGACAGATCTCCTGGTTCAAGGACCACGAGAGCGCGCAATATATCATCCTCATCTTCTCCTTCCATCCTCACTCCTCCATCCCACTAACACTACTGTGGGTACAGGAAACTGGAATTTGAAAGTGTTTCTTAAGTTTGAAGTGTGCAAAATTATGCATGGTATATCCAACCAGCTTTCTTAAAAGCACATATACCTGTTTCTCTCTGGGTCGGGCTGGTCTTGTGCAGTCTTACACGCTCTGCTCTTTAAAAATGGCATTGCGATTCATTTTTCATCAAAAACCAATTTCAGTGATCACACAATTGTATTGATTTTTAACTGTCTCATGATGCCTAGAAGTTTCTATCTTGTTCTGGAGTGTGTGGAGTGTTTTGGAGAATACACGTACTCTGTCTACTGCAAAAACAGCCTATTTCTAATCATAAGCATAATCCTAGATTTCTCCTTCTTCTTCTTCAATGTTGCTAAACTTACTCAAAGGTCACTATGCAGACATGGGGACAACATGCAAACTACACACAGAACCAAACTCAGAACCTTCTTGCTGTGCAGTGACATTGCTAACCGCTGCACCACCGTGCCATCCTGCAGGTTTAATGTACAAGAAACAGTGTATTCTAACAGATAAATCACAGTGATTACAAACAATAAGTTCTCAAACATCCCACATCCACCATGGTGAAATAGATTTACAAATGAAGTGTGACATGCAGTCAACTTTTCAAAAACAGAGGTAACATAATATTTGTGCTTGCTTTGCTAGCAGGTTATTTCCACTTTAAAATCAGACAGGATATTAGCAGATGTGGTCAGCAGCTATGATGATGCATTAGCAGCCAGAACACAGTGACACAGTGAAGACCACACACCACCCAAGTCCCACTTATTCTTTGTGACCTGGATCACTACAGTGTACAGTCAGAGACAGTGTATTTGTGTGTTTGTGTGTAGGCGAAAAACAAGAAAAAGTTCACCATTTAACCACACAATCTATCAACCTTTATGTAAAGACCGTTAAGGATGAATGATTAGTAGGCCGATGCCATACTCAACAGGTCAGCACATTTTAATAGTTCTATTAGTGTGCACATTGTAAGGTGGATGTGTTCTCACCTGTATTGCCTGGTCTCTCTCTGTTTTAAGAGAATGTAGCAAGACAGTCAAATCCTGCAGCTCTTGTTCTTTGTCCTTCAGCTCTGCTTCAGCCTGATAGAGAACAACATGAAACTTCTGTTAGTATCATTATCAACTACATCATTCACGATCCAAAAATAAACCGAAATGAACCATAATGTCTAATTCAATATAGTGAGTGATTATTGAATAATCACTCTTATATCACAGGTACTCTGTTTGGAGTATTACAAACCACCTGCCTCACCCGCTTTTCTGCCTGTGGAAACTAAGTAAGGCATTCACAGTGATCCTTCCTCTCTTTGTTCATGTATTGTTTACGTTTTTGTCACAATTCTTGTCTTTCATGCTCTGTGTTTGTACCACGCTTTTGATATGCAGTCACATATGGGTACTTGGCAATTTATGTTGTATTACTTGTATTACCCCCCACAAACACACACACACACACACACACACACTCCATCTCTATGTGTTCCGCTCTCACCTTTAATTCAAGACATACCTAACATGGAATCATGCAAATGATTAACTTCATAACATGGAATGTACGTGGCATGATCAAATTAAAGGCTGATATATATTTTATACAAGAAACACACTTAACAATCTCAGAATTGCAATATCTTAAAATTAAACAATAAGATGAAATATTTTCATCAACACACAACAGTAAAGTTTCAATTTTAGTAAGTAAAACTATTCCATTTATCCACAACATATCCATCACTGACCCAGATAATCATTATTAATGCATCTATTAATCCAAATCCAAAAAAACAAATACTCAAGTAAAATACAGATATTTAAAAAATGTACTTAAGTACAGTACTCAAGTAAATGTACTTCACTACTGTCCACCACTGCAAACAGGCCAATGAAAACCAGGACCTATGAACAAAAAACTAAACACTTCAGAAGCACAGGCTTGCAGTGAGGATGTTAATGATTAATCATTAATCAATTAAGCACCATTAAGAATTTAACCAATTAAAAATGTATTCATGGCTTTTTAATAAATTTTCTAGAAATGGCAGCAACTGTACTTGATCTGACATCATTTTGTCTGGCAAAGACATTTGTTGAATAAGTAAACTTAAAATGAGAAAAAATCTGAAAAAGTAGAAATTATTCATGATTGATCGCTTGCAAGCACAAAATCTGACTGAATTTGACCAAATTTGAGAAATGACCATGACCACTAAGCAGAACAGAGGAGGAGTTGGGAGAGCTATAGATTCAAAACAACACAAACTCTTTGATTTCATGCTGCTACAGATAATACACTAAATATCAGCAGTTAAAAATTAATCAATATTCCCGAGTAGTTTTTGAGACAAATACATTGTACTTTTACCTAAGTATTTTTTGTAACACCAAAACATTTACTTGTAACTGAGTAATATTAATATTAATATATCTTTTACACTACTGCATGTTAACATAGGTTGATTATGTATTCTACTGGCTTATTGAGGTCACAGTCATTTGTGCCAGATCTGCTGCTCATCTTCACCTTTTTTGTGTATGATATTTTCCAGTTGTGTTTTAAGTTGGTTCAGTTCCTTTTGTAGTTGTTCACTGGGGTTGTTGGTATATCGGCTTGTTAAATGTTTGATTTGTTGCTCAAGGGTATTTTCCAGTTCTTGTCGCTGTTTCTTCTTGTATGATGAACATGATATGATTTTACCTCTCATTACTGTTTTACCTGTTTCCTATAATAATGATGATGAGATTTCTGGAGAGTCGTTCATCTCCAGGAAGGATGCTCTCTTTCTCTGGACCATAGAGGTGAAATCGGGATCTTCTAAAAGTGATGTGTTAAAACGCCATCTTGTAGGATGTTTGATATGTGCTAGAGTATTTATCAGTAGTGAAACTGATGCGTGATTGCTGATTATAATTGGATGGATAGTGTTCTCTTGGATATGTTGAGTAAATGATTTACTTATGAGAAAGAAATCAATTTTCGAGTGAGATTGATGGAGGTGGAAGAAATATGTGTATTCTGTCAGTGATAGGTTTTTCATTCTCCAACTATTGCCAAGTCCATAATCCTCCATGTACTGTTTTATTATTTCAGTGGAGTGCCAGTTTCTTGAGATGCCAGAGGTACTTGAGCAGTCAATTGTGGGGTTGATAACGGTATTGAAGTCTCCAGCTAATATGATATTTGTGGAGTCATGTAATAAGGAGAAGAAAATTATGACAGAAAGAAGGGTCGTCACCAGGGATGTAACGATACATTCAACTCACGATTCACGGCTTCACGATAGGATTTTTTCAAGATTTTTTTAACAGAGTGAGCTTGCAGGACAAATTATTACTGAAAAATATTCCTGTAATTATTTCTCAGACAAAAAACACAAGATGTTTTTTTTTTATCTCTGAGGTAAACTGCAAAACAACCCATATGTCTTAAAAGTGCAACTGAAATCATATTTTACCTTAAATAAAAATAAATAAATATTTTGGATTTGAAAATTGTATTTTTAAAACAAATCTCACATCAATATGACAAATGAATGAAATCTCTTTAAATAAACAAACACAAGCACTTGAAAATTACAGCAGAAAATTGAATCTGCGCATCACTGGTCTACAACAAGGAATAGAGGCAGGTAATCCAACTGCCTTTGTCACCGAACTGCTGTATGAACTGTTTGGGGAAGAGAAACTGGGGCCGCATCCGTTAGTAAGCATAGCCCACCGCGTAAGACCAGCCTCTCAAGATGGTAGCCACTGCATGATTGCTCGGCTCCACAGCTTTGAGGTGAGACGCACTATCCAGCACCTGGTAGGCGCGTTGCGGGACAAACTAAATTATCGAGGACAAAAGATTCGAATATACCCAGATATGACCATAGAGCAACGGAAACAGTGGGCCCAGTTCAACGACATCAGTGGGGTCTTACACTCGGCCAACCTGAGACATGGCATGACTCACCTGGCCAAACTGCTGATAACTTTCAAGGACAAAACACACTCCTTCAGCAGAGCAACAGAGGCGATGGAATTCTTCGAGCAACAGGTGAAACCCTCTCTTAGTACAGTATACTCCACTATGGATTGAAAACTCTGATAATAGTTTTGGTATGTATAGACAAAACTTCAAGAATTAATATCAATTTGCCAAGCACTCGTGCTCTAATCAACCTGATATCTGAGTATGCTCTTCTTGATATATGACATACACATAATCCTCACAAAAGGGACTACACATTCTATTCTGGAAGACATCATTCTTTCTCAAGAATAGATTATATATTAGTCTCTTCTCAAATTACTCAAATGGTCTCTAAGGCAGAAATTGTTTACATGTCACTATCAGACCACCATGCAAATTTATGTATTATATTTATGTATAAGTTGTACTTCAATTCCTAAATGTGCAACCCGGTGGAGCCTTAACACATCTCTTCTGCAAAATACTACCTTTTGCGATCAGTTTAGAGAAGCGCTAAAGGAATTTCTACAAATAAATAAAGATTCAGTCTCAGATGCTCGGATTTTGTGGGACGCCATCAAGGGATTTATAAGAAATAACTCAATATCTTTTGCATCTAGCCAAAATAGAGCCCAGTTAAGAGATCACCAATTTGGAGCATGCCCTTGCATCACTAACACGCCAACAACATGATTCTTTTTCAGTTGAACGAGAAAAAGAAATATCTTTGATTAAATGTAAGTTAAATGATATCCTTGGAAAGAGGTCAGAGTTCTTAATTCGTAGAGCAAGGCAATCGCATTACTGCGATGGTAGTAAACCTAGTTTTCTACTTGCCAGTAAATTGCATAACAATCATGTGGCAGTAATACCTTCAATCCAGGCAGAGGATGGTTCCCTCATGCATGATCCTCTATTTATTAATCAACAATTTTAAAAATGTTAGCAAAATTTGTATCAAAGTGAAGCAAATTACACTTTTTTTACAATATTAGTTCTTTCTTTCAAGAATTAGCTTTACCAAGCCTTTCAACAGAGGAAAAAAACACTTTAGATACAAAAATACTGGCGTGAAGTTTCCAACTGAGAAAATGTAAAAGGAAATCAAATTTGTTTGCAATGTTTCTTAGTCTGACTGAAGAGTTGTTGGTTCAGTTAATGTCTTATAAGCTTATTGAACACGTTTTCTGAAGTACAAATGAACTACTATCACATTTGTTTGACGAGAAAGTTTATTTATTTTAAGCCATTACAAAATTACCCCAACTTGTCTATTCAAATTCAGTCAACTTAAAATTTTCAGGCCATCTGAAAGCTAACTTTTTAAAGTTAAAATTAATAGTCTATATTTACAGTGTGCTTGTTTTTTTCAATACAAAGTAATAGCAGTTTCAAAGAAATATATGGAGGCAACATGAATTCAGATTCAAAACGTAGAATATGCAAACTCTACTATGCATGTGCACCAGTAGAGCCACACATGCTGTGCAGAAGGGTGCGTGTATACTGTGTGAGAGACTGACCTGGTCTCTAGCCTGGGTCAGGTCTTGTATTAGCTGCTCATTAGCAAGGTAGTGATCCATCTTCATGTCCTCACAGCATCTCTGCCACTCCAGCTCCACCTGGACTCGCATCTGTTCTAAGGCCCTCTCTCTCTTCAAACCAGCACTCAGCTGCTGCTTGTACCTGACAACACACACACACACACACACACACACACACACACACACACACACACACACACACACACACACACACACACACACACACACACACACAAATTTCACAGATCATTAAAACAGTTCAGATTAGCTCCTATAACTGTCATCCAGACATTTAAAGCTGGATAATCACAAATCTCCCCCCTTTTGTTTTGCTCATACTTATATCACCTTCAAATGTAATTTCTTAAGCTTAAATGAGACTCTTCCCCATACTCATATGTTTTTACTAGGGCTGCAAGATGAATTGCAATTTCATTGAAATTGCAATATGGCTTTCTGCAACTTTAAAATTCCATGAGGTGCAATATTTGTTAAAGGAACCTTTAAATGAATTAATGTGGTGAGGCAGAGATGTCCTGTCCTGCACATCAAATTCTACAAACTTAAAAAAACATCTTCAGTTGATACAGATTGCTACCAAAAAACGAATCACACCATAGTCATTTTAACATGTTTTTCAATCAAAATTAGAATAAGTATGGAAATTTATCATAACATCTAATATGGCAATTGCAATATCAGTCAAAATAATTGCAATTAGATATTTTTTCAAAATCACTCAGCCCTAGCTTTTATCCGCCTCCATCTATACATCCTTCTCCTCATTTCATTTGCTGTCTACCCCCATTTTCCCTCTGGTGTCTCACCCCTCCATCTCCTCCTTGCTCCTCTCCTGCTCAGTCCGAAGTTTTGTTTCCCTCTCCTGCAGGGTGATAATCTCTGTATCCTTGACAACCATCTCACTGGAGACCTGAGTGATGTACATGTCCCAGCCAGTCCGGGTTGTTTCCACCTCTGTGCGAAGCCTTTGACAACACACACACACATGCACAAAGGATCTCTGGTCAGCTGGTTAGATAATCACTGCTCACAGCTGCTGGTACCTGTACACACTGCTTGAGCAGCCACATATGGTACACACACTGCATTTGCAATAAATACAGAAACATACAAAATAAAGCTCAACAGATATCAGGTTTGTTAATGCCAATATTATGATTTTTGTTCTTTTGTCTTTTTTTTCATCAGTGTCCGTCTCACCTCTGGATCATCTCATCTTTCTGTCGCATGGCTTCCTGTTGGCTCCTCTGTGTGCTGTGTACTTTTGCAGCCAATACTTCCATATTCTTCTGTAGTTTGACAATGTGTTTCTCAACCTTCTGCAGCTGATCTTTCTGGGCCTGATACTGAGCCTCGAGCTGTGCATCACACTTCATCAGAGCCTCGATCACATCCTTATATCTTGACAGAAACAACCATGCAGTTAGACATGACCAAGAGTCACCAATTAAAATAGCATGCATGTCTTTGGACTGTGGGAGGAAGCCGGAGAACCCATTTCAGGCCCAATTAAAGTTCTTATTTAGAGGACTTCATAGTCTGCCCAGTCTGTCTGTCCTGAGTCTATCAGTGCACACATGTGCATGAGCACCTGGGTGTGCTGAGTACTGTCAGCCACTAGGAGACAGCGTTATGCAGACGTGGGGCCCCATCTTACGCCCGGCGCAAAGCCATTGCCCCGCCAGCGCAAGTGGTTTTGCTATCTTACACCAGTGCAAGTGCCATTTTTGCCATATGTGTAAGATAGCAAACGCACTTGCGCTGGGTCTGTGCTGCTGTGGGCGGGAGGTCTAAACATGAAGGCAAAATGAAGGCGTGGTCGGCGCGTTTGCTATCTTGTGCTCAGCAAACTGGGGTAAAGACCACTTGCGCTTTAGTCCAGCCAAAACCTGGTCGAAGTGCAAAGTCTGTGGTCTTTCAAGACAACATAGCACCCAGCGGGCTTGGCTGAAACACACACACACACATCTTCACAATCACAAAATACCTTCATCTATGGCCATTCTCTTCCTCACACGCGAGTGTGGATTAGTCAAGTGTTATCTGAACATGTTTTCTATCAGAAATTAAATGTAAATATTGAAGTTAAAAGCATTCGCGAATGTGTCATGCTTGGCTGAGGCGCACATGTCTCTACAAACACAGAACACTTTTCATTAATGTCAAACAGTCGTGTGCGCCTGTGTCTTAAAAGATCAACTCACTAATAAGGAAAAAAAATATAATTATAAAGCCTAATAAATCTAAACAGACCTGCAAAGTGCGCACGGGACAGGATCACAGCTGTCAGATCGTCTTTATCAGATGAGTCAGCATGACAGGTGGAGCAGCTGTAGTGTTTGTGTCTGCGTGTTTGTTATGATCCAGAAAAACAATGTTTAAACAATTATGATCTATAACATGCAAAAGACATTATATATGAACCTGAAAGAAAAAGTTATGTGTGCTTCTATCAGAGCTGGTTGGATATATCTGTGCGTAATTTTGTGCACTTCAAACTTCAGAAACTCTCTCTGATTGTTTCGCAGCAGGTCAAAGGAGCGAGGATGGGAGGAGGAGATGAAGATTAGGTGGGAGAGAAGAAGAAGGAGGAGCGCAAAGAGCCAAACTTCTCCTCCACCTGGTTCAGGTGGGCCAGTGGAACCGGGAACCTTCACGGCTAGACTGGATTGGTTCGCCTCCCCTCTCTACTGCACCTTCTCTCTCCCCGCTCCACAGCCAGAGTTAATACTGATGATGATGATAATAGTTAATTATAAAATACAACATACTTTCAAGGTGCTTCAGGTTAAAATATAAGCAGTTACATATCTGCATGACATTTGCGGTTCATTTATTGTATTGGTTTTTGCAGGCATTAATATAAAATAAATTTACACGTGAAGCTGTTTTGGAGACGTCTTGCTGTCTCCATATATTACATTTTCACTCCTTGAACCAGGAGATCTGTCTCCTCATTTTGAAAATCTTTTCTCTTTGTTTCCTCCTGGTAAATACGCCCTCATGCTGCCACTGCTTGCGCACCTGCCTTTTAAAGGTGATGAGAGCTGACTTTCTGATTGGTTTATTGCATGTTCGGCCTAAACTCGCCTGTGAATTAATGAGGGAACATGGGCACACCTGATAGGTATATCCTGCTTTGCGCTGGTGGCGCAAAAGGTAGGGCAGGGCAAAATATCACTCCCGCCCCTGGCACAGGTTGGCAAAGGTGGATTTGGACACACCTTGAATAAATTAAATCCAATTCGCCTTGCACTTACCACTTGCGTTTTAGATCAGTGTAAGATAGGGCCCCAGACCTCAAAAGATTGTGGAGATCGAGCAGAATTTAACGCCCCTGTATCTTCATCGATAAAAAGCTAGAAAAATATGTCCAGCATCAAAGAGGGTGACTAGTCAGAGGCTACAGGCTGCAATTCACCACAGTGCCTCCTGGCTTCCACAGTGTCAGCCTAAGGTATTCCAGAAGGGAATATCTACCTTGTTAAATAAAAATGACATACCAATAGTTCCACACAAGCAGAGGCCGGAGGATCTCGATTCAAGGTATTTCCCTGTCCCAAAGAAAGGGGGGCACAGCATATGTTTCTTCCTAAACTTTCACATCTTAAACATGTTTCTCAGAAGACACAAGTTCTGTATGCTCATGCATTCAGCCCTGATAGTCTAAATGTACCAAAGCGATTGGTTCACACCGATCGACGTGAAAGCATATTTTCACATTCCCATTTATCTAATTCCCATTTTATAGCTAGTACTTCCATTTGGCCTATTTCTGAGCCCTGAGCAGAACATCCACCAAGCATGTGAGCAGCAGCCAGTCATCCAGAAAGGTGTTCTGGATGACTGGCTGCTGCTCACATGCTCGGAGCAGGAGGCTGTAACTCACAGACATTGTGTTGGCACACCTGGCTGATCTTTGTTTTGTGGTTATAAGGGAAAAGTGTGTGTGTGACACAGAGATAAGACATAGTATTTCTGGGTCTGATGTTGAACTTGCTCTCTTACATGACTCTTCTGTCAGCTGAGAGAATGGAAGCATTCAGGTGCACTCTGGCATGTTTTAACATAAGACATCGGGTCATGTACTGTCTGTCTCAGGCTGCTGGGGCTGATGGCATCAGCACTGTTGGTAGTGGGACTGGGCAGGCTGTACATAAGAGATTTGTAGTGTTGGGTGGCTTCTCTCAAACTGGATACCATGCGTCAGGCAGTGCAGGGTTATGGTGACTGCGCCATGATGTCACGGTGTTGGATTTTGTTGGTTATTTCCTGTTTTATTTTGGTAGTTTCTGTTCCTCTCTGATGTGTTTTGGTTTTACTTCCTGTCTTTGTCTGTTTTCCCGCTCCTTTTGATCACCTATTATTTTCACCTGTCTTCGACTGCCCTCACCTGTGCCTTGTTATCCTCCCCTCCCCTCCCTATTGTATTTAATCCTGTGTCTTGTCCCCTCTTGTTGTTGGTTCGTACTCGTTTCTTGTCCGGGCTTTTTCTTCCCTGGATTTTTGATTACTGCATCTCTTGGAGTTCTAGTTGCTTTGTAAGTTTTTGTGTTTGTTTTTCTCTGCCTTGTTTGAGACTCGCTCCCTTACATTGGTGTTAGCTTTGTGTGTTTTTGTTAATCATTAAATTTCTTGGAACTGCTCTGCTCTCTGTTGTCTGCATTTGGGTCCTCCACCTAGTTGAATTGTAACAGAACAAACCAACCAAAAATGGACCCAGCAGACTTTTCCGTCGTAGAAGAGCTAAAAAAGGCATGCGCTGAATTTGATCAGTTGCACTCTGCCATCCTAGGTTGCACTGATTTAAAACGCAGGATTGCGCTGCCCAACGCCACGGAGGTTTCGCTGCCCAGCGCCGTCCCCTCCTGTCCTGGTGGGGCCTCCGCAGCCATCTCCGGTTCCGGCTGGATCGCCGCCACCATCACCTCCTGTCCCAGTGGGGCCATCGTAGCCATCTCCTGTTCCGGCTGGGTCGCTGCCACCATCGCCTCCTGTCCCAGTGGGGCCACCACAGCCACCTCCTGTTCTGGCTGGGTCGCCGGCACCATTGCCTCCTGTCCAGGTGGGGCCACCGCAGCCATCTCTTGTTCCGGCTGGGTCGCCACCACCATCGCCTCCTGTTCTGATGGGGCCTCTGCAGCCATCTCCTGTCCTGGCTGGGCCACAGCCATGTCCTGCTCCGGCTGGGCCGCCGCCGCCACTGCAGCCACTGCCAGTTTCTGCTCTGGCTGGGCCGCTGCCACATCCACCACATCCACCACATCCACCACCGCAGACATCGCCTCCAGTTCCAGCTCCGGCTGGGTCACCGCAGCCATCGCCGCAAGTTCTAGTTCCTGCTCTGTCTGGGCCATGGCCACAGCCATCGCCAGCTCCTGCTCCGGCTGAGCCACTATCACCACCTGGCCATCCTGAACTGCAGCTGCCTCCAGTCACCCAGGCATCACTGCGTCTCCCATTGGGTGCATCCATGGCCTCCTTCAGGGACCCGCCTTCGTCTTCACCAGCGTTGCCAGCCGCCAGAGGGGTCCCGCCTTCGCCTTTGCCAGCATCGCTGGCCTCCTGCTCGGCCACCTGAGGGGTCCCACCTTCGCCTTCGCCAGCGCCACTGGCCTCCTGCTTGTCCGCCCGAGGGGTCCCGCCTTTGCCAGCGCCGCCGGCCGCCTGCTCATCCGCCCGAGGGGTCTCACCTTCGCCTTCGTTGCCCATCTCTAGAGGGGCTCTGCCTTCACCTTTGCTGCCGCCGCCAGCCTCCAGAGGGGCTCTGCCTTTGCCTTCGCCGCCAGCCTCCAGAGGGGCTCTGCCTTCGCCTTCGCCGCCAGCCCCCAGGTCGCCCTCCTGATCAGCTCTGCTTCCTTGGGTTGACCCCAGGCGTCCACCCGAGGTCTCTCAAGCTGTTGTGGATGGCTCTGCACGCTCTGTTTTACTGTCTTTTTTTAACGGTGTAGTAACAATTGACGTCAATGTTAGTAAACCGTTAAAAAAAGTAGCACAAGCTCTTGTAGTCAGATGAACAATGGACAAAGAGTCAACAAAGTCACACAACTCCCAAAACTAGTCATGAAACACTAACACTAACCAAAGTTTGATCAAAACAGAGAAATTCAATTACTTGAAGTAATTTTTAACTGGTACAGCATCAAGTGCAGTCACAGGTCTTGCATTATCTGGTGATAATTATGATGATGAGTGCAAACATGCTTACTAGTCAATTTGGCTGCAAAGACCTGGTGATAAATGCATAAATGCACAAGTTACTGAATATGTCTCCTGTAAGAAAGGCCACAGATGTAGTGTTTTTGCGCAAACTGTATGATGACTTCACTTCACCCAACTAAAAGCTGATAATGTGGACTTGAAATTGGAAGTGAAGAGCAGAGAGAGAAAGGCAAATCTTACTCGAAAGAAAATGATAAGAAGAGGAAAAAAATGCTGGCCGTGAGAAGGAGAACAGAATGAGAAGGTCATACACTGAATCCACAACACCCACTGCAGCTTTCCAAATGATAACAGTGAGTGTTTGTTTTGTGGAAAGACTGATCACAAATTATCTGAATGTAAAAGTAAAAGTTGAAACGATTTGGCAGGTGTTTTATATGTCTTGGCCCCAGACATATTGCGTATAACTGTAGAGCGCAAGGTATTGGATGTGAAGTATTTGGCAAAAGACATAAAACCGTTTGTAACCACCAATCAAAACGTGCTAAAGATGATAAAAGTAACAAGCCACCCCCACAGACACTATAGTGTCAGTTTTTCCAGGTAGCTCAGAAGGCAACGCTATATTGTTACAAACTGCTACAGTATGGATAGATACCCCTATATAAAGCCAGCTTGTGAAGGGTTTATTAGATGGGGGAGTCAACACAGTTTTATTCGTGAAGATATATCTAGAGCTTTAAACCTGTCAGTTGTGGGAACAGAGATAATAAAGTTGCACACATTTGGCTCTGTAACTCACAAAAGAGCAACTGCAAGAAAGGTGAAAGCAAGTTTGAGAAACTTAAATACAAATGAAGCTGTTGATGTGGAATTATTGGAAACACCAACTGTATGCTCCACAAAACTGCAAATGGCAGATGAAAAAAATATAACAATCCCTTGAAGCTAAAGATCTACAGGTTGCTGACACTCCCGTAAGAGGCATGGAAATGGAAGGCCTTGGGATTTTAATCAGCGAAGACCACTACTGGAATGTTGTCTCAGAACACACAGAGCAACTGGACAATGGACTAGTTGCTGTGGAGAGAACATTTGGATGGTTCATTCAAGGTGTTGGGTCCATCCCTGTCCTGAATGTTGACTGAACCTGTAGATGTGGATATTTTTCATCTGAGTGTAGGAGAGGAGCAAATACTGACTCACCAGTTGCACATCTTCTGGGAGACAGAGTCACTGGAAATTACATGGACACAGTAAAGAGCCCAGAGACAGATGCAGTGTAGAAGTTCGAGGAGTTAGTAAAAAACAAACAAAGTAGATATGAAGTTTGTTCACCTTGGAGGGAAGATAATTCAAAACTGGCCACTAAGTACTGTATCGCACTAAGTCAGTCAGTCTGTATGACCGATATGATCAAGTGTTTCAAGAATATCTAGCAGACGGAATGATAGAAGAGGTAACTCATTCTGAGACAGAAAATACAGTGTACTATCTGCCACACCATCCAGTAGTTAGGGAAAGTAGAACAACGAGTTACGAGTTGTGTCTGATGCCTCTTCTCATGAGAGAGAAAGTCACTCTCTGAATGACTGTTTATTAACTAGACCAAATTTAAATCCCAATCTGCTCAGCATTCTGATCAAATTCAGACAGCACAGAGTTGCAATGATGGCAGACATGAATAAGAATTTTCTGAAACACAAGTAGTGCTTTATGGACTGAAAAATGAAACCTGACCTTCAATTGGCATGAGGGTGAGTAGATAATGACTGAATTTTAATTTTTGGGTGAAGTATCCCTTTAACAGTTTACCTGGCGATGCCAGCAGCTGCCTCTGACTGCTTGATTGTGAGCCTTCTGTTATTAATGACTCACTTCTTAATGTAGTTTTCTTCTTCCTTCTTCAGTTTGGTCTCCATCCATTTCAGCACATTCTCAAGCTCCTTTATCCTGAGACAGAGGATGGTCACAAAACATTAACACAGACACGGACACACACACACACAGACACACACACACAGACACACACACACAGACACACACACACACACACCTGTAGTCCTTTACAGCAGTGAGCTCTGTGGCCTCCTGCTCTTTGTGTTGCAGCTGTGTTTTTATCTGCTCACAATACTCCTGAGATGCTTTGAGAGCCTCTGTGGCCTGGAGCTGACCCTGGCAGTGAACTTCAGCCTCTTTAGACAGCAGCTTTACCTACACAAACACAAACACACATGATATGTGATGGTGATGATGACAACATTAGATCACATTTAATCTGGTGTCATCATTTTAATGTACTGACACATCTTGTTTACTGAGAGACACCATCCTTTTACTTTCCTTACCTTGAGATCATGAGACAGCACTACAGCCCGCATCTCATCCATTTTCAAGCTGAATTCATGTTGCTGCAGTTTTAGCTCACTGTCAGAAGCTGCTGTCATTTCCTGGTGGGCAGAGGGCAGTGATTAGAGATGACATTATTGTGAGATTTAGGTGTTATTGCTATAATGTAACATATCATCACTAAGTGCATTTCAGTCCCTACCATCCTCCACTTTGTATTTTGTAGTGTTGTACCAAACAAAGCTGATTTGTTGCTAGAGAGTGCAACCCTAAATCACATTACAGCACAAATAAAGAAGAGATCACTTGCTCTCTAGTCTAAACATTGTCCAACATTTTCAATGTTGCAGTGACACACAGTGGATGGGATGGAGGTGGAAGGAAAAGAAAAGAAAAAAAAAGACAAGCTGAAAAAATCCTCTGAAAACAGATGAAAACAGAAATATTGGAAACAAGAATCAAACTTTTTAGGGGGGGCTGAAGAATGATGCGTCAGTCCATCTCAGATGAGCTCAGGTCCAGAGAAGTCTACAGAGTTTCTGGCTGTTGTTGATATATATGTATGTGTATATATGTGTGTGTATATACATACGTGTATACATATCTTTGCATGGTAGAGTGTTGACTTGCATTTTGAAGATGTAGTGACAAACTAAGTTTACTGACAATAGTTTTTCCAAAGTCCATGTAGTATCCTTTATAGAATGATGTGGTTTTAATGCAATTTTAATGCAGTGCTACCAGAGGAGTCAGAGGTCACAGACATTCAATGTTGGTTTTTGTCTTACCTCATAAGTGCAGAGATTTCTCTGTATTCTCTGGATCTTTTAATGATATTATGGATTGCAGATAGTGAAATCCCCTGATTCCTTGCAGTTTTATGATGACAAATGTTGTTCTTAAACTATTGGACCATTTCCTCACACAGTTTATTACAGTTAATTTGGTGTCAATGTCAGTGTTACAAACTCCAGTCAAACTTTTGTCTGAGTTCATCAGCTGCTGATCCCATCTGAATGTGTGGCTGCTCCACTGTTTATTTCAGTTCTGCAGACTGGATGGTTCTCCAGGAGACAGAGTCAACTGCAGAAGGTTGTAACACAAGACGTAGAGCATATGTGTAGAGTTACTTTGTGGTATAGCTGTCCACGTGTCACTCGCCCAGTGTGTTTTACACTATTTTACCATGTCATATTCATATATTCTTTATTTTGGTGGGAGCTAGCGGAAGCCATTATAGTTTCACACAGACAAAAGAGTTGCAGACTGTCAGAGGGATAAACGTGTGTATATGTACTTGTGTGTGTTCACCTGTCTCTGTAGTGTTAGGTCTCCTTCCAACTCTTGTATCCTGCACTGCAAATCCCATTTCATCCTCTTGAACATCTCTGTTTGCTTGTGAATTTCACCAGCCATAGAGCTACCAAACAGCCACATGAAGGGGAAAAAACAGACACACAGACACACAGACACACACACACACGTTTGTGGGCTGTGCCTCACAATTACACAGGTCTGTGACCACCCACCTACTGGGTCAGTTCCACCAAATTGTATTTTCCCTATTTAGTGCAAAAGGTGAAACATTATTCCGCAGCATAGAGGCCCTAATGAAAAAGGCACAGTAAGTCCTCAGCATTCATTTTAAAAAGAACAACAGCACGGCTTCATCTGAGAATGTAATAGGGACACACTGGCTTCGAAGTATGCTGACTCAAAGTGTCTAATATTACCTGAAGAAATTATACATTAGAAAATTAATTTGAATGAATATAGAGCAGTGCAGTGACTGGCAAACAAAAAATGTTTTTGAGATTATTATTAGGAATTAAGAAAGAAATCAATTACTGGAAAAATATAGACTTTGGAAAAAGAACATTTTCAAATACAAATTGTGAGAATCAAATAAAAATAACTTTTAATAAAGTGATTTTGTGAAAATAAGTAGGATGAATAACATTTATTAAAAACCTCAAGTCCAAAAAAGGAGGATGTTGTGTAAAACATCACAAACAAAATGTAATGTTTTGCAAATCCTTTTCCACCTACATACAACTGAATACAGTGTAAAGACTGTTACGTCTGACAAAGTGGAGGACCCAAATGCAGACAATAGTAGGAGGAGAGGAGAGTTCAAAAGATATTTAATCCACAAAAGGTCAACAAAGCTTACATGAAACAAGGCAGGTGAATCCAAAAAACCAGGCCAGGAGAAAAAAACCCAAAAAACCATACACAAGACAACATTAGGGAACACTGGTAAGCACGGAGACAACAAGTGAACAAGTGAATGAACCAACAAAGAAAGGAGGACAAGACACAGGATTAAATACACTAGGGAGGGGGAGGAAAACAAGACACAGGTGAGGGCAGTCAAAGACAGGTGAAACCAATTACTGAACACAAAAGGCGGGAAAACAGACAAAGACAGGAAGTAAAAACAGGACACACGAGGGAGGACCAGACACTACCAAAATAAAACAGGAAATCAACAAAAAAACAAAACCATGACAAAGACAAGGTATTTACTGTTCAAATCAATAAACTTTTTTTTTTTTGGTAAATATACACTCTGAATTTGATGCCTTTGACTTCTTTCAGGCATCATATTCAGGATGAGTGCATACAGTATTTACAAAAGACAATAAGGTTTATCAGTTTGAACATGAAATATCTTGTCTTTCAATTGTATTTGACTGAACATAGGTCAAAAAGCAAATCACTGTATTATGTTTATATTGCATTATATTACTTTTATTTACATTTTACACAGTGTCCTAACTTTGTGTCTGGGTTTGTAATAACTGTATGAGTTTGTAAGATTTATGGGATTGTTTTACAATTACATTACATATTCTTTGCTTTATCCTCTGCTTTATTATCAGCTAATGTATGACCTCACTAAACAGCTTCCTTTTGAGTTTACGGTCTCAACTGCTACTTTCTTCTTTAATACAGCATGATGTTCATTTTGCAATTGATGGTCTCAGTAACAGTAAAATAGACGATATAGCAAGATATGCTTTAGGGTATAGCCACTTTGTGATTGCCAAGTCACTATGATGGCTGGTATTGGTGGGCATGCATAGTCTGTACACATGTGGTTTTAGATGGATAACATTAATACATTACTATGTTGGGAAGCTTTTATTGCACTTACAGTAACATGATAAGTTGTTTTAAACTCGAGTAACATTATATTCACTTTACCTGTCTCTCCCCTGCTCCGTGTCTGTGCCCCAATTTTTTTTGGCGTAGTGGGGGCAACAGTACTTTAAATCGCATTGTCTCCTCCTCGCCACAATAACAGCAGCCATCTGTGTGCACCATTGGGCCAATTAGCACCTTCTTTTCAAAAACATTAAATACAGTCACTGCAAATTATTTTCCGGCTTGATAAATCGCAGTGCGTGCACTAAAGTAACCTATTAGCATTTTCTCCTCCCAGTATTTTGCACACCAAGGTAGAAATGTCCCATGTCACATAATTATTAAGGCAAACATACTAAACAGACAGTTCCTGCTGTCTTTCATATTTGAAAGACATAATCCTCAGTGTGCACAACTGGTAGGTCAGTTTGCATATTTGTTTGCGGGTGATATCAAGTTTCTACACATTTTTACACATGCAAACCTTCAGTAAATCAACTCCTTAGTTGTTTATCTCTGTTGTTCACACTTCTTCTCACACTTCTTCCAACAATAAAGACTCACTTGACTATCAATGGTACACTGGTAAATTTTTAGCACCCCAACCCCCAACTCACTGCTTGAGCTGGTCCAGCTGCAGCCTGTACTGAGCAGCAGTGTGCCGACTTTCCCTGAGCTCCTCCTGTCTCTCCTCAATCTCTCTGGCTCTCTGCTCCTCCAGCTTGGCGACTTGTATGTGGAGCTGGTTCAGCTCCTCCTGTCTGCAAGCAAGAGCAGTATTTCAGTATTAGTTAACTGAGACAGTCATTGTGCCTGCTGGGGCCATTACTATTCTCCTTATGCCTAGACTCTGTATTATAATGCATTAGGATGGTGAGCTGTGGTGCCACAAAGTCAGCCTGCCTGCATCTCAACAGCACAGTGCTTTATTCCATGTTGAGCTCCATGAGACAAATGAATCAAAGGAACAGTGAAATGAAATGATTGCTTCTTTTGAAATGACCAGCTGATTATCATATTTATGAATAAATAAGAAATCTATCAATGATAATTGGGCAATAATAAAAACAGCAGCAGAAGAAAAAGAAGTGAATGGTCATCAGTTTTCAAATGGAAAGAACAGTCGGCCTTCAGTCAGCATGAGGGTTAGTAGATAATGACTGAATTTTCATTTTTGGGTGAACCTTCCCTTTAATGTATTTCCCAATACAGACTTCACTATTTCAAAACTCTTCAGACAGTTCGCTTCATCAACATTAAACTGAGCACTATTAACCTCACATCCAAAATGCAATGATACACCATATACATGTCAACCTCAAGTCATTCTGTTATATTTGTAATGTCTTTCAACAAGATTACTGTTGCTCCAAACACAATGACCTAAAAACACAAACAGTAGTTGTTCTCAACACATTTAAGAATACAGCTCTGACTTTGTCTCTCATGCTTTTCCACCACACATTGAATGGCACATGCATGATTACATAACACTAATTTCAAGGATTTGTCCTCTTATATGATGGTATGAAACTGGGTGTTCACCAGGGTGAGCTAATTCTGCCTCTTTCTGCTATCTGAAACACAGAACAAAATGACTGTGTAAGGCTTTACACAGTCCAACATCATACATAAACTATACCTTCCATAAATTTGGACTGAAGAGGGTCAGATGAATTTTACCTGTTGTGTTTCACCATCAGAGCTCTGGCAGTTATGGCATCATATTTCTCCAGGTCTCTGTCTCGTTCATCTAAGATAGCAAGGTTAAACTGGAAGTCTTCCCTCAGTTTTTGGTAGCGTTCTCTGACAAATGAAGCATCACAGAATCAATAATTGGTTATCACTGTACTCAAAAAGAAATACATTTCAATGTTGGCTTTGGCTCAGAAGGTGGATCTGATTGGTCTCTAACCATAGAGTTGGTGATTCCATCCCCAGCACTTCTTGTCCACATGTCAAGGCAAAACACAGGTCCCCTAATTGCTCCTGATGGCCTGACGAGTATCTTGTATGGTAGTGTATGAATGCATGAGTGAGAGATGAATTGTAGCAGTTTGGATGATATAATGCAGCCATTTCTCTTTTTTCTTTTACATAGATCTTCAACAGATCAGTGGGCTGTTTAAAGTCCCCTCCTGGTTCATATGGTCTTCAATCATCCTGACTCCCAGCCCCTGCTGAATGACTGTCAAGGTGTCAGTCTGTGGTCATGAGAGACCATGACATGAGAGACTGATGTCGGCCCACCCGAGGGACACTACATTATCCCTCCTGGAACCCTTGCAGTTTGTGGTTCAGTTTGATGCAGCCAACATCTACACTACACTACATCCTGCTACACCTCCCCTCCTCATGCAGGGCCAAAAGCACGTGTTGAACTCCCTCATACCAGAAGTCCCCCACTGTAAGTTCAGCCAAGCTCACTGTGTCCGCCCCAACTGTCGTGACAGACAGGAAAGAGCAGGTGAGGCCAGGGAAACAGTCAGCACTAGCGCCCTCAAAGGAATGTGCACTCTTGCTGGTGCTCTTCTTCCTCTAGCCTACGCCAGTGACTGCACCCCAGGAGAGCCATCTGTTAAACCCCTCAAGTTTGCAGTGGTCACCTGCCTCATCTGAGGCAGGGATGAGTCCGTGCACCAATGGGAAAGGGATTCTCTGGTGCAGACACAACAACATGGGGCTGAATATGCTTAAAACTGTGGAGGGAGGAGCACTCCACTGCCTCTGGGTTTTTACGCAGGTCTGTGTCATGGGTCATGTATCACCCCAATAGTCATGGGCCACTTTGCTTTAAAAAGACATTTTTTAAAATCATGTCAAACTATTCCCTCTTTACATCTAGAACAGTACAGCTATGCTCTGTTGACATGTTGCTGGGAGCTGTCTAAATATTTTTTTATTATTTTGGGTCCTCTAAAAGCACTGCTGACACTGCTACAGTTCATGTTTTGTCTCTATTTCCAACAGGATAAGGAGAGAGTTTAGTGAATCAGGCGCAGAACATGTGTATGAGCAAACCTCACAGAAAAAGAGAGAATACAAAATGGTTATTGCATGAGGTCCAGTTGTTAAAACAAGGACAGCAAAACAAACTAAAATAAGCCAACCTATAATCCAATGCCAGTGCAAATGTTTTAAATTTGAACAACTAACAAACGGAATCATTTCATTTATAACAATAAGTTCCTCTACTGTCCCTAAATTGTTCCAGAGTCTGTACCTTTGTGTCTCAGGTGCTATTTGTATTGTCCCTGGGACACCAAGACATCCAGTCCATCCATTTCAAAGGCTGCCTACAATAAGAGAAAATTCTAAATATGAGAAAAATTCCCTTATTTACATGCCACTTAACAAATCAGTGTATGTAAGTGGTTTTCGCCTGAGGCCCAATGTTGTAATGTTCTTGTGTAAGTTCACTGAGAGCCACAAGAAACCAGAGTTCCTGGTTTCCTCCTTTTGCGTGTAGACACATACTTTGTCAGTAAAGTTGATTCTGGTATTTTAAATTAAAAAAAATATGTTGATTCAGTGTGGTCCTGACCAGTCAGAGAAATTTTTTACATATGTGGAAAACCTACAGCAGGAAGAGCAGCAGCAAATGCCGCCTGTTAGGTTAGAACAGAGCCAGAATCACTGTACCACTTAAAGCAGAAATGGCATAGATTAAGGTGGGTACAGCACAAAAAGGAGAAGCTAGGGTGGAGGTGAGCTGTAAAGTGGCTAGTTACCCTGTTCAGTTTACCCAAAAATGAAAATTCAGCCATTATCTAGATTGTGACTGAATTTTCATTTTTGGGTGAACTATCCCTTTAAATAGGGATCCCTGTATGAGATTTGCCAATTGGATGCTTAGAAGGGAATCAGCTGATGTAGCTGATACCAGCTGATGTAGCTAGGATTGTGAGCAGTGCCTGAACTATGTTCAATATTTACTTATGACATACGTATTGTTTTATTTTATTTGCCAGAGAGATATCTGTCTCTGAGATTTATGCCTCCACCTAAAACAATAGAGGCGGACGGACTGCAGCATTGAAAAATAACATTTAACCATTTCAGTAACATGCAGTATGAATGTGTCTTTGCAGACACAGTGTCCTGGTTACTTTTGATAATCCACAGACCTCCATTGTGTTGGGTTGGATATATCTCTGATACATATTACAAAACCTGTGCAAATAAAAGCAAAAGCTATCTGTATGGATAGACTCCATTGAGTCACACTGGTGAGGAAATATGTTCTTTGGTAACTTGTTCAACTCTTTCAGAGTTCAAATGTTCAAATTGATGCCATTTCACAAAGACGTTACTTCAGTTTTCCACACTTATGCAGTGTGCTTTAATCAACAAATGAAGTGAGACTAAAAATATTTGTGTTCTGTCCCAACAACAAACCAACAGTTCCATGTACTTTGTCCACTGGCAAATCTTCATTTTTAATGGGAGTATTTCCAGTTAAAAGTTGAGGTGCACAGTAGAGGTTCACATTTACTGTTATTCTGATGTGAGGTGGACGTAGACATGGTACCTGAGGGATGAGGACTCCCCCTGGGCCTTTTTGAGGAGACTCTCCAGTTCATGAACCCTTGCAACCAGAAGCTCCTGCCACTCCTTCGTCTTACTGGCCAGCTGGGCCTCCAGGCCTCTCAGTCCATTGTCCCAGTCTGACTGCATGTTGGAGATACCACCCCATGAGATACCACGATACATGTCATCATGCATTGCAGTGCACAGTATTCATGCTAATAGTTAGCTTACTTCCTTACTTATGTTTCTGAGCTACACATAATGGAGTCCCCATGAATTCAGAAAAAAGTTTTTTTTTCTACCTAAAACAGAAAACACAACAGTCTACAAAACACCACAAACAAAACAGCAAATGCAACAACATTTTAGAAAACAGACAAGGGAGGTAGAGTTACAGTGTGTGCATGAGATTTTAAGAGTTAGAAATAAGTTAGAAATGCATTAAATGATTTTTTTACTTACTATATCAGTACTTTTCCTACAGTCATTCCCCAATACATAGACAAATTCTACAATATGAGAAAAAATCCTTTAAAAATCTTCCATCAAAGAATTTTACATTTGCATAGTGTCCGGTAACATTACCAAAAAAGCTCAGGATTACAAAAATTCTAACAAAATCGTATTTATTTGTGGATGAAAAAGTGCACCTGGGGTGTATTCCACAAAGAAGCAAAAGCTTTTTGGAGGTCAGACTTGATCAGCACTGATCAATGCCGATAACAGGGACAAACCTTGTTTTCTCTTCAGTAGCTGAGACAAAATAAAACATACTAAATACAAAAAAAGTAAATAATACAACATTGAGTTGGTTCATTGAGACGTATATGCATGTTGTTAGCGTGGGGGGACTGTACTGATTGGTGGAACTCGCGGAAAGCTAAAATGACTGGTCAAATTAACGGAAAAGTTGCAAAGTTTGGACAAAATTGCAAGGTCATTCAGAAGTCACAAGGATTGGTTAAATTTGCATGAACTGTTGTGAGTGGAACATTGCAACTTCCTGGAGGGACTGTATATACGAACCAATAACAAAAAGTGATCACGCTTCTATAGTAATTACTATTAACCTCGGATGGGAAAAATATACTAGATATTGGAGATTGAATATATCACTGTTAATGGACCCCAGCGTAGTTCAGGATCTTAAACAGGATAAATACCTTAAAACAAATTACAATATGTAAGTCTTACCATCTAGGAAGGAGCTAAATCAGTATTGAGAGGGAAAATAATAGAAATACCAGCTAGCCATAAAATAGATTGTTTGGAGAAAAAGACAAAGTTGGAAATCACAACATGAACAACAGTTCATGAATCAAAAAATGTTATGAAATGGGGAATAGAGCTAGTTGTTTCCTTGATTCATTCATCCTAAATCTAAAAAGGGAGTGTCACATCCAAAAAGAGGTAGCAGATGCATTTGCATCATGCTATGAAGATCTGTATAACAACCCCAATTCCGATCGCAAAAAGGACAAATTAGCAGCCCTTTTTTTCAAACCTAAAATTAACATCTATATCACAACAAGAGGCAACAGTGATGGTGGCTTCTTTCAGAGAAAAAGACATTATGAATAAAGTTAAAATTAACAAGTCACCAGGGACTGTTGAATACCCAGGGGAATTTCACAAAGGTCTTATAGAAGAACTCACACCTTTGTTGGAGAAGTGTTAAACCACAACCACCTACATTAAATCAATGAAGAGAGATGGTTAAAGGGCTTCACATCGTGACTTCAAACTGTTTAACGCACACCTACAAGTTGATTATTCCTCTTATATTATGGTCATTTGCCGACAATATGAAATAAAAGTGTTCACAGATTTTTTGTGAGAGTTTTCCACTCAAAAGCAAAAGTCATGAAGAAAGAGCCTACAGTTGTCATGACAACGAATAATTCTAGTCCCTTCCACAACCAGGTTCACCTTATTTATCAAAAGACTTTGGACTTTCTTGTTATAGCTTGGAAGATGTCTGAGTAAAAATGTAAATGGTGAAAAAAAAGATATTGAGATTTTATATCGCCACTGCCTCAGAATTGTTCTTGTCCAGATTTGCACACTAGGGTAAGAGAATTGTGGTTTGTATTTATTCAATTCTAAATTACAGCAGTGCTGGTTCAAAAACTTTCAATAATGTCAGCAACTTTTTGGTCAACATGAACGGGCAATGTGTTCTCCAGGTATTAATGTATGTGAATGCCTTTTGCACAAATCACTACTTTTAATGATGGCTGGGTACCAAACTCAGTGCTTTTAATGGTACTGACAATAATATGTTGGCATTACATAACTATTCACATTAAATCAAGTGGTGGCAAATTTCACTACCTTCAGAACAGGTTGTGTTGTGAATCATAAATGTGTTTAGCTCCAAACGTATACCTACGGCTGTCGTTTTCAAACACAGCAAGCAAAGCAATAATACTATCTGCTTTAACTGGACATTGTGTCTGATGTTTGTCTCCAAACAGCTACCAGAACAGCTACCAGAACAGCTACAATAACATCTCATACCATTCATAAAGATAAAAAAAAAGATAAAACTATATAAATGTTACATTGATGACATTATGTTGTTTTAGGAGTGGACACACAAATTCACCTGTGAACACAGCTCTGATAAAATCATTTTTTGAATCTAACCATACATAAGGATGAAACTGGAACCATTCATACCTCTATTTACCGAAAGGATATGGAATCCAGCTCAATACTGCATGGTAATAGCGATCATCCTAGACACCTAAAGGACAATATTCCAGTTGGTCAGTTTTTGAAGCTCAAGCGCAACTGTTCAGACCCTGATGACTTTCATTCTAAAACAACCGTCATGGCTGATCAGGTCATGGAAAGAGGTTAAATCAATTGTTAGCTACATTGTTTGGGAGATTAATCAACGCTGTTTTCCTGTTAAACTGCAGCAATGTTTCGTGGACTAACAAAATAAACCCGACCCTCAATCGGCATGAGGGTGAGTAGATGACTGAATTTGCAGTTTTGGGTGAACTATCCCTTTAAGTAAGACTTTGTTAAGTGAGGAGGTGTCCATGTGAGGCAGCAGGTTGGTCTGAGTTCATTGCTTGGTTTCCACAAGATATGAAGGGCTCCGGGGAACACTGTGTAAATGGATCCCACTCACTTTGCAAACTACTAAACGTGCGCAAACCAGAACACACACACAGAGGCAGAGAGAGGCAGAGAGAGGCAGAGAGAGAGAGAGAGAGAGAGAGAGAGAGAGAGAATCAAAAGCATTTAGCAGTTAACTCTACCATGGTACGGCAGCTGTAGTTGCAGCAGCACTCGGTGGGTCTGCGGGATGGGGACCGTCCAGTCGTGTCCACACGACTTGTAGCGAGCTAACAAACACCCCTCTGACTGCTCAGGCTGGTTATCAACACCATTTAACGAGCTAAAGTTAACGTTAAGGAAAACTTGGCCCGTTCTTCCTTGATACAGATGGATTCCATGGCAACGGAACGTCTGTCAAATTGTTCCCCAGCTACAATGATACACAGTGGTTCCTGGTCCTACTGCACTCAAATGACCTTTTGTAATTAATTCGACACGGTTTGCGTTGCTATATTTACTACTATTTTGTCTATTTTAAATCACAATTAAAAACCATAACACGTCAGTGGAGCAGAGAGAACAGACAGTAGGACAATTTTAGTCAGTTTAATGAGAAGCATTTTCATATATATCACATAACGGATTACATGTAACGGGATTATGTAGTCTGGATACAAAAAAGGTAACTATTCCATGACAGTTACATAAAAAAGACGTGATCAGATTACAGATACATTTATATTTGCATCTAAAACGATAGAACGAAATACATTACAGCAATTCACAGTATACAGTTGGTCAAATATGAAAACATGAATTACATCACGGCTGCCAATTACATCAGCCGACAAACTAATAAACCCAACATCAAATACAAAAAATATATGAGGCGAAACAATTTCACCATATTGTTATGGAGGTAGTCCAAATGTAACTGAAAGTTACATTACTTTAATATTGTGATACTTGGATTAGGTTACTGACTGCATTTAACTGTATCGGAATACATTTTTATAGCAGTAGTATGTTTTGTATATAGTATGTTTTCTTTCATCGTTGTTCTGCTATTTCTTGCACAGTTACTGCGTGTTACACGTCTGTGAGGCGGAGTTTTAGAGAAACACAGGAGTTTCCTGTCCGCGCGCCGCCGTATCATAAAAGAGGCGCGCGCGCTCACGCGGGTTCTAGAGATTCGCTTTAAAGGAGGAAGACAGAGACGGAGACAGAGACAGAGGGGCAGCATCACAACAGGTGTGTACTGTGGCTTTTCTTTTTATTAACTTGTGCTCTCTGTGTGTCACTGCCTCCACGAAGTGTGTCTCTGTTGTGTTGTGCTGCTGGAACAGTAACAGGTTGCTGACTTTCAGCATAAGAATACAGAGTCAGATATCCACGTATGCTTTGTATTAGAGATACTGAGGCTGTGATGGTGTACGTTGTTATAACATGTAACTGTTGATGTAAAGACCCATGCCTCGGTCCTCATGAAGGCCACCAGGTGTTGTTCGGTGGTCCACATCTGTTTTGTCGCATTTCTATCTTAGAATGGGCAACTATAGCCTTCATATACCTTTATATATAGACTTTATATCAAGAGGACCGACTAAAAAAGACAATTAACCGACTCAAGTAAAGATATTTTCTATTAAACGTCACACATTTATGAAAAATTAAAGAGCGAAAGCTCTCTACTCTTAGTTTTCAAACTATGTCTTGGAGTCTGGACTATAACATAAAAATTAGAACCCAAAAGTTTTCTTTCATCCGTCAAACCAGCTAACAACAATCAACAATAAGACAAACACGAATCATAGAAATAAGCGGAGTGGATGTTAAACTCTTGTTTCCTGATCTGGTGATGGGGTTCGCGTGTGATGCAACGAAACGTCGAAGTTTGTGGTACTGATGTAACGCAGAGGCAGAAGGACTGCGTACGTGCGCTCAGCTGCATCCCGGAGCTGATGATGTCACGACTCAACACCATCACTCCTCTTTGACTAAACCTGGAGACAACCTGAACCTGGACAAGTCAGCGGATATCCTCTATATCCGCAAAACAGCGCTGCAGGATCTCTTAAACAATGGAACTGAAATTTGACCATCTTTAAAAGTAAAAGGCAAATGAAAAAAAAAAAATCCTCCATACTGCTCGTCTGGCATAATCCAAGTCTCTGCCTTGGACTTGGATTACATCAGACAAGCAGTATGGGGCATTTTACGTTTTTATTATGTTGTTTTTTATGTTTGAAAACTGGTCACCCCTTTAAAGTATCCTTTCAGTTTCAATCACAATAAGATCGGAAGGAAGGTGTTGGTGTCAGAAGAGAAAAAATAAGAAACAAGGTGGTAATAAATTAGAAATGTAAGACTAAAAGTAAAATCATGAGGATTTTTCTGAGTTGTTCGTAAACACACCAGAAAGATGTTAGGATGTCAAATACTGTTTAGGGTTGGTCCCAAGTGTCTTGAGCACAGCAAAGTAATGACAAAATAAGGAAATCCAGGCAAAGGCCAGGCTCCCTGAATATACAATCGCCACAACACATTTCTAGTGGGTCATAAGTAATCACTGAACGAGATTATGTCCATATGAATCTATACATTATTTTTAGGAAAATGTTGCACATTATTTTTTGAGCCTAGATAGCTAAAGAAGAGAGAGAACTAAAAAGTAGTAAATCAGTTTAAATACTTACATTATAATGTACAAATAAACCATACACAAATAGACAAAACAATATACACAAATACATGTCAAAGAACAGGAAGGTTATATTTGATGGGTTATATATGCATAGTATACAAAGATACTGGTAATACTACCATAAGTCCAGTGTCCAATGTTGTCTCAAGAGCTAACATGCCAGAGAAAACAGACCAGTGTGACTGAGGGCACACAGGGAGCACAACAAGAACAGGGAGTTGTGTGATAAACAGGGTTGGGAGGGTAACTTTTGAAATGTATTCTGATACAGGTACTTATTGCATATTGTGAAGTATATAGTACAAGTATCACAATATTAAAGTAATGTATCTTGATTACTTTGTTAATTTTTGATTTCCTCACTATGAAATATGGTGAAATTGTTTATCCTAATATAATGTTTTATGTTTGTAGGTGGATTTTTTTAGTTTGTCTAGCTACTCCATCTTTTGCTGTGTACAATTTATAGATTGCTTGATCTAAAGACAAAAAATGTGATGGAATTTCCGTGCAGTGAAAGTATTTTTACACTAGAGGTCATGATAATGAATTAGCAACTGTAAGGTAAAAGGTTTTCACATGACACCATAGTGATGTTGAGACTTGTTACTTGTTGTCATCTGTATTGTTATTTCAAATTGTAATCCTGCTGAGATTTAAAAAAAAAATGTACCAATTTGGTTAGATATTTTCTGTATGTAACTGTAATGGAATACAGTTACCTTTTTGTATTCAGATTAAGTAATCCCATTACATGTAATCAGTTACTATCCAAGCCTGGTGATAAACTGCATGAGGCAACAGTGACAAATAAAAATGTTCTCTCTATTGTTGGATGACTAATCCTGTACAGGTATACAGTTATTACAAAAAATATTATTAATGAGTTAATTGTGATTTACACATCAAGAAGTTGTAGAGGAACATTATAATTCATTTGAAATTACATCTGTGTCCACCTGTTGAATGTAGGCTTTAGTTCAATATCCTCTCTGTCTTCTTTTCTTTTAGCTCTAGTTTTGGTCTCCACCAACTGCTAAATACTCCACCAAGTTCACCAGTTAGTCTCTAATTGTGTCTGTTTGCTGTTTGCTGATATGCAGCTAGTGTACAGTGGGTTCTTAGAGGTTCTTTTACTTTGAACCAGGGAACAAGAAGAGTAGGGGTGTCCCAATCCAATATTGATATCGGTCCGATGTTGTCATGTGATACATTGTAAATTCAGTGAAGCCTTTTTCCATAAAGCAGCTTTAAGTGATATTTTGTGTTTAGTGACCACATAAATTTGGTCTGCCCTCACAGGCAGGTCCCAGCATTCTCTAGATCATTTCCCACATGCTGTTTAAGAGAAACCTTGATTTTGTCGGTTGACATGCATTCTTCAAGGGATAGTTCACCCAAAAATTGTCAGTCATTATCTAGTCACCCTCATGCTGATTTAAGGTCTGATTTATTTTGTTAGACTGAAAAATGAAAAACACTGCCGGAGTGTCACAGGAACACGGTGCTGCAGAATGTCCCAAACAATAGAAGTGAGTTTTTAAACGGAAAAACAACCAAAGATTGGCTTGAGCGTGAGTAGATAATGACTGAATTCTCATTTTTGGGTGAACTAGCCCTCTAATCAGGACTCATGTCCTTAGTGCGGCAGTTGCGACACCTACTGATTGGTCAGGGCAGCTGCGCAGTGGTAGGTGGAGTTGGTGTCTATGTGCACACACACATGCAGTATAACATTCAAAGGCCTTTCATCTGCACATTAGGGAAGACAAATGATCCCTGTGTGTTGCTAGTGTATGTGTGTGTGTGTGTGTGTGTAAACATGTAGAATGTAGGGTCTTTTTTTAGAATGGTTGGTCATGGAAGGTGTCAAACATGTGGGTGGGCCTATGGGAGGGTGGATCTGAGGGAGGTACATACTAATGTAACTGGGTCACTGGGTACATGCATCTGCTGTATGCTTGCACAGCAGTACTTCCAGGTTTGTCGTGCTGTCACAATAGACACAGTTGGCTGAAAACTGGAGGACTCTAACCTTCATCACTGCACTGGTGTTTCCTGTGGTTGTTGTGGTGGCTATGCAGTGGAAGGTGAATTAGAGGTCACCCTCTTAGTGAAGCCTCTTACTGACAGGTGAAAAGAAGAACTTACCAGCTTCATGTGTCACAAATGTCGCACGTCTTTCTGAAGCCTCCACAGGTCAACAGCAGGTTAAGAAGTAACTGTAGTGGAGAGAGAACTTGACAGTCCAAATATTTCCATCTGATTGATGCAAAATTGTGATGTTCTCTAATCTTCATCATTTGAGAAAGAGAGGTGGGATTGAGTACTCATTCAAAATATGCTGGTTGTTGATGTAGTATACTGTATAAAGTTGCACAGAGGCATACAGTAGAGGCAGCATGTTGCTTGGCTGCAGGGAGTGTGAGGACAGTGACTGACAGTAATACAGTAAATGGATAAAATGCCGTAAACAGCTTTATGGATTCTCTTATTTTCCTGCAAGTTGTGGTAGCTCCTGCTTTTTTAAATGCTGATCACTAGAAAATATCAAGGAAGGATGAGCTCCATAAATCTCACCAATCCTGACATAAGCAATTCATAAGCAATGCAGCTTGAGGGAAAAAAAATCTATAATTTATCAGAAAACCAAACATCAGACTGTCAGACTCTGACCTGGGATATACAGTCAGTCCCTCCAGGAAGTTGCGATGTTGCGATTCACAACAGTTCATGTAAATTCAACCAGTACTAGTGAATTCTGTGTGACATTGCAATTTTGTCGAAACTCTTTTTTTGCAAATTTGACCTATAATTGTAGCTTCCTGCGAGGTCCACTAATTTTTCCATCTATATTTTTTTATTTTGCCATGGTTACTGAAAAGAACACATTTATCATTTTTATCATTGCTCTGTGCGCTTTTATTTTATAATTTCGTGCTGTATTTTGCACTCAAAAAAGATTTTGCTTCTTTGTGAAATACACCCTACGTGCACTTCTTCTTTTACAAGTAAAACATATTTTGTTAGAATTTTTGTAATTCTGAGACTTTATAGTAATGTTACTTGAAGACACAGAACAGTGGTTTTGTTCTGTTTAATGAATTATACAAAAAATCTCAACTTTCTTTTGCAGTTTTCTCTTGGTCCAACCATTTCATTGCAAAAAAAAAAAGCATTTTAAAAAAGGATTGTAACATGCACCACAATTTTTTTTAGAGAAGCTGCCACGAAATCAAGCATTTTAGGCTGCAACAATCCAAAAAAAGGCCTACGAAATCTTGGAGGGGCTGTACAGTGTGTGTTTGAAGATGATAACTCTCTTGTCACGTTTCTCATTGCATGACAAAGAACAAAGAGAGGAATATCTCATTTCCTCAAGAAAATTTAACAATCTTATCTGCTCCTTTGCAGTACTCAGTGTCAGTTTCCTCCATATATATATATATATATTGTAGGAGCCAAATATGTTGGTGAAACAATCCAGGGTTTAACTTGTAGTTCACTGTTTTGAACAGGGGGTGTTGCTGTACTATTCTCATGCTCAGGTGTAGAGGTAGGAGGGTTAGTGTTGTCATCAGGTCCACAAAGGCAAAAGGGTTTTTGATTGCTGCAGTGCTAGAATGTTTGTCACGCCATATGGCGAATGTTTTGGCCTTTTTTGAAACAAAGTTGACATTGTTCACAATATGCATGGAGGAAATAAAGTGTCTGCTGTAACACAGAACAACCTGAGCATACGGTAATCAAACTAAAAGTTGAGCGCGTCAACCAGGTCACTCCTGGGTTAAACATCTCAGTGGCTAAGTAATAGGCTAGCTTCTACATATATTATGTAGACAATATCTAACAGATAAGAAGAACATGACTAATTAACACATTTATAATATATATGTCAGCCTATCATTAGGCTGGGGCGGTATCAAGGGATAAGAAATTCTGAAGGTATGATTTTTAATACCATCATTGTGAATAAAGTTATTTAAAACATACTGTAGAAGTTGCAACTTTTTTTTATTTATGGAAAATAAAAATATAAAATTAAATGAATTTATTAAAAAGGGAACTCAGCCAACAGAAGAATTATTTGGAAGTAGAAAATAAATATTTGGTTGGTCATTTCTGCCCTATGGATATCCTAGCAAAACAATTAATGACTAGATGTGGAGTCATGAAAGTATTATCACATGTAACTTTATCTTGAGATGACTTCTTCCAACTGCAAAAGCAGTTTATTGGCCACATGATTTTATTCAATTGCCAGTCAGTGACTATTAATTGCACATAATGTGTTTACCCCACTTGACATGTCACTATATGCTGCAGCAAAGTAGCAGTATTTCCTGTTAATTTTTCTATGGCCATAAGTATTTAAACCCAGCAGGACTTTTCTAAGTTGGCTACTTTCTTACAAAAATACATATAATTGTAGGCTAAACAATGTCATACATGCTTACAATGACTATCACCAGCGCCTCAGTTTCTACTATGTTGTTATTTGTTTTTTACACAAATATTGTCATATACCATGTACTCCAGTGAAATGTAAGGAAAGTATGAAGGTATAACAAAACAGATACCACCCAAGACTACCTATCATCTATCATAAAGGATCAACAAAAACAAAAACCAAAAAACCTCTAAAAATATATGTAATAATTTCTATCACAAATAAAGAATGGGTCTTTGAGTCTTTTCCTTCCAGCTACTCGCCATTAGGGGTCACTACATCAAACACAGTGAATCACTTGCTGGCAAATCAGACCCCACCCAACTCAGCATGAGGGTATTTTCTCAAACTACAATTTGATGGTCAAAGGTCACTGTGACTCACAAAACATGTTTTTGGGCATAACTAAAGAATTAATGCGCTGATTATGACAGAATTTCACACAAATGTCTAAAAGCATGAAATAGTGAAGTGGTGACATCTTATATCCAATAGTTCAAAGGTCAACTTTGATGACATCAAATGTTCATCTCAGTCCTCTGTACTCCTCTGTAAAAATAGTCTTTAAGTGAAGACAACATGTCTTGATAAAATTTCCAGTATCATTACACAAGGGGGAGGTAGCTTCCTTCCACCATTACAGAATGTGCCAAAAAGGAAGCAAAGTCAAGGGTATTACGCTATGAGGCTGACAAATGTAGAACTGCAACATTAGCAGTGAGTGTTGTAATAGAGTATGACACAATACAAAAGCAGAAAGCAATAAAACCTATCACCTTGATTCTCAACTTTTATATAAACACACATACAAGAAACAAAATCCATTTTACTTTACAGAACTGACGCTGACAATATAGTGGGGCTGCATGATTTGGTAAAAAAGTCATATTCCAATTATTTTGACTGAAATTGCGATTATGATATGATTTCTGGAAATGATCAGTTTTGAATTACAGCATTTTCATGCTCACTAAAAAAAAAATAAAAATTGAAAAGCATAATATTTATTGAGATCTGAACCAAATAAACAAGTTTTCTTTCATCCAAAGAGCAAGATTTTTAGGCCAAAATTTTATTGCGATTGCAATTACTTACTGCAGCCCCACAATAGACTGTGAAAGGACTGTAGAGGTAAAATGTATGTGAGACAAGCATGGATTGTAGTGGTGAAGAGGAAGCTGACACAGTATCAATGATAAATCAGCCCCAGCAGATACCATGTTCCCATATTTACACTCTTCATTGCAACAAACACAATACACACGCTCTTCTATGAGAGTAAAATAATAGAATTGTTCATCCTGTCCCAGCTGGAGCTGGGTGACCAATAACTAATGCATTGATCAAAGTATTAGCCATGTACACACATATGATTTATGATTTTAAATAATTATGAGCATATTGGTTGACCTCCTAGCTCCTGGACATGACGATGGTATAAAATAATTCACAAAATCAACCTGAAGAGTTTGAGGAAATATGAAAGCCATATGACTTCAGGATAAGTATGTGCTTCTCCCATTGTATTTATACGTAAAAATCTTGCTATACAACCCTGCTGTAAAATGATAAATAAATCTCCTGTTTCTCATGTAGACCTCCACACAAGCAATCAAAGAGCATCATGGGAGGAGCAGTGGTGGACGACGGGCTTCCTGTGGTGAAGGCACCAGACGGTGGCTGGGGTTGGGCGGTGTTGGTTGGCTGCTTTGTCATCACCGGCTTCTCCTACGCTTTCCCAAAGGCAGTCAGTGTCTTCTTCAAAGAGCTGATCCGAGAGTTTGGTGTTGGCTACAGTGACACGGCCTGGATCTCATCACTTCTGCTCGCCATGCTGTATGGCACAGGTAGACAAGGATAAAGCACATGTCCGGTACTGGTTAACTATACCACACCACATATGTATAATGTATACGTACTGACTGATTGTGTTTTTCAGGCCCTCTGTGCAGTGTGTTGGTGAACAAGTTTGGCTGTCGACCAGTGATGATGGTTGGAGGGCTCTTTGCCTCTCTGGGAATGATTTTGGCTTCCTATGCCACCAGCATCATACACATCTACCTCTGCACTGGAATTATCACAGGTACAGTCAGAACATCCGTGCACACATAGGAACAAGACAAACATGGAACAGAGACAGATCTATTTACATGCATCCATATCCATTCTGTTAAGTCTGATGATTAGCTGCTTCTATTTTAGAGCTCTTTTTCATGGCAACAACATTAATGAGTTATTATGTATATATACATATATATATGTGTGTGTGTGTGTCTGTGTGTATATATATTCACATTTACGAAGGTGAAATCTGAGAATTTTGATTTTTTCTTAAAATACTCAAACTGATTAATCAATTATCAAAATAGCTGGCGATTAATTTAATAATCTATTAACAATTAATTAATCGTTGTGGCTCTACATGTTTGTGATGTTCCTATGTGCTCATGGTCTCTCTGACCTTTTCACTTGTGCCACCATCTGGCCAAAACCATAGGTAAATATCTGGTAAACTGATGGCCGGATTGCTGCTGTGTGAATTCACTTAGCACATTCCTACTCCTCAGGGGATGAACTTGAGCTTCACTGAAGCAAAGAGTCTGGAAATTCTGATATATGAATATTGATCTCATATCATGATCTTATTGACCAATATTGTCATAGTTGTCTGCATTATTGTGCTGTTGTCAAAATGCACTGAAACTGTTCAAACAGGACTGAAATCATTCCACCAAGTTTAATATTGAAAATCTCCATGATTTGAAATGACGCATTTCCTTTGCAGTGTATTTAGTGTAAGCTTTTCAAAGTGTGGTAATCATACATGGATTTAATGATAATTACAACTTGTAACAGTAATATCTCTACTCTGGTGTCACCTCCAGGTCAACATACACAATAATATGATATGCAGATACATCTGGATTTTGCTTAGTACATAAAGGCTGTTAGGTGGATCAACCTGTTTGATTTTAATGACCATATGATTTATTCTCCAACACCACTGTCGGGATAAACAACATTTCTTACACCACTACTAATAAGTCAGTGTAGGTCTTTTTAGGCACAGGATCAATTAGACAGTCACACTCTCATTTTCTGTAAAGAAATGTACAAACTGACATTTTTTCTAGTGCTGGGTAACTGTCTGTCCTCAGGTCTACGTCTGTAACGGTGCCTGTCTGTCCTCAGGTCTGGGTGTTTAACACTGCCTGTCTGTCCTCAGGTCTGGGTCTGGCGTTGAACTTCCAGCCATCTCTGATAATGCTGAATCGGTACTTCCGTGAGAAACGTCCTCTGGCCAATGGCTTGGCTGCAGCAGGCAGCCCTGTGGCACTGTGCTGTCTCTCCCCACTGGGACAGGTTCTCCAGTACGAGTATGGGTGGCGGGGGGGGTTCCTCATACTGGGAGGGATGCTGCTCAACTGCTGTGCCTGTGGTGCCCTCATGAGGCCCTTGTTGCCCCCTAAGAAGCCCCAGCAGCTGGATGAGGGCACAGCTGCAGAGGAGACGAAGCCCCAACCAAAGAAGAAATTGTTGGACTTCAGCGTGTTCAAAGACCGGGGTTTTGTCATCTACACCATTTCAGCCTCTATTATGGTGCTGGGTCTGTTTGTGCCCCCAGTATTTGTGGTCAACTATGCTAAAGGCCTCGGCTATGAGGACACTAAGTCAGCACTGCTGCTCACCATACTGGGATTTGTTGATATGTTTGCTCGGCCTGCATCAGGATTCATAGCAGGCTTGAAGTGGGTACGGCCCAGAAGTGTCTACCTGTTCAGCTTTGCTATCATCTTCAACGGCTGCACTGACCTCATAGGGTCACAGGTAACAATGCATGAATGAGTTCTATAATACAAGAGAATAGTGTAGAACATGCCTTTATGCCACAAAGACTGGCCAGGATTTGTAATTAGACTTACTATAGACTTAGCCAACTTTAAAGGAGACATATGTAATATATTTATCATACTAAATCATGAAATGTCCATGATATGCGATTAGAGATTTGAAATAATGGCTGCCCTGACAACACCACTACAACCAGCATTGAAATCTCCACTCCAGTCCGGAATGTCTGCTTTTGTTTGCCTGTTTCACATTTATTAGAGTTAAATTAATGCTGAATGTCAAATGAATTGATGAATCTGAATGAATCTGTTTATGTGTTGTAAAAACTCAATGATTAATCTTTTAGACAGAGCAGATGTTTCAATTGAAACTCCAGCTTCAGAGTATAAATGTGTTTTGTTTTTGGGATAATGGGCTTACTTCATTTTTGAGCAAGTGTACATTTTGGATTTGAAACTTTGCTTGTAGGCAACACAGACTGAAACAACCCTTACTGACCCATGCCCTAGTCCGTGTATTTCCCCAGTGTCACCGTGGCTACTGCATCTTGTTTAATGTTGTTGCCATGACTTCACAAACTCAATAGGAACAATTTCTGTTTCAGTCATACAGGTCCAAGACCTAATTGGTCCTACTGAGAGAAAACAGGACAAAAGGAAAAAAAATATAATTTAAAAATAGATTCCTGTAGATATTCCTGTAGATTAGACTGAAAGACAGGATCACAATGGAAATAATCCTTTTGATGATTTGTTTATCAGTTATGCAATCAATTAATCGTATAGTTAGGCTTGGGTACTGTGTGTGTGTCTGTGTGGCTGTAGTCTTTCCTGATCAACAAGGCCTGTTTCATCACCTGTATGTCCTCTATAAACCTGCTGTCGTGTTCAGAAATGTCCTGTTTTTATCCTTGCAGGCCACCGACTATGTGGGTTTGGTGGTCTTCTGTATCTTCTTCGGTATGTCCTATGGCATGGTGGGAGCACTACAGTTCGAGGTCCTCATGGCGATCGTTGGAACAGAGAAGTTCTCCAGTGCCATCGGCCTGGTGTTGCTGATGGAAGCTATTGCTGTACTAGTGGGACCTCCTGGGGCAGGTGAGAGCATGGAAGGACTGAATTTGTCTCTCCTAACATTTGTTCATCTGTGACTGTGCAATACCTAGAGCTCATTATCTTCAGTTTTACCCATTTTAAACAAAAACATGCAGATCTTTTAAAACTTAGTAAGTTGAAAACAATCTTAAGTGAATCCAGCCTCTAAGTGTTCGCTGCAATCGAATGTATGACTGTTCACCGTTTACCCTCTTTAAATTGTCCAAAAACAAGCTGCTACAGTATGGCCATACAGACTTCTACACACATCATCAGAATTGTTGGTCATAACTCAGTTTTCTGCTTTTTTTATGAGGAAGACATCTGGTTAACAGGGATCAATGCAAATGTAGCTAAACACTGTTTATTATTATTAATATATTATTATATTTACTGAACTATGACCATGTTTAAGCTGAGGTACAGTAGAATTTTTTGCTAAAATAGAGTTGATCCTGTGTAATCAGTTTCATTATTTTGTATTTCAAATGTTATTATAACTACCTGATGGAAAATAGTACTGTCTTCTGTTTCTGGGTGAAGATTCATGGTCACGTGTTGTTCATGTCACAACACTGAACTATGCAGACATTTCCTGAGGTCAAACTTTGCTGAGCAGCTGTTATAAAGTTTAACTGTGATTGGCATAGCTGTTTCAGAGTTATGAAACCAGTGATGTGACTGATTGAGAGAGTATGAATTAATCACATCACCTGCTGATCTATATTTACCTTCTCCCAGACCTTTTGCATTTTGTGCTGCTGCACATACATGAACCAAAATAGAAGGTGCACATGTAGACGCACAGTCAGTGCACCCTGGATACCCTCCCAGCCGGACAGCTGGCACTATGGATATGTGACCTACGCCTTGCACTTCAACTGAGGTTGCAAATACTAAGTTACGGATGCAACACATTATTTTTCACCCTTGTAGAACCCGACCTGTTCATGAGTCCAGCTTGATGAAAACTAACCATGCCAATCATGTACTATACTTGTACTCTCCCCCAGGTCGCCTCTTGGATGCCACCAACAATTACATGTACGTCTTCCTGTTGGCGGGTTGCGAGGTCACACTGTCAGCCATCGTCATCACCCTGGGTAACTTCTTTTGCATCAAGAGGAAACAGGAAGATCCAGAGGCTAAGATGGAGATGGCTGTGACTGCTGCAGAGAGGCAGGAGCTGAATGGTAAGGTGGAAGTGGAGGAAGAAGATGGAGGTGAAGAGGAGCCAAAGGAAAACGAGAATATAAATGTTGGTGCTGTGAAGATGGTGAAGGAGATGGGTGAGGAATGTAGAGAGGAAAAGACATCATTATGAAGATGAGAAAAGACACCTGTGCACCAAGTGGACACAAAAAAGTACTGAGAATGATCTGTGGCAAAGAAATGGAATGAGAAGCCACTCAGGGGGTGGGGTAGGGACAGAAAAGAGGCTATGAAAAGAGGGTTGATATAAGCCTTTAAATGAAAATCGCACTTTGATATAATGGATACAGAGCACAGCGGCTTCATTAGCTTTACCTGGATTGGTTCCAATGCAACATGATCATATTCTGTACATTACTGTTATCTTGGAGTTTAATGAAGAGTTACTGTAAGATACAGAGATAAGACCTGGGTATGATAACTTCTCTGCATTGATGTCTACTTAGAACAAAGAAATGTTGCATCTCTGTTTCAGCAGTTTTTCTCAGACAGATCCTGTGTTCTCCATTCAGGACTCAAGCTATCTACTTCCCATTTCCTTATGACTGCAAGTAAGTTGACAAAAAGTCTTAACCCAGAGTCCACTTACTGGCCTTTTCTCTCATCTCACTGTCACTAGTTGATGGCCTCATTCAGTTGGGAGGTGGGAGCCAATGAAATACAAATGCCTTGTTGCGCCACTTCAGGAGAGTTTACAGATATCGGTGCTTATTTTTGTCAGTGTTTATTTTTCTGACACCTTTTTACTTTCATTCCCAAATATCTGTGCTTTCAGCTCCTGACATTTTCAAAACAGACTTGATTGTTTAGTCTTAAAGGGGTAGTTCACCCAAAAATTTTAATTCATTATCTACTCCACCTACGCTGACTGAAGGTCGGGTTTATTTTGTTAGTCCATGAAACACTGCTGGAGTTTCACAGGAAAACAGAATCTCCCAAACAGTGGAAGTGAATGGTGAGCAGTATGGAGGCGTTTTATGTTTTTATTCTGTTGTTTGTGTACATTTGAAAACTGCCCACCATTCATTTCCATTGTTTGGGAGCCTGCAACACTGTTTTCCTGTGAAACTCCAGCAGTGTTTCCTTGGTGTTTCCACCAGTGCATATCACCCCAAACAACAAACAACAATCACATTTTTACTTTCATTCTTTGAACATGTCAGAGCCTGTACTTTTTCACTTTTACCAGAATGAAGAAGCTGAATTTACTTTTTTTAAAACTTAGTTACTTCCTTTTTTCTTTCTTTTTAACGTTTTCTTCGCACTTCTACTTGAGTAAAGAATGTGTGTACTCTTGCCACCTCCTGGTGGAGGGTGGGTGGGGTGATGCTTAGGTCACGTGATGACAAATTATCTCCATTACAAATGGGGACAATGTCATGAGTGTCGAGCACTCTGGAAGAAGCTAGTAAGTGGACCTTGTGTTAAGAATCTGTCAGACTTTTGTTCCCAAGTTCAAGAATGTCTTTTCACATTCAAATTCAAGTAATAATACTTATTTGCTGCACTTTTTTTGCTTAATTTATCGCAATTATTTATTGACATTGTCACAATAGGACAACAACTCACATTCAAAGCCTGGTTGTAATAATAAATGAAGATTTGGGGGAGTCAACATGTACCCTGGCAGCTCAGTTACATACTGTAGCTGTTCACACAGTGTTGAAATTTCAAATTTAAAAGTCTTTCTGTTGTGTTGTTTGTTCAGTGGTTGCTTTGTGCTACTTTCTCAGACAGGTCAATTGCTGCCTGATGCATTTGCCTTTGGGATAATGGAACAAACTTGGATTGTAGTGTTAGGGCAGTGTAGTGGTGCATACACTCTGCTGATGACTGTGTGTATGCAATACTGCGAGCTGCTGTGTTGTGTGTTGGCATGATGCCAGATGCTGTGATATATGTACTCTGTGCCTTCTGTGTTTAATCTTACAGTCAACAGGCCAACACAAGAAAGCAAGCCCTTCTTGCTTTAGTCAAGAAATGTAGCACACACCTACTACACTTACACTGCTTTTTTTCTGAGTGATATTTTACACAATATTTGGCATGTGATGTCTTTTTTCCCCAAATAAATCTGTTTTCTGTTGACAAAAATGACATAAATTTGTGCTACAGATACCATTTTTCCCTTCTGATACCAAAGTTCACTTTATGCACCAGCTGATAGCAAGCATTGATACAATGCTAGTGCATTAAATGTTTTAACAGCTTTATAGTATTAATAGAAATGGGCAGTATTTCAATGAAATGTATTTTGTTCCAAAAGGACTCTTGCACTCTGTCTAACTTGCAATGTAACATTTATTTGCAGCATTTCGGTACCAGACCTTCATCAGGCAAACATTTGTGTTAATGAGAGGCTTAAATCATCATCTTAAATATGGAGTGGTTGTCAATCTGTAATCAATCACAATACCCAGGTGCAAAAAAAGGGACAGAAATATCAATGGGTTAAATGAAACAGTGTATGATAACAATTGTAAATGTATCCCTAAAAGCTTTGAATGGTAAATATATAAAGGTTAAATCACACTCTCAAAAAATATACAAATTGCAAAACAAGTTTATAAATCTGACATTCGCAAATGTTGCAGGTTACATTTATATATCATGTCATGAAAGTCTGGTACTGAAACGTTGCAAATAAATGTTACATTGCATAGACAGTGGTCTACAGAGGTCTACTTATCCCTCTGTTACACACCTGTTTCATCTAATAGATGTGTGTTCTTTTGTTCTAATTAAATGTATTTTAAATGTGTATATTATTTTACTGATGAGAGGAAAAAACAAGAGCCTGTTAATTTTGCCTAAATTCACTCAGTTTCTCTCATTTAAGATGGCTAAAATGTCCAATGTTGTTTTCCTGATAAGAGGAAATAAAAACAGTGAGATGACCTGTTAGCTCAGCTTAAATACATTTATCTCTCATTTATATTTTTAGCGTGTATATGTTTTTGAATAACATGTCAAGATAATATAAGGTGATGTAGAAATGGCAGTGAAAATGGTCAGGAATATTCTTATTGATAAGGCCTATTGTAAATTGGGTGGTTCCATTTAGGCTGTAAGCCTGAACTGAGAGCTACAGGTGATAATGTCAATAATATCCACAATGCAGTCACAAGACAACAAGACAAACCTGTCCATTGTGCACACATGGTGTTAAATGGCTGATTGGTAATTAAATTTTACACATTTTCTTGTTTGAAAACAAAAACTAAAACACGTGGTGGGTACACAGATTTGTGACATGGTCATAACCCCCACCACCAGTGTAGTGTTGTGCGTGCTTGTATTTAAATTAAAGACATTTTCGATACCAGTATTTGCAATTTGTACTTTGATACATTTGATGACCAAGTATTTGTACTGAACAACAAGATACTTTCTGATGTATTTGTGTCCATCTCTATTATTATTACTATTCACCCTGCATCAGTGTGATGCAATTGCTTTCATTATTATATGGTCTGGCTCACGGTTAAAACCTTTGTAAAACGTGAAGAGAGAATGAATACCTTAAAACACAACTTCACCATATTGTAGGAAGAATATGGTGAATGGGACATTGCTAGGAAGTTGCAGGGCTCCATCTAGGGGTTAATAAAATATGTAATACCTGATCAGTAAATAGACTTGTTGCTGCTGTCAGTACCAAACAGCCCTAGTCTGTGCCAGTCAGCAACAGATCTACATGCACATTGAATATGGCAGCACCAGGCTTCAACACTGACCACTGAATGGATGGCTGAATTCTTCAGGTGATCTACCTTATTTGGAGATAGTGAATCAGATTTACCAGCTGTTGTATAAATGGGGGGAAACCTCATATGTACAGATGAAAGTCTTAAAAATTGTTTGCACCTTTCTAAGGGTTTCTTATAGCACCCCCTTTTGATCATTGAAGTCAAGTGATGCATTCACTAGCAATATAAATGAACAACACAAAAGCCTACAAGTAGTTAATTTATTTACAGTTTAAGTACACAAATACAGTGGCAAATATAAATGTGAGAAAGTAAATCTTGCTGATCTGGTTGCTTACATAATTCCATAGGTGTAGAGCGGCTGACCAAAGAGGCCAAGGGTCAAAATCAAAAACTTGAATGAACAGCCGCAAGAATGGATGACAACAGGCATGAAAGTTATCCATCACAGCCAGGGTGTCAGAGGAGTTTAAATATAAAAAACCCAAAACACTGCTGCTGCAGAAGCCTGTGAAACAACAGTCCGCTTTCCTCTCAACACAATCATTTCAATTACTGTTTATGGAAAAGGATTCAGAAAGAACGCAGTTCTGTGTCTCACATTCAGTGTGCCCTTACCACAGCTGTCTGCCCCTCACTCCATGTGGCACACTGATGGGAGACTACAAACTTGCAGCAGCAAGGTTCCTGGACCAAGCTTAGAAGTCATGTTTAGACCCATCCCTAAAGGTCAGTGAAAACATTTACACATTGATATTACAAGTAGTTCACAGCTTCAAAATAATACAAATAAGGAGAATGAGAATGTTTATCTGTACACAGTGAATGGACATCTGGTAAAATATGTCAAGATGATGCCCCTGCCCCCTCAGAAAGTGCACTTGTTTCGTACAGAACACTAGGAAAGAGAACAGGGCTCATTGGACAGTACACCAGAGCCTGGAGGTGAACAGACAACAACTAATGAACAGTGAATATACAACCTCCTGCACCCAAGACACCAAAGCCTGTGTTTGGTATGTTTATGGGTTCAACTAGCACTCGAGCATCCACATGTGACTCAGACAGCTCACCTCTAAACATGCAAAGAAGTATTTCTTTTAATTTCATACAGATGGGTACAGAGTTACTGAAGGAAGCTATCAGTGGTGGTGATTATTAAAAACGGGAGAAGTGGCTGGTGGGAGGAGGAAATGAAAACTGCAAGTACCAATGAAAAGCATCACAGCCCAAAAACTACCCATATATATACACACGCGCACGCACGCTCGCTCGCACGCACACACACACACACACACACAATGAAGAGCTGCTGGTTCAGCTTGATGCACCGTACTGCAAAACAGAAAGAAAAGCCATTTTATTGATCAGGTATGAACTAGCAGACAGTGACAGTGGAACTGTCGAGTCATCAACGACTTAAGTTTCCACAGGAAGGAGGAGCCAGTGGCGTTTTCATCAGTCAGTCAGTGTCTCAGAAAAGACTGCTGGGTTGCCATGTTTGCCCTGGACAAAGCACTGCCCATTCAGAATCTGGTGGTGCTGGGGTAGTGGTGGTGGGTGAGCGGCAGGGGGCAGTGTGGAGGGTTGTGCAAATGTCTCCTGAAAAAGTGGACAGAGAACAGTCCTGCCATCTGACACCCTTTAATGTTTTGGGAGGTCAGACGAACAACACAGAGAGAGAGAGAGAGATATTGTACAAGATTCTGAAGGCATCAGTGCTATGAGCAGTCATTCAGAAAGCAGTTCGTGCTGAGTCAGAAGCTGGCTTCCAATGGTAGCTGTAGTTGTAATTCATAGTGGTGGTGGTAGTATTAGTATGTCAGATTGCTTCAGGGCTTGGTCCGCCAGGTTGCATTGTTGGGGCTCATCGAGGAGCTAGAAGATGGAGACCAGCAGGCGGTACACCAGACACCATCTAGAGGAAACACAGGGAAAGAAGCTGGAGGGTCAAAACAAACAAGCCTACATGTGTTCTAAATAAATGGACTGAAGAGAATTGACTTTATTTTCTTGCACTGTATATGCATTAACACTTGGTATCACAACAGAAGAACAGTATTTCCTTTGGAAATAAACAGTCCATCGCTCCTCTACCACTGCCTTGATGGGTTAGTCTGTGTTATCAAGAAATCCAAACTAACTCTTTAAAACACCAAACACAATATTGTACAGTATACTGATACTACTCTTGCTGCTCTCCAAACGGGGTGTGTCAACGACCATCTATTGCTGGCAATTACTTCATTAGGAGGAAAAAAAGTGCTTCTGGATAAACATGTATAAAATGCAGGTACAGTACAAATGCATTTCCAGGTAACCTGAAATCCATAATACTCATGTTCACTCCAGAAATAGCTTGGGCAGTATAAAAGTATGCCAGGGTATTAAGACATCCTGACAGTGTGATTTTCAGTACAACCATTAACAGATGATCCTCTTTCTATTAAACTCATGGTGATTACGCCACCAGGGGTCAGGCAATGCACAACAGTCCAGCTGAGCAGACAAACATCATTTTCATGAGAGCATGGTGTCTTGGGGATTAAGTTACAGGACTAACTAATTAAAAAGAAGAAGCCTCTGCCCCTGTTTTTGGATTATTTTAGATTCAGATGTGTACAGAGACTGCACTGTAAATTTACAGATTATGTTTGAGTTCGTCAGTGAATAAAGACTGCAGCTTCTCAAGACATAAGATGAACTCCTGCGTGTGTGTGCATCGTTTCCTAACTGTGGGAACAGTGCTGCTATGACACTGTGGGAGTATTAAGTACAGTGGAGTATAATGCAGTTGAGCCATTTTACACAAGTTTTTAGACAGATATCTATCTATCACTTACCCTTATAAAGGGTCAAGAGGGTATGAAAAATGGCTGCCACCCAAGCCTACTCCATAAGCTACTTTATCAAAAGAAATGCACAACATGTAACCAGGGATGGCTGTTTGGTGCTAGTAACAGTTTCCCAATATTTTCAGGCTGTAGAAAATATTTTTCGACTTATTTTCAATGACTTGTATTGGACAGTGAATACATTTTATAAAAACATGCATAAATACAGCTGTAATGGACAGAACAAGCTCCCACGAGTCTTACAGCATAAGGCAGAAAATTTGAAAAAAAATGTATGAAACTAAAAATCTAATAAAAAAAGTCAAGGAGTGTAATGGTTGGCAACTTTATCTGATTAGCTTTGAATTTATGGTAATTACTCTTCAACAGCATTGTATATTAATGAGGGATGCAACAATTTACCAACTTGTGACCTGAACTGCACAGTTTTCGTCTTAACTGACCATGATCAGTGACCAGCTGCTCAGTGTCAGATATCTGATTCTGTACCAGTCAAATTTACACACCTGTCACACAATGGTCACATCATGCACACAGCAGAGGCAGTAACATCACAGCCATATTCAACAGTGTTGGTCACAGCCACACATACATGTGTTAGCATGTTGTCACCGTGCATAAGAGGAGCAGTAGACTCTAAAAACATGATGAAGACAAGAGACAGTCTGCAAGTCTAGAAGGCAGTGCTGTCACACCAAGATAATCTTTATAGTTCTTCAGGCTATTATCCATCCATCCTAAGTGTCCAAAGTATGCTGTGTATTTTTTACATAATCTCTTACTGAACTGTGACTATAGATGCTATTACTTCAATCTTTATTTCCTGAATTGGTTTGTTTTTGTGGGGATCCACAGTAAAACCTGGAGTGAACCATTTGAGCTCTTTTGTGATTATAAACTGGATTGGACAGAACTGTTTCAGAAAAACGGACTTTACCGAGTGGACTGATTTTTAAATGCACTAGGGTCTGATGCCCAAGGTGATGTCTTCAAGTGTCTTGTTTTGTCCACAACCCAAAGATTTTTCAGATTGAAGTAGCAATGTCTGTATGCAAACATGCAACCTGATTCTGTTTGATTGTGAAGTTACAACAACTCCACTGCTTCCTCCATGATACTTTTCTATGTAGGCCATATGCAGATTGCAGACATTGGGCACATGCCTGTCAGTTTGGAATGTTTCTGATTCAATTACATATACACAATGGTAAGAACCAACTTGGTCAGTGCGCATGTTTCATGAATCAGAGGGTAAAGTTTGTGTAGGAACTTGTGCACAGTAACAACATTTCTAAGCACGTTAGTGAATAAAGCCCAATGTATTTCACTGAGCATGGATGTTCATTGAACATTCTACTTTTACCAGAGGAATTTTTATTAAATTTGTTTGCCCTACATTAAGTAATACACAAGTCTAATACTGATATTGATATATCGATAAATACTGACACTAAATATTTGAAATGCTTTCCAGAATTATATTTCTCAGTACCGATACTATGTTACGAGCTGCATTTTGTCTTCTCTCTTCACTGCGACAGCAAATTGACACACCTTGCTGCAGTACCCACATAGTCCCACCTCCTCTCACTAACTCACAGTGCTGTCCTCTAGAAAAATCAATAAACATCTTTTAAAAACTTGGCAATTAATTTAATAGTTGAATGACATCTAATTGATTAATCACCTAACTGATGTAGTTCTATAGGTAAAACAATACTAACATATCAAAGCTATGTTGAAACAATAATTGGCCTCCATTGCTGGCTGTTAAGAGAACCCTTTGGAGAGTGCACCAGCCATCAAGGAATTCACAGTCCTCATTCTGTGTGAAATGCAATCTTAAAGGGATAGTTCACCCAAAAATTAAAATTCCATCATCATCGCCTCACCCTCATGCCGACTGAACCTCGGGTCTTGTTTTCAGTCCACAAAACACTGCCGGAGTTTCATGGGAAAATCGTATTGCAGAATCTTCCAAACATTTTAAGTGAATGGTTTTCAAACAAAAAAACAAGAAAAGAAAAAAACATAAAATGCCTCCATACTGCTCATCTAGTTTAATCCAAGTCTGTGTGAACGTGGCTCAAAGCTGAGAAACTAGTGAAGATTCGGGCTAGGTTTTTTTGGTTGTGATTTGAAAACTGGTCACCATTCACTTCCACTGTTAGGCCAATTTTGCAATGCTGCAATGCTGTTTTCCAGCAGTGTTTTGTGGACTAAAAAATTAAACCTGAGTAGATACTGAATTTTCATTTATGGGTGAACTATCCCTTTAAGGTCAGTTGAAGCTAAGATCTCTTTTCCAATGCAGGATCTTAGCAACCTGTAGCCTGAAGCTTCACATGATACATGCCATTAAAAAGGCAACACCTTACAAAAATCATTTTTATGTGCTGCTTGATAGGTGAGTGCAATGCAGTTATGGGACAGCCAATTGTGGGTAAGTGCTACTAATATAAGTCTTTTTTATAGATCTACTGTACATGTAATGAAATTTAATGTCAGTATTGTTAAATTAAAAGAAGAGTCCCATCCGAGGTGGGAGGTCACAGAATGGATCAGAAACAGCAGCAGACTGCTCCAAAGCCGGGGCTTCTCTCAGGACACGTTGCTTCCCTGAACAATGCACCAGCAGCTGTCTCCGTTTCTGGTTTATATGGTCAAAAAATATCTGTGTCTTGAGTCCCTCTTGAATAACAGGACAGAGAAGTGAAGAGGCTTTTTTTCCTTCAAGAGAAAATATAGCAATGCAATACTTGTCTTGCTGCACTATTTCTAACAAAACAGAGCTGACTACTGCAAATGTTTTGTGTGTTTTTTTTAAAGTTATGTTTTTGGGCTTTTTTTATGCCTTTATTGGATAGGACAGCTGAAGAGCAGACAGGAAACAGGGTGAAGAAAGGGGGGATGACACACAGCAAAGGGCTGCAGGTGGGAGTTGAACCAGCGGCCGCTGCAGAGGACCAGCAGTCTCAGTAGACGCTCTACCAACTGAGCTATAGGGCCGCCCCAAATGTTTTGTGATTTTGAAAGCATTACCTACCTACCTGAAAGATACTGAGAAACATAATTTAATTTTAAACATACTCCCAAACAGTCCCCACAAAACAATCTACAGTTTACATGGACAAATACAGTACATTGCAGCAAAACACGCATCTAAAGCAGAACACAATGGCTGCACCTTAAGTTAGAGGTTGTTAGGTACCTATAGTGGTTAAGGCCCGTATGAGACTTCAGCAGTCTAAGCAGGTCAAATCAAATGATTGTCTTTGTCCTGGTAGTTGTTTGTAGGTTCATTGCCAGTGTTTTATTCAACAAACCTACAGTAAGTGCAACTACCAAGACATATCCCCCTCTGGCACAGCAAGTAAACACTGTCTGTGCAAACACAGAGAAAATACTGTACTAAAAGACAAGAACATAGACTGAGTTTAGCCTGTTTCTCCCCCATAAAGCACTTTTTGAACAACTGATAACATGCTCTCAGCCACAGCCATGAGAAAGCTGAAAGCTGACTTGCAAACAAGTAGCTTCATAACATGCAAGTGTTTAGTGTGAAAAACCAGGGAGGCAGAAATCTGTAGGTGAAACAACACCAAGCAAGGCTGGACAAGTAGATGAGTGGAGGCAGGTATATCCTTTTGGATGCCATAGCTGTAGGCCTACCAACTGATAGATGTGGCCTCAGACATCAACAGTGCAAGCAACAAGCCACAGGCACAGACCTGATTAAAGGGGCATTACGTCAACCCTGAGTAGGCATGAGGGAGTTATAGGCTCTGATGCACTATGATGCATAATCCACTCCAGTTCTCAGAGGACTGCACCCTCCTGTTTAGAAAAAGTCAGTATTTGACTGTTCAATGAGACTTAAGACTGGTACAATGCAGCCATTATGTCAACAGACAGGGAGATGTACTACATAACAGCTGTGATAGTATTGTGTAATATGACATCAATAACTGGCTGTTCAAGTTGAGTCTCATTTTCAAACCGGATATCCAGCTTACTGGTGAGTGACTGAACGTCTGCAGTGTGTGCAGTCTGATTCCAGGTACAGCTACATTTGTATTGGCATGAACTTGTTAATGTTGCTGGTTTACTAATAACCACCATTCTTGCACCCCTTGTTGATTTAAAGAATTTGCTTCAGATCAAATGCCGGACACTAGGATGAAGAGAAACATGCTGGAACCACAACTGAACACAAGATTCTGAGGCAGCCCAGTGTAGAACTGGAGTTTAGACCCATGCATCCCTGGTGTTTTAGGGATGGGACTCACCCAGTGTTGCCGCCGTCACACAAGGACGTGGCGAGCGTCTACTTGGCGTGATGCTCGTAGGGAATGCTATTCTGAGGTTGGGGGAAGGGAGAGAGAAGGCCCAATATGTCAGAACCCAGTAAAAACCCACATCGTGCACCAACCATACAACTAGAGAAAAGTTTTCTAACTAGAGATGTCTGGCTGGTGTGCTGACAGATGAGTATCAAGACTTTTGTCTGCAGCTCTGGATCTTGTGTTATGGGAGTCTTCTTTAATGCTCCTCACATCAGTCTTTTGTAAATCACATTAACAAAAACACCATGAGCATCAATCTCCAGTAATCACAGACTAACATTGAATGACCTTAGGAACTAGCAAGAGACAGAGTTCCATGAAGACAAAGCTTAATGAATATACTTCTCCCTGCTGCTAGCTACTGGAAAGCTTTGAAAGCCCAGCTTTCACCTGCGTATTCAGAAGATTTCTACTTTAAGTCTAGCTTAGAGTGAGGTAAGCTACCTAAGGTAGATACAGAGATTTTTCTTTCTGCCCATGCTAGGGGTTAGAAGAACTAAGAAAGATGATGTGTCTCAGTGGTGTCTTGTACCTGTGAGGTGGACATGCGAGAGGTATCCTGCCGTCCTGTTAGATCTGACGATGATACGTTGACAGGAGCACCACGGTGCAGTCGCATGCTGACCTTTCGTTCACGCTCCATACCAGACACTTGTCGGGGGGACGTGTTCGCTAGAGATCAGAGACCAAAAACAAACACCATCGTCAGCATCATCTTCCTTGAGGGAATGGATATCATGAGAGGATTACTGAATACTTTCCCATCTGCATCAGATTTTCCACAAACAGCCCTGATCACTGTTAGCAAGTTTTTGATTCAAGTGCCTGAGTTTGCCTAAAATATTTCCACATCTTGTTTAAGACAACCCCCCGCTCCAAAACAAACTAAGTGAAACTGCACTAATGCTGCCAAAAAACAAACAGCTCCATAATATTGTTTTATATGACTATATCTAAATACAGAATAAACTGACTGAAATCAGGGAATTTGTGGCACCTGACAGTTTTGATATGGCCTTCATAAAATATAGAACAATCTTCATATTACTTATTTCCACAATTTTAATGTTTTTACTACAGAAAAAAGCACATATTGTGAAGCACGGAATACTAGCCTTGAAATCTTTGAATAAAGGTAAAGGTCTTTTTTTATACAACATACAGTGAGATTCAGGCCTTTGCATTCAATCCATCCTAGTATTAGGAGTGGCAGGCAGCCACTGTGCATACATGATTTTGATGATGGAGAAAAATGGAGAACCAGGAGGACAGGGAGAACACGCAAACTCCACACAGGAAGGTGCTGCCCAAACCAGGATTTAAACCCAGAACCTTCTTTGTGTGACGCCCCAAGTGCTGAGTCCTGCTCCACTGTGCCTCCTGATTTTTGCAGTATTTGGTTCAGGATCATGCCACATTTAAAGCTGTGGAGTGCAAAGCGGCCCAGACAGGGTGGAGTGAACTGACCTGTGTGTGAGGTGGGTGTTAGCGGTGTGGGCGGGGCTATGTCCTGGGTTCCTCGTGGTCGTCCTGATGCAGCAGGGAGTCCTCTGGCACCTGGGTTTCTGCCATGCCTAAGCCTGTCCTCCCGGTCCCGGCGCTCTCTCTCTGCTTCCTCTGCTGCACGGTTGGCTCCCTGTGTACAACAACAACAACACATAATTAACAAAAACAGAACCGGTTCCCCTTGGTGACACTGCAGGAAAGGAAGACGTTCACCATAGGAATCATCTTCTGGGCAACATGGATATTTGTACCAAATTTCACAGCAATCCGTCCAACAGTTGTCCAGATATTTCAGTAAAAGTCAGAAATGTCAACTTGATGGTAGTACTAAATTAATCATTAGCATCATCCTTTTGGGATCATGAACACTATTCAAAAGTTGAAAGTCAATGTCAATGAAAAACATCAGTTCATCAAATAGTTGAACAAAGTGAGTCACTTTGCCATCCCCACAGCCATGTTAAAAAAATCTAGCTTTAGATGAAGTTCCTGAGCACAATTAGTAAGGGTACTTACTTATCTATACACAATGTTATTATTAATATGATATGGTGGGATTTTTAGTCAGCGCATTTGCCCTGCCTAAATGTTGTTTCAAAGGCTTTTCCATAATAATAAAGATAAAACCCTGAGGGAAAATAAGCAACACAGCATGAAATGATAAATTGAAAAATATAGGCAAAACAATTTCAGTCTTAAAATATCAATGCGCCTTTTGCTATTCTGACATAAAATGCCAAGGAATCATCACAAATACTTCATAATGACCCAAGGCAGGTATCTACAACCACTTATATACACTGTAGCCAATGTTTTAAAGTGGTAGTTCAGCCAAAATTGAAAATTCACTCAGTATCTACTCAGTCCTGTGCTGATGTGAGGATGGGTAAAGATCTCCAGTTCACAAAGCACTCCTGGAGCTTCAGTGGAAAACAGCATTGCAGCCAAATCCAGTACAATTGAAGTGAACGGTAACCAGTTTTAAAATGTAAAAAAGAACACAGAAAAACACGTCTCCATAATGCTCATGTGGTGTAATCCAAGTGTCTGTAGGCTGCAACATTAAAATTTGACCCCAAAAGACACCATTTACACCATGTTTTTAGCATAAATGTCAACTGTAGCCTCTCAGACTTGATCCACGTGCACATACCTGAGGTGGGCACACAGGCTCTCGCCCAACCGGCACGATACAAGCTCTCGCAATACCTTTATACCTGTGTTTACATGCTACCTGGAAGCGACTCAGACAACAGAGAGAGATCTGCTCAGAAATAGTGACTTGTTACGTGTATAGTTGACTTTGCAAACCTTCAACAAAGAAGAAAATGTCAGAGGACTTCAACAGAGAAGAGGAACATCATTTCTTTTGTTTTCCAAAGTGAGAGCAACGGAAACCTGTTGGTATAGTGAACAAAATCCTTTCCAGATTGAGAAGGGCCGAACTTGTGCTTCAGGTGTGTGCATGTGGCTCTGGTCTGAGAGGCTACAATTGACATTTAGTTTAAAAATATGGTGTAAATGGGGTCTTTTTGGGTCAAATTTTAATGTTGCGGCTTACGGACACTTGAATTACACTACACAAGCAGTATGGAGACATTTTGTCTATTGTTTTTTTTTACATTTTAAAACTGGTCACCGTTCACTTTAACTGTACTGGATTTGGCTGCAATGCTGTTTTGAAGCTCTGGGAGATCTTCACCCATCCTCATATCAGCATGGATGAGTAGATATTGAGAGAATTTTCATTTTTGGGTGAACTACTACTTTAACCCCATTCAGTTCTGACGTTATAAGTACTCACAAACTTAAGCATGTTCCAGTCAAATACATAGTCATAAGAGAAGCCCTGTCTGTGGAACAAGTTCCTGAAGAGCTGCCGTAGGTACGAGTAGTCAGGCTTGTCATCGAAGCGCAGGGAGCGGCAAAAATTCAGGTAGGTCGCAAATTCAGCTGTAACAATGAGACAGAAATCATTTCTCAGCTGATGGGAGTGACTGTTCTTGATTTATCATGATCATCAGTCAACATGGGATATGAAAGCAATTCAGAATAATTTTAAATGAAGAAAGCTTAAACAAAAAACGTGAGACTCACAGGGGTAGCCCTTGCAAAGCACCTCAATGGGGGTGGACATTTTCTTCTCACTGATCCGTTCATACTTCTGCCTCTTGGTAGCAGCCTTGAGGCCTTGCCAAGGCAGTGAGCCCAGATTAAAATACATAAGAACATAGCCCAAGGACTCCAGGTCATCGCGCCTTGACTGCTCTGCAGAGGGAGATAACAGACAAGGTGAAGAATGAAAAGAAGAAAATTTGTAATTACTGCACTCCAAATAATTTTGCAGTAAAGTGATTATGTCATGCAGGTCTTTTTTTTTTTTTTTACCAATCCCCAGATGTGTATTGATTGAAGCATAGCGTGCAGTGCCAGTCAGGTTCTTGTTCTCGCGGTAGGGGATGTGCTGGTGTGTGCGAGCGTCACGATATTTTTTTGCCAGGCCAAAGTCGATAATGTAGACCAGGTTGCCCTTTTTGCCCAGTCCCATCAGGAAGTTATCAGGCTTCACATCTCTGTGGATGAAGTTCTTGGAGTGAATGTACTCAATGCGACTGATCTGCAGTGGAGAATAACAAAACATACTAGGTCACTACACCATGTTAGTATGAAAGCATTCACCAAGTACAGGCACACAACCACACACTCACCTGTGTGACTGCTCATTCCATTCACCACAGTCAAGTCACATTTTAGATTATTGTCTACTGACTCAGAAATTAACTGGAACAAACCATCGGCTTACTAAATATTATTTGGATTATTTCTGGGAGAATCTTTTTTTTTTTTTTTTTAACTTTTATTAGGGGAGGACACAAAAGCTTTCAGCTGGAATTGGACTGCAACTGTTACAACCATGCAGCATGCACTGTTACCATTTAACTTAAGTTCTTGTTCCTGATTGTTGTATAAAGTTTATGACTCAGTGGTAAAGCAGGTTGTCCATTAATTGGGAGATTGTTGTGTTTCAACTCCTGCGACAGCCCTCCTCCTTACAGTCCCCCATCCTCCTGTGATAGCCCTCCTCACACCTCATCTCGGGTTGTACTCTCCACCCTGACCCCACTTGTCACCTCTACAGTGTGCTTCGCTGCTGACAATGTGAGAAGACAGCTGATGAGACACTACTCAAACAAGGCTGCAGGCCCTGACAATATCAGCCTCAGGGTGCTCAAAGCCTGTGCCCCACCTATGTGGAGTACTTCACCACGTCTTCACCATGAGCCAGACTCTTCAAACAGTCACTGTGATGTGGAAGAGGTCGTGCCTCGTTCCTGTACCAAAAAAGATGCCATTACTCAGTGACGTCAAGGTCTACAGACCCATGGCATTGACCTCCCACATCATGAAGACACTGGAGAGACTTGTCCTGGATCAGCTCCGGCCCATGATCAAGCCACTTCTAGACCTCTCCAGTTTGCTCAGCCCTGACTTGGAGTTTGGGACGCCATCATCTACCTGCTCAACTGTGCCCACGCTCACCTGGACAAGCTACTAAACAGTGTGAGGGTTATGTTTTTTGACCTCTCGTACATTCAACACCATCCATCCTGCTCTACTGGGTGACAAGCTGCCAGCAATGCCAGTGGATGCCCCCCTTTTAGGGCAATATTTGTCATTTTTAGGTTTTTGTTTGTCATTTTGCTAATGTAATAGTCTGCAGAGTGACAGCCTCTGCTCTGCACCGCACTCTCATCCAGTGGCGCAGTACACACTCACTCAGCTGACCATGAGTGCACTGAGCTGGGTGACGAGTGAGAGGACTCTTTAAAGTCTTTCCACATGGTAAAGTCAGGATTTATTTAGGAGTTGGTGATTGTTGGAAGAGCAGACAGACTAACAAAGACTGGATTTTTTGAGTCTGGAAGGGACTGACTGTTTGATTTCTTTGTTGCTGTTTTGTGTATTGCTCTGTTTTAATACACTGGTTGTGCTAAATCCTAAATGTAGTGGTATTGTGTTGTTTGTTGATGGTTGCATATTAAAAAAAGGGTTTGTGTACATGCTCTTATTTTAATACTTTATGTGCAGATGACAACCTTAAAAAAATACTGACTCACACCCTGATGAAGTATTGTTAGGCACTGACCTAACTGGCACCCCAATGATTCACAGTCAGATCATTATAGCTAGGGATGTGCGTGATTAGTCAACTATATGATTAAACGTCCCCACCCTCGATAGTTGGCACCAGAAATACTAGTTGTTTAAACTACTTATCAATATTTCATTCATGCACAATGCCAGTTATTTGTTGCCTCTAAGATTTTATGCAGCCACCACTAGTCGGGGCTGCGGCACTGTCAGACGGCAGCCCCTCTCGCCCAGTGTGTATGCCCCGATCGCCTAGGCGAATCCGGATGTTTATATCAGCCAAATCAGACAGATGACAGCTCATAATACCAGCATGGTTTGGCAGTGTTTTAACCTAGAAAATGGAAATAATGTTGAATGTCGACTGTAGAGATAGACCGATATGTTGTTTTCAGTGCCGATACCAATAACGATTATTAGAAGTCAAGGATGCTGATAACCGATATTTGGAGCTGATATGCATTTGCAGTAAAAGTGAAAACATTGGCATTAAAATTTGGAATAATACAAACTCCAACACTTAACTTCGTTTAAATGCCTTTAAGCATATGTTTATTAAACAGCTTTTCAGATTTGCAACATGTTAAAGGTTTTTTTTTTTATCTTAGACGAGGGGTGCCAAATATTCAGTAAAGTAACATTACTTTCACTGTAGATTTACTTTTACTGTTTTTACTTTACCTTCTACTTTTTTTTTCCAAGTACAAAGGTAAAAGTAAAGATAGTAATGTCTGCAGAAACCACAAACAGAACTGTTTTAACTGAAACAGTCACCAGAATGTTTTGTTCACATGTTAAAATCACAACATTTTTCTTCTGGATCAGGATGCTCTCAGGGGACTGGTTTACCAACATGCCAATTTTTTCTCCTCGTATGAGTTTGCAGGTCTGTATTTAGTAATCAAAAAATACTAATAAGAATGCCATTAAAGTACAACAACAGCAATAAAAATGTTGATTTTTCAAAAAAGGAAACAGTAACATGCAAGATTTTAAAATTGTAATTAGGTATTTTTACATCGTGGTATTAGTACTTTTACTTAAGTAAAGAATGTGAGTATTTTTTTCCATCACAGCAGGTCAGTGATCAGTGTTTCAGTGACTCTCTGTGGAGCAATCAATAGTGTTTTATTTATGGTGGCCCGCCACATTAAAAACATCTACACCACAACATGATTTTCTATTTTTTGAGCCGTGCACCTTTTCTGGTTGTGTCTAGAAGGTAACTCTTTATTTACACAACTCTCGCAAGATTTGTTTTCGTTATTTCTACTAAAATGATCAAACTCTTTCGCGGGTCTAGGGTTCCCTTCTAGACACGACCCTCTCTGTCTCTTTGTCAAACTACAGACAGCAGACTGTCTGTAAACAGCACAATGTTACACTCTGCAGTGTTTCACACAAAGACTTCATTTGTGTGGACACCCAGGTTTGGTTTGTCACCAATTTTGTCATTTTTATTTTTTTAATCAGTCCGAGAGGATGACAGTATCAGTGATTGATTAGTGATCAGTCTGCCCTCCTCCCCTCCCTCACCTGTTCACTCTGCTGTGAGAAGGTCTGAAAGTTTCTCACAGCGAAACACCGACTCTCCTGTTTTACGTATAGGTCTCCTTATACAGTTGTTTAATCTTATTAGTGCATCTGGTTGGTGCCGATGTCATTAACCATCACGTTAGTTTCGACTGTTGTAATAAACTCCGTCATTAACAACAGTCTCCTCCACATGCTGCTTCTCTGCTGCTGTGAAAACTGAATCGCGGGTGGATTAATATGTAGGGACAAACCCAGAATGCGAGTTAGGTTTTGTCTTTTTGTCTTTATAAAACATCAACAGATCAGATACAGACAGGGTCAGAGAATCACACTGACCTCCTCTGTGTGTGTCTGTACTGTACGTGTGTGTATGGAGGAGCTGCATTGACGCAGAGAGGAGAGATGCTGCAGCCGTGTGATAATAAATTACAGCAAAATTTAAATGTCGGCACTCATCAATACTCTGGTCTTTAATAACCCCCACATGCGAAACACAGTGTGATGTACAGTTGTTTGGATTTAAACGGATTTTAGTAATGAAATTACTCAAATTACTCTAGGAATGGTTTCAACCCTAAAATTAATGTCTTCTCTGTAATTATGTACGTTTGACACCCCTGGTCAAGAGGAGGAGAAAGCGGACCAGTAGGCTAACGTTACGCTAAAAGCTCATCAGCCTTCACCTCAATGTGCTTCCCTGCAATAAAACTGGACTGAATTGAGTTCTCTCTCTCTCTCTCTCAGTCACACACACATACTTCTACTATCACAGACTATTTCCATATCGATACTATCAGTAATCTTGTTTCAAGTGATTAACAGACATGTCTGGAGGGACTGCGGGCGAGCAGAGCTGCCGCTTATGTTTATATAACATTATTGGGCTCATAGTAACGTCACTAGTAGTTGTGAGGATTGGGATGTTTATTACAATTTCAGGAGAGTCTGACACCTTAACTTACCTTCCAAACATATATCTGCTCTCCGGCCGATAATCTGTCTATCCCTAGTAGACTGTGACAGAAAAAGCTTATATTTATTTCCTCGATTGGAGAAACATGTGCCCACATTGAGCACACACACAGACATAAACCTTCAAGTGGAGTAGCTGCTGCTGCTGCTACTGCTAGCACTGTTAACGTTAGCGAAGGCTGGCAGCTAACATCAGCTCTGGGTCCTTCACCTGCAGACCCTGTTATCCTCTTCAGTCTGAAAAGGTGAAGCATTTAGTGAGTTGTTTGTAGAGATGCACCGAATGCAATTTTCTTAGCCGATTCTGATTTCCGGTTTTTATAAGGGTCTGACCTGCCAATTCTGATTTTGGCCAATTCCGATTTTCAGTCTTTCTAAGAACTGTAATTGACAGCATTCACAAACATTTTTGCAACTTTTCTTGTTAGATGTTCATAATAAGACACTGACTATTAAATATTAATTAAATACTATATAAATTTTCTACAAAGTCCTCCAGGTTACAGCCAGGGCTGATTATAGTTTAACTTTAAGATTATGAATCAGCTGAATGTGATGCCTCGCGAAATCCCGCGAGATTCCATGATTTCGTGGGACGCGATTTCACGTGATCGCCTGTGGAAGCAGATGTAAACAAACCGGAGACAGACACGGTGCGGCAGTTTGCTGCAGTAAAACTTTGCCGTGAGAAAAACAGATGCAGAGGGTAAATGAGTCTGGATGAGAAAATGTTTGAGGAGACACATCAACACAGGTTGTTTATTCTTCAGCCAGAACAGGAGGTGAGATTTTAACTGTCCCTCTGTGAACAGCAGCCTGCTGCTGGCTAACATTAGCCTGAAGAGCTACAAAGTTTGCGGCTGTTTTGCGACATTGTCAGCTGCTCTGTCTCGTTGTAGACTGTCTGTCTTCTCTTTATCCTGTTGTTGGAATCTGTCGCTGACACCAGCTTCAAGCAAGCATGTGTCTGAGTGTGTGTAGCTGTTATCAGTGCTGTGTTATCTGTTGTTTGTCTGCATGAGGTGACCATCGTGCAGAACATGTGTGTGACAATGACGGGCACAGAATCGGATATGAGACGCTGAAAACTGGCCGGTTCCGGTCTCTGGTCAGTCGATCGGTGCATCTCTAGTTGTTTGTCATGTTTTATACACTAATGTGTTTCAGCTTTTCAGCATTTCAGCTGCATTTAAGGTACGATTTGGTGACTGTAGACTGTGATTAACGGCTTCAAATTTTTTTCAGACAGTGTTTAACATTATAAATTAATTCTGCTCAATTTTAACTGCTTTCTGAGTGTTCGACTAATTGACAAGTTTAAATTAAATTTTGTGTTTAATTGACAGGGAAATTAGTCAAAAGGAACATCCCTAGTTACAGCATGAGTAAAGTGTTACACCCCTATTATTTATATTTCATCTATTTTTATGTGTGCATTAGTGTCTTATCAATATGGTTATATGTGCAATAATTTAAACTGTTTAATACTAATAACAATTAAATAGTGCAATACACAGACTACACTAGCATCACTACTACATTTTTTATACTGTGCACTTAAATCAACCTATACTCCTATTATAACACGGGTATCCTATCACACTTGTCCCCATCTTAAGCATACTGTTGCTTTACACTAGTATGCGTGCCACTGCTGTATATATTGTTGTATATTTTTGTTGTTAACATTTTTACACCTCTTATTTTTATTTTTCTATTTAGTTTAATGTATAATGCATAGATTTTTTAAAATATTTTATTTTCTTAAAAAAATGTTATCTTGACGAAATATTTCTACACACACACACACACACACACACACACACACACACACACACACACACACTCTTCTATTCTTGAATGGGTGCAACTATAGCACCCCCCACCCCCACCCCAATTAGGTTAAGATGTTTTATAATATATTCTCCTAGTCTTTATGATCATTTATTTCTGCAGGCGATCTCAATAATAAACCTGAATTACCACCTCTGGGTTGTATGCCTCCGCCAGTGAAGAATTTCAAGCGAGAGAAATGCTGTCTTTACTAAGAGACTATTTTTACAGGGAATTAAAGAGGACTGCTGGAGAGCTAAACATTATGTCACAAAGACCTTGCTGAAGTCACTGTCCATTTTCCTACTTCTAACACATCAACAAATAATTTCGTTAACACACCTTTTTTTCATGACTAAAATGAGACGGTGACAAGCTAGCGAGACGTATCTGTTCTCGTTGATGAGAGGAGATGAGATGAAAATGTTAGTGGGTTGGCTATAGGACTATCAAAATGCATGGCATTTCCTCCAACTGTACGTGCAATTTGTCTGTCAAATGCTGAAGATCAGCAATGCACCTGCATCCCGTCTTTCTTTGGTCATGCCCACCACCAGACATACACAGTGCACAACGGGCCAGTCACACACACACAGTTCATGGACCATGGCGGCAACGTCAGCACAAGGTCTTGGTGGGCGGAAAAGACGTGATGATTTATGGATATACTTTACCACATTCAGTTATATATGGTCCACGAGATAATTTCATGTGTCTATTATGACTGTCCCATCAGTAAACAGCACTCCCACGACTCATACTACAAGTCCCACAATGCATTGCGACAGCTGCCGTGCAACTCCAGAAATAAATCAGCTTGCAGTCAAGAACACGTGAGCTTCTGTCAAACGGTAACACTTGTCTGTGTGTGAAGTATATGAGGAGGGAGATGAGCGAGTGCTGATGGAGCTGCAGCTCCACCTGAAACCAGGTAAAAGTAAAAATAAGGCGGACCCACAGCAGAGAGAGAGAGAGGGAGTGTGTGAATATGAACAGATGTGTCGACTTGATATAAAAAACTTTTTACGATCATGAATCATAATATTAATGTACACTTCTGTGGTGCGCCCTTTTTTTTACTCCAAGTCTGATTTGTGTACTTTTAAATACTTAATTGCTGCATTATTGAAAGTCATGATGAAGAGTCCAGACTCCGTCTCTCCTCTTCATCTCCTTAGTGTGTGTCAGTGTGCAGTTTAACCTTTTCCTAAAATACTGCTGGTTCTGTGGTGTTAAACCTGGTTTTAAATCTGAAGCCTGCAGCACCATAGAAGCTACAGTTGACTTTTCTATTGAAGTTCTCAGTGCGTTTTGGCCTTAATTGTAGTCGTTTGTAATACATTGTGGTTTGTAATATTATTATATGAGCATAGTGTTTATGCCAAATGCAGTGCCATTGAGGGGTTGCATGATTAAATTGTGCAATATCTCGTGTCCAGACAAAAAGCAAGCATTTTCAAATGTAACCCCCACCTGGATATGTGAGCTTAAATATTCTGAGCTGAAATATTCTCGTTTTCCTTTGTTATTGTTGAAAAAAAATTATTTTAAATCTTATTTATTTTATTGAGGCAAAGGTTGTTGCAGTCTGGCTGTTCAAATTCATATTTCTGAATAAAACATAGTCAGTTTTATTTTGTTCAATAAATGACTTAAGACTGTGTTTTAAATTTTGGCCCCTTCTGTGATTGAGTTTGACACCCCTGTAATTTTTTCGACTAAAATGAATGACTAAAACTAGACTAAAACCCTTTTAGTTTTCGTCAACTAAAACTAGACTAAAACTATAAAGGATAGAAATGACTAAAATGTGACTAAAACTAATACGACTAAATCAAAAATGGCTGCCAAAAACAACACTGTAACTTACTACCTATTGTGGTTTATGTCCATTACAAACACCAAAGCCCTTTCTACTCTCATTTTCAGTTGCTCTGGATTAAGGAAGTGGCAGAACATATAATGCTATCTGAAAGTGGGATATAGGATAAGTGCAGAGAGTGGCCAGGAGGGGCAGTCTCACCATCTGATCAGCGAGTAGCAGGACTGTCTTGAGGCTGAACTTTCGGGAACAAAAATTGAAGAGATCCTCCAGGCTGGGCCCCAGCAGCTCCATCACCATCACATTATAATCACCTTCTGCTCCACACCACTTTATCGTTGGAATGCCAACTGCAAAAAACAAAAACAAACAAAAAAAAAAAACAAGAAACAAAAAAACAAGGTAGTAAATGCAAATACAATGGCATAAAGACAATAATGCAGTCTAGGGAACACATTTGAAGATGTGTTTAACTCACTGAAGACCATGATGAACGCAAAAGCTATATTAAACTATATTTGGTGGCACTCACTGGACATCTGACAACCATCCACCAAGTCAAGTTGTGTTTTTCTCTATTTCTAACAGTCTATAAACAACCCTCCAACAACTCTCCCCTTCAGCTCCAGGTTATCCATCCCCATGGGGGCAAGGAGATGTTAATGTAATGTTTTTTTTCCCCGCATGCTTCTAAAATGTGTAACATTACACAGCCAAACACTAGCATTATTAAAACTTGGCATATGCTTGATGCATGCTTTATGGTTCAGTGACGCTGATGAGAGTAATTCTGCAGGAATCAAAGCAATTCAGTCTGCGACATGAATTGAAGTTTGGTATCCAGCCCTAGCTGCAGTTGCATCACCAAGGAAGAGAAACATCTGATGATGTGAGTTGTAACTTCATTAGCAGCACATTCACTGCAGCTTTCCCTATTACTGTTTTCTGTCACACTCCTTATATTCAGGGTATTGGTGCTAAACACTGCTAAACCACCTCTCTACTCAACAAGGTATTCTATATCATGATTTTAATCACCGTTATATATGCGCAACATTTTAATGGGGGAGAAAAACAGTGGTGGGTGGAAGAGACAGGAGACAATCAACAAGAATAAGATTTTAAGAGAAAAGAGAGGAAAAGATGAGGAGATGGAAATGGTAACTATGACTGAGATGGAGAACCAAAGATCAATGAAATATGAGGAATCAAGCATGTGAATCAATATGTCACCTCCTCCTTGCATCATCTTGTAGATCTTGCTCTCGATGTGGAGCTGGGGGTGCTTGGTCTTCACACATTCCAACTTAATCGCAACCTCCTCACCCACTGAAATATCCGTGCCTGGAAAAGGACAAATGGTAACACAGCTTAAAAGCATTTGTGCATCAAAATTACAAAACATAGTGGCATCATGCTATTTGTTTTGAAATATACACTCCTATGACTTCATCAATTGTTACTAATAAAAACTTTTCATTTATTTTATTTTGTCCTCAGTACAGCTTCACGGTATTCAGAACTCCAACTCTTTTTCAACATCATAATATACTTCCTACATAGAACTGAGAGAGGAGTACTGAAAGGGAAGTGGACTGTGAAAAGTCCAGGCCCCTCCCTACCTTGCAGCAAATCAAAACATGTTTACAAGCCAACTCTCTCTCCTGGCTACTTTCACACTTACAGAAAAGGTCATGATTAAGATTAAGCATGAAAAGGCAACAGGTGTGACTGCTATTATAAAGTCCTAAGCTTATACAGAATGCCAAATTTGAGGGAAAAATATCTGCTACTGGTTCACACAACAGAGAGACATACTGAGAGGATACAATGGCAACTACAACCTCCAAAATGATTACAAAGATGACACCTTCCAAGACAGTTTAAAAAAAAAAAAAAACTGACAATGACCTTTATGAAAGTAGAAATAATTGCAGAATTGCTGCATTAGTAGGCCGGCCCCCTGAAAGTTCAAGATTGACATCAATGAGATCCACTCAAGTCAACTGAGATTCTGACAACCCCCCCCCCTCCCCAAAAAAAGGCTACTTTTTCCCACTGGCTGACTGCTCCATATCCCTGTATATATTGGTTGGCTGATATTATTAGCCCAAGCACAGCTGTACAGCACCAACTCATAAAGTTATAACAGGGCATTTTTCAGATAGAGCAGGTTGGGACAGAACTCTTCATTAATCCTGTATTTGATCCTTTCTCTTAAATCAAGTTGTTCTATTTCATCTTTTTCTTTGTGGAATAGTAATCATCATAAACTCCACTTAAGGTATACTATGTTTACTTACTATAAAGACTATCTGCACATATCATTTTTGGAATTTCTTCAATCCCTAATACAGGGATTGTTCCTAAAAATCCTGTATGCATCACTCTAGCAATGCTAAAGGTGCTCAACAGAGTACTCTTAACACCTCCATGTGCAAACAATATGATGATTCATGTGTGTGGTTACATAAAGCCAACTGCAGTAGTTTCAACTACAAGGTTAGGGAATCATGGCTGACTACAGCTCCTGTCACTCTTTGTCCACTTGCATTCAGGATGACTAACACCATTACACCTCAGTCATGCATTTTTTTAAACACTCTTGATAGGGGTGGGCAATATGGCAAAAATATTAGGGGTGGTTAATCTGTCTGATTTCCCGATCCGATTCGATTATGATTATTGAGGTCCTAATTCGATTACCAACCAATTTTCGATTATTAACGATTCTTGATTAGCGATTATTGATTTTCGATTTGACAACAGTAACCCAAAATACACCACAAAGTTACTGCACCATTAAAAAAAAGCAGTCAGTTGCTGAATTACTTAACTCTTTTATTGAGTAACAACTCAAAGCACTTCCTGTGCAGTGTAAAAAAGAAAAGAGTGGTGGGATTAGGGTTAAATTATTTTAAAAATGCACTTGTCTTTGATCTTTGTCTGTCTGTAATTATCACCATAATTATGTAATGTAATAATAATGATAATGGTAATATTAAAAACTTAAAACTTATACAGTGCTGTACTATGTATATACTATACATATATTAGATCATTATACACTGTACAGTATAATACACAACTACGCTCTGTAGTTTGGCTCAATGTCCCGCCTACAGCACAGCACATCTGATTGGTTAGAAGTCATGATCAATCAGCAGACACACTGTGTCACAGACGGGGCGGCTTTTAAATTAGTCGCTCCTCACAGAGATGTGCTGCACACAGCAGCGTCTGTCCTGTCTGCAAGTCTGCATTGAGATTTCGGGTATTATAACTTATACAAAAGTAACAGTGACAGTAAAACTATGATGCTCACATGTGGTCCGTGGATCACACGTGTGCCGAACCGTAGAGGGCGATCCGTACGGGACACGGATCAACTGCGATCCATTGCAGCCCTAGTTGGTTGCGCGTTGGTTGCTTGTTGCTGGTTGATCCTCGTCCATTTTACACACCTGCTCGTACGCCTCACTTGCTCTGCCCGCTTCACGCACTTGCGAATTGGAACTGGGCACGCTTGCATGACATTCATCTTCCGTTGGCCGCGGGATAACATTTTTTCAAAATAAAATGCAATTTAATCAATTTTTGAAAATGTAATAATCGATTCATACTCGTCCATAACATAATCACGATTAATAATCAATATTTTTCACCACCCCTAAAAAAAATCATATCCCGATTTTTTTTATTTTATATAAAATCACAATTTTAGTTTGTGTTTTGCAGCTACACCCTACCTCAGACATGTTGTGGTTTTGGCTGAGAAATCATTCCAGGAATATTTTTCAGTCATAATTTGTCTGCAAGCTCATTCTTTTCAGAAAAATCAGAAAAAAATCGGATTGTGAAGCCAGTATCAGAAATTGCATTGTGAGTTGAATGTATTGTTACATCCCTAGTTAAGACACTAACTCTATTCAGACTCAGTGGTACTTTGACATCCCAAGTACTACCAGAAAGTAGGGATGCACCGATCCACATTTTTTCACTTCCGATCCGCTCCTGATACCTGAATTTGGATATCTACCAATACCGATGCCGATACTATTCCGATACCGGAGCTCTGTTTGCTTAATATTATTATTATCATTATTGTTGATTTTATATGAGGCTGTAATAAACTCCTCTCTACAGGCAAGTATGATATGTATGAATATCTGCATGTATGTCCCAAAAGGCAACTTGAGGTAAGTATAAGGTCAGAAAAGGAAGTCAGAAAAACAGGAAATCCCATCCTGAAAACAAATATGCAACTGTAAGGGTTTCAAATTGACTGTCAATATTTATTAAATCCAAGACAGATACACATAAAGGGTAAACTTCTCTAACACTACCCTTGTCCAAATAAAATACAAAGGGCTGCTTCATCTAATCAGCATAAATTAAGTACATTCTTGCTCATGTAGCAGCAACAAATCAAGGTTTTCAAATGTCATATATTTGAAATAAAAGAAAAGTGCAATAAGTGTAAACATCTTGCACACACACAATACCAATAAAACAGTGTGCATCTGAACAGCACAAATCAAGTACAGTAGAAGGTTTGGCATTTAAGGTGTGCTGGATTAAGCTTAACACCAGAGTCTGTGTAACTGTTCTTCAAAAGAAAATAATAAAAAGTAAATGACTTCTCAAAAAATTAACAGAGGAAGTGATCTAGCGTTCAACAAATCTCACTTGGCATTGGCAGGTTCTTTTTGAGGAATATGAGCATTTCTGCTCTCTCTGCTGTCAGACGATTCCTCTTTTCATCCACGATATTGGATGCCATGCTAAACAGTCTTTCGCTTTCCACACTGGTCGAAGGGGCACTCAGGAACTTTACTGCAACAGCAGCAAGGAGAGGAAAGCGAGCATAGTTGTTTGCCCAGTACTGGAAAGTGCTGTCTTTCTCACCTATCGTTGGTTCTTTCAAATACATTTGCATTTGGACAACCACTCCCTGGGTACCTCCTGCAGGTTCATCATGCTCCTCCAGAATTCTGTCGTACAGACTGCTGAAGCTGCTCTTCCTTGTGCTTGGAGGACAACCACTGCTTGGACCAGCTTCCATGCAACCGACCTTTTCTGCTGGCTCTGCCCCTGTTGCCCCTGCTTCATCAGCTGATGCCCTGAGCAGTGTTTGCTCCATCTTCTCAAGCTCTTGTGTCGCCCTCCTGGCAGTTTCTCCACTAGTAAAGAATCTGACACAAAAATGAAATAGGTTGAGTGCAACTTATTTGTTGCTGCTGCAAGACAGCACGCACGCACGCACGCGCACACACACACACCCCTCCCCCCTTATCCAATTCATTGTAGGCTATATTAACAAATATCCACTTTAAAGCTAGGAATCAATCAACATGTAGTTTTGGTTTAGCAGGATTTAATTTTCAGTTTAAAACTTAGCAAACATTAATAAATATGGCATTAATAAAAAATATGCCTTACCTGTCCTTGTATCGAGCGTCTACTAAAGTGGCAACGACGTAGAGGGGTTCACTTTCGATGCTGCTGAATCGCCTGCTGACAGCTTGGAGGAGCGTGCTTTTCATTGTTTTGATGCTGCTGTCAGAACTGTTCTCCTCGGCGAGCAGGCGTTTTAAAACAGTGACGACTGGGATTACGTCGGCTGCAGAGGAGGTCGCTGAGCTGATTTTCCTGGTTAACTCCTCGAAGGGTTACAGCACCGTCACTGTTTTTTCCAGCAAACCCCACTCGTTGGCTGACAGTGTTGCTGGCAAGTTGTGGTCAGCAGCGTATTTACAGAGAGGTTGCTTCTCTTTCAAAAGGCTCTTGATCATATAGAAGGAGCTATTCCATCTTGTTTGAACATCTTGAACAAGATGAGTTGGGATGGTCGTGGTTCCCACACCTTGCATTTCATGCTGCAGGTCTTCCAAGCGAGACTGTGCGAGTTGTGAATGCTTGAACTGTGCTACGAGCTTCCTAGTGTTTGCTAATGCCTCACTAACGCTGCGTTGTGACATTAGCCCCTTGTGCACAACGACCTGCAGTGTGTGAGCAAAACAGCCCACTCTAGGAACTGCCATGCAGCCTTCATGTTTTCATGTTACTTGCATTGTCCCGTAGAATGACATGCACTTTTTCCAAAGGGATCTCCCAGTAATTTAACATCTCTGTAATGGATGCTGCGATTGTAGCTCGGTTGTGTGAGCCCCTGCACTTTTTTTACCTGAAGCACCGCACTATAAAGGCTATGTGCTAAAGTGATTCCTGCCGGCTCCTTTCGTCTTTCTGCCCCCTGGCTAAAAATCCTCTTACTCTTTAATGCCTCTGCCTGATAGCCAGAAGCCTGATAATGAGCTGATCATTTGAATCAGGTGTGTTTGAGCAGGGAAACATCTAAAACATGCAGGGCAGTGAGCTCCAAGGACTAGGACAGGGGAAACACTGATCTTGGTCTTTAATACTTCTGATCCAGTGGCTAGCTGAGCACTGTCTGTGTTTCCGTCAGGAGCCAAATATATATATATATATATATATATATATATATATATATATATATATATATATATATATTATTATAGATTATATTCTCCTTCAATTATATGTAATGGGCTAGTTTAAATTTGAATGGAGTAATTGACACAGTCGACCATGAAATTATCATAAACCGCCTTGAGTAGTATGTTGGACTCTCTAAATTGGTCTTAAACTGGCTCCGAACATACATTACAGGAAGAAAATTTTTCGTTTGTCTTGGGAACCATTCATCAGGGAGTTATGACATAACTTCTGGTGTTCCACAAGGAAGCTGCCTTGCCCCTCTGCTGTTCTCCCTATACATGCTTCCTCTCGGTAATACCATCAGGGAATACAATGTTAATTTCCATAACTACGCTGACACACAACTGTATATATCCATAGAGCCAAATGACATAGATGCTGTATGCTCCCTCACTACCTGCCTGTCAGCAATAAATAACTGGATGAGCAATAAGGACAAGACAGAATTTCTATTAGTTGGCCCCTTATCAAAAAGGAAGGACTTGCTGAAAAAAAAACTGGCCATTTGTCCTCCTGGGTAAAACCAGAAGTAACGAGTCTGGGGGTTATCTTAGACTCTGAACTAAGTTTTACCCCCCACATAAATAAACTGACCAAGGTGGCATTTTTCCACCTCAGAAACATTGCCAAGGTACGGCCATACCTGGGTCAGCAAGACGCTGAAAAACTAATCCATGCTTTTGTGTCAAGCAGATTGGACTATTGCAATGCACTATTTACAGGTCTTCCAAAAAAGTCCATTGACAGGCTACAACTAATTCAAAATTTGGCTGCTAGATTACTGACCAAAACAAAGAAGAGAGAACATATCACTCCAGTTCTAGCCACATTGCACTGGCTTCCTGTGTCCGCCAGAATTGATTTTAAAGTGTCCCTGCTTGTATACAAAGCTCTCAATGGCCTAGGACCATCCTACATTAGAGACTCTCTGCTGTTCTATGTTCCATCAAGACCTCTCAGGTCCTCCACTGCTGGTTTTTTAGACACCCAACACTATAACAAAAAAAAATTGGAGATGCAGCTTTTTTCAGCTATGCTCCCAAACTGTGGAACAGCCTACCCAAACACATCAGAGAAGCAGGCTCTGTTGAGACATTCAAACGGCAGTTAAAGACACATCTTTTCAACCTAGCCTTCACAGTAGCTGGAAAGTAGTAGAAAGGCTGTTAGTTAGTTCCTCTTTTTTTACTCCATGCCCGATGGCTTGCTCTAAATTGTCATTTTATACTATCTTTAGTATTATCATTATTAAGTGTATGTTTGTATGTATGTGTTGTATATGTGTGTATGCATATATATATTCTGTTTAATCCTCTTTAAATTGTGCTATTCTTGCTTAATTTTTACTGTATGTCTATATATTTGTAGTTTTTACTCCTATTCTTCATAGTCTATTATGTGAAGCACTTTGAGCTGCATTTGTATGAAAGGTGCTATATAAATAAAGCCTATTATTGTTATTATTATTAATAATAATTAGAAAATAACAAATAAAACAAAATAATTTTGCAAGCCAAATCATGTTATATTTTTAACATCACATCACTGACATAAGGGGGAGTGGTGGCCAGCAGTTTGAGATCCCTGGTGTACACTTTAGGCTAGATGTTGGCGAATAAATGCTCAGAGTTAAGTTTAAAGGTCTTGCATGCTGTTGAAGGGGACAGCTCCAAAGTTAGCAACAACTTTGACACGGGCTCACTAAAAGTGATAGTTCACCCAAACATGAAAATTCATGGGATGGGTGAAGATCTCCCAGAGCTTCAAATCAGCATTGCAGCCAAATCCAGTACAATTGAAGTGAATGGTGACCAGTTTTAAAATGTAAAAAAGAACACACACACACAAAAAAAACACATCTCCATACTGCTTGTGCAGTGTGTCTGTAAGCCGTGACATTAAAATTTGACCCAAAAAGATGCCATTTTACACCATGTTTTCAGCCTAAATGTCAGCTGTATCCTCTCAGACCTGATCCTTGTGCACACACCTAAAGCGGGTACACAGGCTCTCGCCCAAGCCGTGCAATGCAAGCTATATGAGATCTCGCGATACCTTCATGCCTGTGTTTACATTAGGGGTGGGGGGAATTTCCGATTCTGAGATGCATCGCGATTCGGATGCGGACGAATCTGAATCGATTCACAAACGTCCAAATTTCGATTATTTAAATCTGTTAATTAAAGTAATACAGAAGGTTCTAAATAATGTGGAACTAAGAAGTGTGGTACGCGTCAACTCCGGGACACTTTAGGATGCGCACCTGGAGTGGACACTCCGACACGCGCGCAGAGGAAAACAAACATGGCTGACTACCAGCCACCTTGCTGTGAGATCCAAACAGCTCCTTCTAATTTAAAAGCAGACGTGTGGGAACACTTCGGCTTCCACAACATCGACGGCGGAAGTGAACTGGACAAGAGCCACGTTATATGTAAGCTGTGTCGTGCTAAAATAAAATACTTTGGCAACACAACAAACATGAGAAGCCAAGTAACTCAATTAATTTAATAAAATATAATGAAAATTAATTCAACTCTTGTTTCTTATTACAAATGCACTGTTTTTAAAAATTGCAAGTGATGAATGCTTATACAGGGAGACAAAAAGAAATCTGTGTTGTGAAAAAGTGCATCAATATACATAAACTAAAGAGGCATCAATAATCGTTTTATAATCGAATCGTAGCCCCTGAATCGTAATTGAATCAGCAGGTGCCCAAAGATTCCCACCCCTAGTTTACATGCTACCTGGAAGCGACTCAGACAACAGAGAAAGGTCTGCTCAGAAATAGTTGAATGAATTGTTATGCACACAGTTGACTTTGCAAACTTTCAACAAAGAAGAAAATGTCTGAGGACTTCGACATAGAAGAGGAACATAAGTTCTTTGCTGCAGCCGCACCACTTGGGCGAGAGCTTGTGTGCCCTCTTCAGGTGTGTGCACACGGATCAGATCTGAGAGGCTACAGCTGACATTTAGGCTAAAAACATGGTGTAAATGGAGTCTTTTTGGGTCAAATTTTAATGTCGGGGCTTACGGACACTTGGATTACACCACACAAGCGATATGGAGACATTTTGTGGGGGGTTTTTGTGTTCTTTTTTTACATTTTAAAACTGGTCACCATTCACTTCAATTATACTGGCTTTGACTGCAATGCTGTTTTGCGCTGAAGCTCCGGGATTGTTTTGTGAACTGAGATCTTCACTCATCCTCACATCAGCACAGGGATGAGTAGATATTGAGTAAAATTTCATTTTTGGGTGAACTATCGCTTTAAGGTTGACTGACCTTTTAAGATGGTCAGGGCCAGCTATTGTGATTTTAGAGAAAAGCTGCTATGCCTTGAAGATTACAAAAGCCATATCGGTATTGGTAAAATCCTAACGATACGCATCCTTATACTCTTCTTTACACATCTTTATAAATACATATTGTCTGTTCAAAATTTAAAGTAAGGCAAAATGACAACTGGTCAAGTTAAAAAACATTTGTCCAAATATGTTCATTTGTATGGGGGAAAAAAAATCTCAATTATTTTCAACGATATTAATCAACAAAACCGTTCTACAGCCATATCACGCTCAATATTTTCCTAGTTGACTAGTAGCAATCAGTTCAAGCCATTAGTCGACTAGTCATTGGTTGTTTAAGATACAGTTATTTAAATTGATATTTTTGGGGCACCAAGCCAGATGAAATATGAAACAGCAGGTAACGCAAAATAAATAATTATGCATTAAAAATCCAACTTAAGTAAATGTACATAACTTTATCAATTAAATTTCCAAAAAAAAGTATTGAAGTAAATGCAATAAGTAAAAAAAACATAAGTAAATGCAGAAAAAATGAGTCAACTCAATGCATAAGAAGCATTTTATTGTTGCAGCTGCTCAAAGTGGAGCTAGTTTGAACTGCTTTGTGTGGGTTATGACACAACAATTATACAATAATAGCATTAAGAAATGCTGCTGGAAGATCCCTGCACTTGTTGTTTCAAGATTTTTTTTTAATTTAAACATGTTGCTTAAAGGCATTTCAACAAAAAATTGTGTTGAAGTTTGTGTTCTTCTACAAAAGTTTTAAGTATTTTTTATAATATATATATATTTTTCTCTTACAGTAAACTGTATTCAGTCTAAATCTAATCCTAGGTGTATTATTCTAAAACCAAAATTTTAATTTTGGGCTGGGGGAGATAATTTATTCTTGGAGGCATTGTTATTCTTGAAATAAGAACTGATGCAGAAAAGTCAATAACTGGAAATTTAAAACCCAATTCTCAACGTTATGATCGCCTGTAACAATCACCTGTAAATATGTACACCACTTTACACTCTAAATTAGGCCATTTCTAAATGGATGCAAATCAACTGTCACTCCCTGGCTTAAAAGCTAGCTAAAGGGATAGTTCACCCAAAAATGAAAATTCAGTCATTATCTACTCATGTGTGTGTGAGATCACAAATATTTTCATATTACTAACATTAGTCAACAGTAAGTCTATGTTTTACATTGCTAATAGAAACTAAAAGAAGTACCCGTGTCGAAGCGAAGATGGGTGGTAGGTTTAGGCAAACTGGGAAAGGGCAGGACTGCCTAGACATGTAGCGACTGTCATCTTTCATGAGTGGAATTAGCGACAGGCAGCAGGCTACTCTTGCATTTGGCTGCTAAAATGACAACCACCAGATTTTATTAATTCTTAAAGTAGCGAAATTAAACTCTCGGCTGTTGTCAGCCAAATGTATTACAAGGGTGTATTATGTCCATGGTGATTATTTTGGTCGACTCGAACCATACAAGTTACCTACTAGCAAACAACTGCTGCTCGATCTTCAGTTTTGTCTGCTTAAGTAACGTTAAACAGTGTGATCTATTCTCTGTTTGCTTATGCAGACTAGTGTAACAGGACATAGTTTAAGTTTTCACTGGTTTTATGTAACATACTGTCAGTTCAACAAGCTAGCTGTCTTACCTGGATTTTCTTTAATGCTTTCAATAGCACAAATCGGTCAGCGTATTTAACCTCCCGTCGCCTTGTTTAGTCATTTTCGTTACAATAATTAACTTAGTGAGACAGAGGTAGGCTATGAAGAGTACAATAACATGTAGCTTGCTGACGTAAACTGAGGTTAATAGCCATGGCATGCACGCAATGTCCTTTGCACTCAGGAATGCTATAAAATATTGTGAATACAGGACGGGGACAGCGGGGTATCATCTGGTTATGTAGCAGTGAGTTGAGGATAACATATTTTACTCACCTAGATAGATGTCCCCAAAAGATCCGCTTCCAATCTTCCTGCCCAGTCTGTATCGGTTCCCCACTCTCAGCTCCATTTCGCCCTGAAGTTAGCTAGCTAACGTTCCGTCTGTTGCTGCGTCGGTACCGTGGATACTAACGTTGTTATTCGAAATATTCAGCTTTAACGTTAACCTTTTGTTTACGTTACCTCGTTACACCTTGCTTTCCCGGTTTACAACCCTCGTAATTCACACTGCCCCGTCCCCCAGAATCCCAGCTCCTTCTGTAACAATACAAATTTCACCATCCCTTTTTTATATTTCTGACGAACGAAGACCTAAAATATCGATATCCTCCGGTAGTGTGAAATGCGCTGTTTATGTTCTCCGTATTTTGGGGAGCATTGTAGGCAAAAACATAAGGATGGAGACGGATTTTACTGGTAGACTTAACCCTAGCTGTAGGTAGCTTCACTCCACAGTTGGATCTTTCCTCCACCGTGAAAGCTGTCATTCGCTTTCAACGTCACTTCCCGTAGCAACTATAGGCAGATCTGGACAAAAAGACCTGAAACAGTCAGTGACAGTATACTGTATGTAAAGCCAAAGTTTGTCATTCAAAACAGTTACATCATACATATGGACAGCTCTAATAATCCTTTTAGCACAATGACCTTCAGTGCCATGTTATTCAGAGGATTTGGGCAAGTATTGGCCTACATCAGGCCAGTGGTCAAATAGGAAGAACCCCCCTCTCCGCCCCGCCCCACCAGCAGGTCAGTGAAAAGTTTGAAAGATTAATTCATTTATATTATCATGATAGAAAAATGTATCTTTGTTTATTTGTGTAGTTATTTTACAAAAAGGTTTCATAGTTCAACAAATAATATTAAAATTTAAATTTAAAATATTGAATAGATCATGTTCTTATCTAGTGGGAGGATAATAAACAATAAATAATTCTAATCATAATGGCAAAAACTGGCTCTCTCTACATAGGTATTCTGTGCTGACATGGTGCAAATATTTTTTATACATGTTTAATATCTTTCCAATACTATTTTAGCTCATGTTGTTGTTTCACATACTTAAGTAAAAGTGAAAAGAAAAAGGCTACATCAAATTATTCCAAGGGACATACATGAGGAGGTCCCTGGCAGGCCTCTTCATTAGACTACTAGGCACCATGGTTGCTGCTGTAGCTCAACACAGTACATCAGGAACCTTCTGACTGGTCAATTTTATGTTGAGTTTTACATATTGAGCCTGTTGGCATTAGCAGTAGAATGTCAGTTAATTAATGTTAAAAGATTATTACCCCCCCATAGAACTTTAATTGGACCTAAAAAGTTGAGCTTGAAAAGGCCCAACGCTGACAAAATTCTGCCTGAACCTGACTTGAATCTGTCACTCATTAGCATATTTCAACCTAAACCCCATTTGTGGGAAATACAAGCAAGGTGAATGTGTGAATTATTCTTTAATCATCCAGTCATAATAATATAAGCATTTTGTCCTTAAAGTCTTAGCAGAGCCACACTAAACATGACACTTTTTTTTAAAGATTATTTTTTGGGTTTTTGCCTTTAATCGGATAGGGACAGCTGAAGATATGACAGGAAAGGAGGCAGAGAGAGGGGGTATGACATGCAGCAAATGGGCCACAGGCAGGAATTGAACCAGCGACCACTGTAGAGGACCAACAGCCTCAGTACATGGGGCAAACACTGTACCAACTGAGCTATGAGAGCACCCTAAACATGATATTTTGAGACAAGTACACAGTTGAACCATTAGGTCTTATTAAAATACTAAGTAATAGCTATGTTACTTAACATACAATGTGGCTGCACACGTATAAACAGCGCCAGACAAACACCCAGCCGTACATGACCAATTACAGACCTGTTGACTGCTGTGCCATGCAGGGCTGATTCACCCAACCAAGAATGAAACGTCCAGGCCTACAGCATGCATGTGCAAGTTTGGACCATGGCTTGTTCTCAGATTAACACACACACACACACACAAGGTTGGTTTATGGCTTTGCACACATCCTCATAATGTGAACGAAGTAATAATTCCAAAGGTTTTGTAAATATCCAGTCATAGCGACTCGCATTTATATGAATGTAATGTGGTCTGCTGATCATTTTCAGTGGAATAGATAGTTAAAGACTAGTTTTGATTGAGATGAGACAGTTTTGAGTGTTACTGCATTCACATATATCTATCATATAGAGACACACCTAACAAAAACTGTATTTTATTAAACTGGTTAAAAACCAGGGTAAAATTCTGTGTTGGTTGTCGGGTTTATTGCAAAGCTTCTGTACTGAAAAACTGAGAAGGACAATCTAACATTTTACCAGCCAGTTCTTTAGTCTGTCTCAATTTCATGAGGGGAAGTATGTTCTGATCTAAATTATCCTTTCATCATAAGGAAATACATGTTTCTGTTATAGAGAAGTAAAGGGTCTGTGTCAAACCATTATTGTCAGAAAGTCAAACAGTGAATCGTGAGTTTATGGTGTTAGCTGTGAATTTTGCATATAATATTTTCCAAACTTACTTTGAAAATACATATTTTCAAGAACTGTAATATTACAGGAGTGACAAATAACTGATGAAGATAATATTATTGACTCAGTGTGATTAATTATTAGGTAGGGCAATGAGGGCTGTGTTATAAAGCTGCTGAAAACAGCAGTTCTTCTTGTATCAGTCTGGCAAATATTGGAAAGTGTCATCAACTTGTCATGTCTTTTTTTATATGCTTTAATTCTGTTTTGATGAGCACATACAGCCACAGAGGAAGAGACAGACAGAAGTATGGAGGAGGTCCCATACATATCCAAGTGAGGTTAGCTCTGCCTTTGTAGCCACACCCACAGATGTGAGTTGAGATTTTTCTGATTGGCTGCATATGGACCGGCCACTTAGATTTTTTGTCATTGGTTGCCTGTGGGCCAGTCAACATAGCTGAGGCAGCTCACATGGCAGACCTGTTGTTCTACAGATTGAGTAACTAACTGGCACGTGTACACCAATGCTCTGCATGAAGTGTGCATGCTGCATTCACATCCTAGTGGAACAGACAGGACAGCTTGTTCACAATGTTAGAAACAATTCACCTGGACTTTCCGGTGATCATCTTTAGACTCTGGCTTCTTGGTAAAATTAATCTTAGCACTTTCTTGGTTATAGAGAGATATCAGATGAACAGCAAACCAAATATTGCAGTGTTCACCAAATAAAAAACAGAAATTATCCACATATTGCAATGAAATTAATGAGGGTTTTGGATGTAAGTATGAAAAATGACCAAGAATGTTTGCCCTTTTTCTAATTTTAGATTCGTCGTAAATGTGCTCCAGTTTCCCCCACAGTCCAAAGCATACAGAGCATAGGGTAGTTGTGGATGACTGTGAAGTGTTTCCAGTAATGGAAGTCATATTAACTTGCTATTTCTTACTTACTATGTATTCCAAATAAAGAACACAATCCAGCTCTAGGTGTAAAATTTGGCTTAATGTGGGGATATTGAATGGCTCATGATGTTCCAGTAAAACCAGTGAACATAAAGCACTTCACACATTAGGACAGAGTGTACTCTCAGCTAGCTGGGGAGCTGTAAGAGTTGAAGAGGTTTAAGCCCTCAGTGGTTATTAGAGGATTACTGTTATCTGTCCCCGCATCAAAACACTATCTAGGCATGTGCATAGCCCTCTGCAGAACAGAGTGCACTCCTGCATAAGTCAGTTCCCCACTTGGGCCACCCCAGGAACAATTCACTTATCTATTAGATAAGACAGGTGCGTAGGAGAGAGGCAAGTAGACCAAAAAGATGCAAAAGGACTCCCACACTGTCTAACTTGCAATATAACATTTATTGGTGACATTTTGGTACCAGACCTTCATCAGGCAAACAGTTTGTGTCAATGAGAGGCTATCAAACAGGAGGTGGCTTTCAGTCTGCAACCAGTCACATTCCCCACGTGCAAAAAAGGGGACAAACTTATCATCAACACACAACAATATCCAAAACAGTGATAGAAAAAAAAAAAAACTCTGTATGATAACTATCAAATGTAACCCCAACATGATTGAATGGATAAATACATAAAGGTAAACCACATTCATCAAGATATACATATGTTAAATAACAATAATTAAAGTTACCTTTGCCCTATCCAAACTGCATACATTTAATTACATAGGTCCCTATAAATATAAATCCTACAGTCACAATAAATGATAGCAGGGAAATGTATGTATGTATTCAGATTCCAACATTTGTGGGTGAACCTGATATCTAGAAATATGGCATCTAAAAAGATCGATATTACCCCAGTTTAAAAAGTCTGAAACACCCCTACATACTGATCAAAAATCTGGGCTCCTAAATGGGGACTTTCAGGTATCCTGTGAACTTTGCTCAGAAGATTATACCTGCTAAATAATTAGTTGAGTCAAGCATCATTTGTGGATACATAGAGGTACAGTTTCAATTACTGCAGTAAGAACCAGTGAGGAACACTGGTCTGTAAAATGTAACATGTACAGGGTGTGTGGGATAAGAATTGAATCTATAGATGAAGATAACAGGAACAGAGATTTCAGCTGATTATTCAGGAACTTTATATCTAACACAGTGATCTGCTGATAACAAACAGCCTGAGACCAGAAAAACATTCATTTGGATGATGCCTGAAAGAGTTTGAGTTCACACTAATGGTGACATCTAGTGTACATTTGGAAGTAGTACAGTGAATTTGTGATAGTCCTAGGACATTCTCAGAAGGGGGACGCAGATAACTAATGACATTATAATGAATATTGGGGTGTACCATGTCCAACATACAGTATATGATATATATTACCAGACATTAAACTGCTGCTCTTGAGTGTGTGATGCACCATTGTAAAATGAGGTTTTGCCAACAATAACCAAGTCAATAGTATGCATAGATTTAGGGTATAATAATAATGATGATGATGATGCAGTGTCAATGATATTTGTTTTCTTTTTTAGGTAGGACTGTATAATATAGTATTACTGACTTGTGATGGATATTGATTATTCATACCCATCTTCTATGCATACCGTCGCCAAAGCTGCCCGCTCCAAGGGGCAGAATAGAAATATCTGTTTTTGAGTTATACATCAAAATTTTGGACTAGGTAACATTTTCCTCTTTGCCCCACATTTGGTTTGTTGGCATCTGGTCACCTTACTTGGCTGCATGTTTGTTAGTACCTGTGACTTTGTGTGAGGCTTGGTTCTTAATGTTCATAATCAGTTTGTGGCAAACACGAAACAACTTTTATGTCAAATTGGACACTTACCAAAAAGGACGACCATCTTACTTACTGCACTGAAATGCTACATTGCTACTGATTGAGTAGTTGTATGACCACAGTCAATATTTTTCTGAGATGCTAAATTATAGTTATTCTTATCTGATCGCATGAAGCTTGACTTCTTTTGTTTTGTATTTTTAGTTAGTTTAGTTTAGTTTAGTGTAGTTTATTTGCACATTTATATATGTATATATATATATATATATATATATATATATATATATATATATATATGTATATATATATATATATATATACATATATATATATATATATATATATATATATATATGTACAGAGACAATAAAATAAAAGATTAAAACATTGTGTAGGAAAGGTTGGAAGCCAAAAGGGCTTATGAAGATACCTCCCCTATATAACTAACATGGACAACTTAAAGGTGTCAAGACTAAATAAATATAAAACTGATATACAGGAATGAAAGTATACAAGGTGCGATGCATTAACAAAAAAAAAACAAAACAAAACAAACAAAAAAAAAACAAAAACAAAAAAGGAAAGAAATGCTCATTAAAACTACTATTTGCTCATTAAAAACTTTTTCAGATGTTTTTTGAACAAAGATAGTGTAGAAATTGATTGTAGAGATATAGGTAAATTATTCCAACGAGATGGTCCTCTGTATTTCAATGTGTATTGGTTCAGGGAAGTCCGACAATATGGAAAATGGAAGTCTTTTGAATGTCTTGTATAATGAGAATGAATGTCTGATGAAAACTTAAAAAAAATCAGAAAAGTGCTCACCAATTGATGAGTTAGGTGTACATAGTTGTACATGAACACACAAGTCTGGTATATGTTTACATTAAAAATTGATAGCAGTTTATATTTTCTGAAAAGAGGAGCAGATGAATCAGATTTTTTAGCAAAACTCATCATTCTCAAAAGGTTTACAACCTATTGAAATGCCAATCAACTGAGGTGAAAATAAAAGTTTGAGTTGGATCTTAAATTGAGTTGTCCTCGCGTCCTTTTGGAGGGAAAGAGAAGTGGACTTGACATTATCCTTATATTATGTACTGTGTTACTGTGTTACAGTACATAATATAAGGATAAATTAAGCTGTAATAAAAAAGTTAGAATACAAGAATGATTTATCAATGAATGAACTTAGTCTTTTTACAGACAAATTCAATATGGTATGGTTAATTTTTCATCTACTATGACACCAAGGAATTTAATATGAGGAACCTGAGTAATTCCAATATTGTCTATAAATAATTTGGCTTCTTCTTTTGTATGCTTTTTATTTTTATTATAGAATATTCTAAAATTAGATTTATTTATATTGAGAGAGAGTTTGTTCATCTGAAACCATTGAGAGATTGATGACGGCTCTTCATTTGCTTCTTGAATCAATGTGCCAAAATTTTCATGTGAATCAATAAGACGTGTCATCAGCAAATAAAAGAGGCAGGGTATTATTACAAACCCTGGGTAAATCATTCATATATATCAAAAACAAGAGGTCCAAGAATGGAACCCTGAGGAACTCCACAAAGCAGCTTAGCTCTTTTTGAATTTTGTATATTTATAGATACATATTGTTCCCTGTCTTTTGACTAATCAATCAACCATTTAAGAGCAACATCATGAAAACCATATTTTTGTAATTTAGAAATAAGGATGTTGTGATCAACAGTATCAAAGGCTTTTGACAAGTCTAAGAACATGCCAAGAGATTTTTTTTTTATTATCTAAAGCTGTAGAGATTTTATGAACAAGTTGTAAAAGAGCCATTCCAGTTGAACTTTTTTTCTGAAAACCATGATGGCTGTACAGTATGTTGCTCTCATTTAAATGTTTTTTAATTCTTGAATATACTAATTTCTCTAAAACTTTAGAAAAACAGGGTAAAACAGATATGGGACAATAATTAGTAAATGTGCTAGATTCACCTGATTTAAATAGCGGAGTGACTTTAGCTAACTTAAGGTCACTTGTTACAACACCTGTTTTTAGGGATAAACTTAGAACATAGGTGAGGGGCTCAACAATAGACAAGACTACCTTCTTTACAAGACTAGATCTTATTTCATCATGTCCTGGACCAGAATTTTTCATATCCAATATAATGTCATGTACTTCTTTAGAGGTGGGGGCATCAAACATACTGATACGAGGATACTGCTCACTGATATTCACCAAGATGGATTCATCTGTATTCTCTATGTCTTTAGCTAAAGAAGGACCGATATTTACAAAGAAATCATTGAAGCCATTTGTTATGTCAGAAAGATTAGTGTGATTTCTCACACCGTCAGATACTTGAGATGGGATAGTTGTAGAGGCTTTTTTCTTATTCAATAATTCATTTATTACGGGATGGTTCAAATTTTTCTGAAAAGTTGTTGTTTTTGCAGTTTGTAGTAATTTTGTAAAATAATTCTTATATTTTTATAAACATCAATATTAAATGGAGTGGGACTACTTTTCCTGTTTATTTCAACGAGTGGAAAACATTTATCAAATGTGGATGTAAAGATTTTCATAAATGTAAAGTAAGCCAATTCAGCATCCTGATTTTTGAAGACTTCGTCCCATGAGGCTTCCTCCATCAGAGCTATAAATGAGTCTTAATTTTCTTTAGTGAACTGTCAACATTTCATCCTCACATCAGACTTGTGGATCAGTTTCGGTTAAGAAAAATTGAAATATTGGAAAATGATTAGAAATGTCAGTTAACAATAATCCAGAACTGATCATATGATCAAAATAATTTATAAATATGTTATCAATCAAAGTTGCAGATTTATTTGTTATTCTAGTTGGTTTATAGATTAGAGGATGAGATGCATAAAAATATTAAGGAATTCAGTTGAAAAAGTAGACTCTCTTTGAAGTATATCAATGTTAAAGTCTCCAAGAAGAATGCATACCTTTCCTTTGTTACTTATCAGCTCTACAGTAGAAAACAGAACATCATTAAAGATACTAACATCAGTATCTGGTGGACAACAAATGCAACCAATTATAATATTTTTCCCACCAAAACTACTGGAAGTTGGCATTTCTATGAAAATGGATTCTACTTCAATTTTGTCAAAGCTGTTACTAAGTTCTTGTCTCTCAATAAACTGAAACTTGCTGTCAACAAAGATTGAAACTCCTCCACCCCTTTTGTTTTGTCTGCATGAATGCACAGCATTATAATGTGACACTGAATAGGCAGATGCTATATCATCACTGACCCATGTTTCTGATGGAGCAAGCAGTGAAAATGTATGATTTAAAGTTGACAAATATTGGAAAAAATTGTCAGATTTTTTGGGAAACTGTGTATGTTTAAATGAAGAGTTGAAAAAGTATTTTTATGCTCTTGATCTAATAAACTATTAGTGAATATATTCATTATAGTAACTGCATAGACCTTGGTGTCTTCTTGAGTTGAGGAAGTTTATATCTGGATCAAAGGAGTCATTATACATCATATTCTTGCCGTCAGTTCAATCCTGTGGATCAGTGGTAAAATCTTCTAATGAAATAGAGTTTGACATATTTACATCACACATGACAGCTTGACAACAATACTCATAATTGCATAATTTCTAGAAATCTGTTAAATTTGTTACTAAGAAATAGCTGGGGGAGATTAACTGGATCTGGGAGGATGCACAACTAGTTGATCATATTTCAGAAAGGCAATATTCCCCTTCTTCCTCTCCTCTCTGAGTTGGGGCAGCAGTTCCATGCGTTTCATGCGCACATTCTCAGAAAAGTCCAAGTTAATGAAGATGTTAGTGACTTTAAGGGATTTCGCTCTTTTCAAAATTTATTCCTTGTCTTTTTATCAGAGCAGTTTAACCACAATGGATCTGGGACGTCCAGCATGGTCATATTTTCCAGTCCGATGAGATCTTTCGATTTCTATAAGCTTGGAGTCTGTTTTAAGGTGATCAGAAAATACTTTCTTTACCTTGATCTCCGTCTCACTCCAAGCTTCAAATTTTGAGTCTGGCACTCCATCTATTAGCAGGTTGTTTCTTCTTGACTGATTTTCCAAATAATCAATTTTTTCAAACAGATTATTTATGGAAGTTTGGTAATCAGCAAGGCTGTTAGAGATAACTTGGATTTTTTCAGTGCTGCATGCTTTGGTGGCTTGCAGGTCATCCAAGTCTGCTTGTGAAAATTGGAGGTTAGCTTTAAGATCTTGAATTTCTTTTGACATGTTCACTACATCTTTAACAAGATTGTCCATGTGGGCAAACAAAGAGTCAGCAATCACTTGAAGGCATGATTTGTAGCTCTTGCTCAGGTAATTCCTTGTAAAAGGCCTTTTGCTGTTCCAGCAGCTCATGAACCATAGATAGAGTGACAAAATCTTCTTCACCTTTTTTAGGCATTTTAATTCTTCACAGTGTCCACAGAACTTGAAGTAGAGTAGCTTTCTTTGGATAGACAGTGCACAGTCAATGACAGCAGGTGGTATAGAGGATCCAGTAGGCCCGAATTTCAATCCATCAAAGATCTGTTGAAGCGTTTTTCATCCACAACTCAGCAACATATATTCATAGTTGACTTAAAAATATGATTAAAAAATGTTTATATTGTAGTTTAAAATTATTTTAAAAAGACCAGACATCTAGTAAAACAATCTGAGTGGCTTGGAGACAAATTTTCATTTATCATAACACATAATCCAGCTAACTCTTATTCATTCTGACTTCTGCATAATTGCAACCACACAACAAAACATCTGGAGCAAAACAACTGAACTGCAAACCAGTGACAATGGAAAATGAAGTTGCTGATAATAGTCACAAATGTGTATCAGACAATGTATGCCTTAGGACTTGCATACATGATGAAGTTTTTTTTTCTTTCCCACAAACACAATGCATCAATTACACCTTCTCGATGTTTTAAATTTCAGATGCACAAACCTGATTCTAAAAATCATAAATTAAGAAACTGATATGCATACTTTTTTTTTGCTTCAGTTGCTGCAGTGAATATGGAGCAAAACGCATTGATACACAGTAACAAAAAATGTGATGTCATGCAGTTGCACATCTGCAAATGATGTGAATTCATGCAGTGTGAGTTGCACAACTGTAGAATATATTCTCACAAATACACTTTTTTCCCTCAATATTTTTTTGGCATATATGGTTTATGGCAATCAATTAGTGCTTATGATTTATCACACTGGTATGGTTCAAGACTATGTCTGTGTGGCAGTGACTTAAAGTTCAGGATGCATTGATGCGGTTCCACCGTAGAGATAAGTTCCAACTACATTAATATGCAAGTAGTTATACATATCCTAGGTTAGTGTAAATCATACGATGTCATACGATCCACCAAGCTAATGCATACAGTGACATTATAACATTATAACTACATTCAACAAGCTCATAAAGTTATTTTTAGCATGATTATTTGACATTGATATTGATTGACATTATCTCATCCATGTACATGTCCATGTATTTCTGCCACACATCATGTCATGTGAGGTAGATTTTGTTTGCCGATGGGGGTGAAGACAACAACTTCCACAATGCCATGCTCATCAAACTCCATCTTTTTTATTGTTTGCATGAGAGAGAGACCCCTAGTAGCAGAAACTACATATTGTATGTTTACATTAAAAAATTGCAGGTTCTTTGATTTGGATATTGCACTTGCCATATTGCAGTTTCAATAAAATCTTGATTTTTTGTGCAGGTGTACTTTTAGGGTTCCACTCCCCCACTGTGGCTGAAGAAAGTGAAAATATGAGAAGGGAATAAGTTTCTAATGCTGCATGACAAGGATCCTGTTTCTGGAGGATGTAGTGACTGCATCAACTAAGTACAGTTCAACATGTCTCAGGAGCCGCTGATCCAGTTCCAGAGTGCAATAATCCAGTCTGTTCTCTGTTTATCCATCACTGTCTGGTTTTTGATTCTTCCATCAAACAGGACAAACAGACTACAACTGACAGATCTGCTGAAAAGTAATTGGTGCCAACCTGTACTCCATCCAGGACTTATACATATCCAGAGTAGAAACGGGTAGGAACCTCCACTGCAGACCCATCACACCCTGGACATAACCTGTTCCAAACTGTTCTTACCTCTGGTGGCTGCTGCAGAGAACTATATGCCAAACTAACCAAAGACAGTTTTTCCCACAGTCAATCACTGAAACAGTTAAATCAGGCATAGTGTTACTAACCCCATAACATTAAATCAGCCACTTTGAAGCTGTGTGAAGCAGGCCAACCTTGCTGTTCAGGTAACACCTACATCTGTCTCGTTGTTGGCAATGAAGGCATTTAGTTTATAATATGGCCTGTTGGTAGGTGGCACAACTGAAAGGCTTAAAACATTTTGCCAGTGCTCTCTGTGCCATGAGAATACATAACATTGACATGACATGACTGCATATCCATTATATGCAGACATTTTGTTCTGTCATTATCACAACTGAAAATGAAAAAGCCACATTATTATCATTAGGATCGATGGAAGGGTGTAGCACAAATGATTCTTGCCTTTCGATAACAATGTGAGATCAAATCATCAAATCTTAGCAAAATGAACTGCAGACACTGTGCAGGTGCAAACCCATGAATTCAAGTATCTAAAATAGTCATCTAAAATATCAATCAAATGCAGTGGGTCTGTAAGAAATAAGCAATGTCTAAATAATTGTTTCCCAACCAGGGGTCCAGGCCCCCCGAAGGGATAGTTCACCCAAAAATGAAAATTCAGTCATTATCTGCTCACCCTCATACTGATTGATATTGTTTCACAGGAAAACAGTGCAGAATCTCCCAAACAATGGAAGTGAATGGTGGCCAGTTAGTCTCCTAGTCCCAATATGGCATTTGCACACTGCCACACCACACACACCCAGTTCAGACAGTGTGCATACATGAATGTAGCTTCAAGCTAGGGATCTACAGTGAAGATTCAGGCTAAAAACATGGTGTAAATAGCATTTTTTTAGTCAACACAGCATGCTGGGGATTTAGGAGAGTTGGATTACACCCAATGAGCAGTATGGAGGCATTTTATGTTTTTATTCTGTTGTTGGTTTACTTCTGAAAACTGGTCACCATTCGTTTCCATTGTTTAGGAGATTCTGCAACACTGTTTTCCTGTGAAACTCGACCCTCAATCAGCATGAGGGTGAGCAGATAATGACTGAATTTTCATTTTTGGGTGAACCATCCTTTTTACTATACTAGAAAAGAGACATTGATATTCATCTTGACAATAAAGCTTTGGAATTAATTAATAATTTTAGGTCTGAGTGTGGGCTGGGGGATTCAGCTTGTCTTAGATATAAGTAGGAGGGGCTTTAAAGAAAAAGGCTGGGAACCACTGGTCTAAATCGTCTTTACTGTTTTTTGACATGGTTGTACTATCAGCCTAGGCACAGATCTGCATTCTCAAATGCCCTCCTAGTTACTAAACTATTGTTGTTTAGGTGGTCCATCAAACCCTTTGGCAAGCCAAGGGCAGTAACCAAACAAACTGACTTGCAAAAAATTATTTGTTTGATACTTTGTTTAAAGCAGTGGTTTAATCCTGACAGAGCTCAGATAAAGACAGAGCCAGTGCTGCTCCAACCCTGCTTCCTTTCTATTCTATTCTATTCTCCCAGTCACAGCACTCGTCTGTTTTTCCTCTTCTGTGTTTTTGTTATTTGGTTTGAGTTGTTCACAGAGCTCCTCCTCCCCAGTGCCATGAAGCTTTACCTCATTCCTCTCTCTCAGTTCACTATTCTGTCTATTTCCTCCTCCTCTTCTCCACTCCTCCACTTGTTTGGAGGAGCAAGACTTTCTGGCAGTTTCTGTGTGTGTTCTGTATTTGGGGAGAAAAACAATGACCCGACGAGGGAGAGACGCAACAACAATCTGAAAAAAGGAACCAAGGACTGCAGCAGAGTGGGACAGAGACTGAAGCCAGACATTTTTCATTGCCAGAGGAGAAATACTGGACTAGAACGGCAAAAGTAAGATCCCAGTTAATTGAAAATAATTTTCTCTAGGGAAACAAGTCAAACACTAGATGCTGAATATTATTGTAGAATGTGAGTGTATTGAAGCTACTGAATGAAACAAGATCCAGGCATGTTGGCATCAGGTTCTTCTGTTGCTGTTGTGCTTTGACGCAGCTGGCTGACATACATTAAAGACTTCACATGCAAAGAAATTCCACTTGATATCGCACATGTCCAAACACATACACCCACACACTTCTACAACTTAGAACAAACCTTTCCCAGATGTCAGATCTCGAATGCTCTGTAATTCCTTTCTGGGGGTGTTTTTTATTAAGGGAGGTAACAGAACAAAAATAAACAGTGGATGGTCACCCATCTTCATCATCTGCTTTTGTTGAAACACTGAGCAGTTTTCATACAGGGGTATGCAGAACTGGATGAAATCACATTTCTAGATCAATTAATTCATTTAAGTCTGTGACAACATCAGCAAAAGCTGTTGTCATATAGATTTGTACATAATAATGACTTCATCATAGAAAAAAATAATATAATTAGAAATTCCTCTTGTGATTGAGTTGATGTTTATTAAAGGCAAAGTGTTATGCAGCCTGCATGGTACACTGTAAAACCTCAAGTTTTGGAGATAACCAACAAAATATTAGCCCACAATTCATCACATGGCAATTCAGAAAGGGAGACCAACAGTAGAGGTGCCCTATATAGAACACTTCTGACCATTCCATTATTAGAGATTTGGTCATTATTAAAACCTTATATCTTTGTGTCTGGCTCCCAGCTGCCTGATCAATTTCTCATGGGGTCCCCCATAAAAACTAATCACCCAACTCTGTTCTACAGTCATGGCTGCTGTCGTAATAAACAAATTGTATAAGAATTCAGTGAAAATGCGAGGTGTAACAGTACACAAACTCATGGTTCGGAGTGCACTTCAGTTTTGGGGTCATGTTTTGGAATGGTAACTGCTAACTTTTGATACTGCATTGGAAAAAATGTTGAAAATAACATTTTTGTCATTATTGTTGAAAAACAAACAAAAACAGAATGCCCGCAGTAGGGCTGGGTATCAGTACTCTTCTTCACATGCCTGCATTCAGTCCTTTTTGTACCCAGACCCAGAAAAAATGACTATTTGTATGGTTTCGCTTGTGGCCAATCACTGTAATCATTCTTCAATTTAATGTAACCTGAGATTTGTGACAGTTCTGCATGCCCAATTTCCTTTGCTCAGTTTCCCAGCTCTCCTAGTACTTTTCCATTCACTCTGCCTCTGCTTCACCCTGCCTGCCAGCCACTCCCAACTCATCAGCCCAACTTCACTCACCTGTTCACACAGCTGCAACTCCTCAGTAGTCAGGCCACTATATAAGCTTCTCCTGCTCAGTCACACTGCCAGATTGTTCTTCAGTATATCCATGCAGGCCATTCAGCACTTATTGTCTGACTTGCCTGCCTTGTTTGAAACCTGGAGATTCACCACAGTCTTCTGTCCCTGACCATGAGATCTGCCTCAGCTTTCTTGGTTTTTGTCTGCTGGTCCCCCTGGCTGCTTGGTGCTTCCGTCTGACGTTTGAGTGTGAATTTCCTTTAGGGATGTACCAAGAAGCGAGATTAATAAGTAGGTTGAGGAAGGTAAGTAGGTTGAGTCTAAAGCTGGGGTTTTCAGCATCATGAAGGGGGCTGTTTTTTAACCTGGCTAGGTCACCATGGTAACTGATGCTGAACTCATAACCTGGTCGGGAGCAGGTTATGTTCTGACTTTCGGATTAAATTGTCTGTCAAAAACACCACTCTTGAACTAATTATTGTAATAGCAGCACAAACTAGATGCATTGTGTTACCATGGGAACCTCCTTTCCCCCTTGTTTGCTTCAGATCACATTAACACTTTAAATTTACAGGTATCCCACACTAAAATAATGTAACGACTACATACAACCTTGAATACTACTATTTACTATTTAATGTTTTCCATCACTGATATTGCAGCTCAAAACACTGATTAGAAAGTTCATCAATCTGTTTATCACAGGAAATGTTCAGTGACATTCATTTTACTTTGATTTGACCAAAAACTTGTGATCTCCACATCTGTCATTATGGCACAGTGTCAGACTGACAGCATGTGTATGAAGTTTAACTGTTTGCTGTGCAGTAATTTTGACGGCATTCTTCTCCTGCCTTATTTGCAACAGCAGTGTTGCTTTTTGCCATAATATATTTTGTATATTTTCCTGAGCTCTTAATTATGACCACTGAATTATTTTGATTGAAGTGGGCAGCTCACGATCACTTCACATTGTGTGGAAGAGGAGTCAAATGATGCAACAATTGCCCCTTTTTATGTGTCAGTCTGAAGAAGAAAGCCTGGGTTGACTAAGCAAGTTCATAACCACCATCATGATAGGTGTTATATCTGACTGTGGGTTTAGGTTTTGTCGAGCCAGCTCATGCAAAGAAAGCTTGGCTGTGTTGAGCTTCCTTCGTAGCGCAGCCCTCTGTTCCCTTGCTGAAAACACGGGAACTCTGATTCTCTGCCTGGTTTTGACTTACATTTTGTCTGCTCCCTGGTGGTGTGTTTTGCTCGGACTCTGTACTTACCTGGTTTTCAACCTGCCTCCTTGACGCCTCCTGCCTGCTCCATTCCGGTACCATTGCTTACTACTAACCTATTCTGTGTGTGCTATGACTTGACTCCATACAGCCCTGTTGCCCTGTTTGGTGCAATCAGCAAGAGCTCCGGAGACAGACTCTAGCCTCTGGAAACCCAAAGCTTGATAACTGAACTGTTTCCCTACTTGTCTGTTTATGCCATTTTCTGCCAAGCCCACAATAAAGGTAATTGCCAGTGATTCTTGTTTACCTTGTTTGTGTGCTGCAAAACACACCTGTTACAAGATTGGCCCACCACTGCAGCTACGACTCACAGCTACATAAGTGTGGTGGTGAAATCAAGTGTGGTGTAATTCAGTGTTTCCTAAATTTATTTTTCCTGGGGACCTACTTTTGAAGAATGACAAACCACCATGACCAATCCTTAACAGACCGTATTAATAAATCTTGGTAAGACTTAATTTGTGCATAAATGAATGTTCACCATTTTTCCTTTTCTGCTTCTGCATCACATTATCCTCACTAGAGCTGCAGTCATTATTAAACAGCAACTGTTTTCATACTAAATTACTCAGTTTTAGACATTTTAAGTTTCATTTCTCTGAATTCAACTTCTTAAATATGAATTTCTTCTGGATTCTTTTACTCCTGACAGTAAAACGAGTTGTGGACAAATCAAGACTTTTGAGGATGTCATCTTGGACTCTGGCCTATGAAATGGTGAAAAATATCAGTGTTTCCCAAACAACTGATTAATCATGAACATAATGAACAATAAAAAGTCATTATTTGCAGCCCTAACCTGGATGCATGTTATTGCAAACATACACATTAAATACTTCATAAATGAGAAATTAATACAGTTATGCTGAGGACAGGACATTTCATTGTTTTTATTTCCTGTCAGAAAAATGTAGAACATTATAACTACTAAATTTCTTGTTGTCTTTTATTTACTTGGTGACCCAAATAAAATCTCCTGTGATCTACCTGTTGATCCCAACCCAGTGTTTGGGAATGACTGGTGTATTTGACAGAGTTCCCAATTCAGGATGCTGAGACGCCACCAAAACTTGCTCATCAGTATCATTTTGGGGGTACTGGTGTTGGTACCGATATCATTTTTCAAACCATGCAACAGGCTTATTACCCTAATGCACCTATAACAGTACACTGGGAACACTCAGTACGCACACCTGAGTAGCAGGCTGCCTCCCGGTCACCTGTGCCAGTGAGGCTTAATCTCAGTCCAATTAAGTGATGATAAACCTTCATTTTTGCTGAGAAAATGAAAGTAACAAAAATATTAGACATGCACAGAACACTGAAATCATGAAATCTAGTAAAAAGTTCTTCAGTCAAGCTGAGAAGAATTCCAAAAGAGGATTTGAGCATTCAGAAAATCAACTGTGAGCCACATTAGAAACCCTGTTTAAACTGGTTTGCTAGACATCAAGACCCAGCACTCAATCACTTAAAAGCTGCAGGAAGAAGAATGTTTAAGACACAGGAGACACTTGATTGGCTTGAAAAGAACTTTGAGGACAGAACCATGAGACAACCTGACAAAAACTAAGCTAAAAAGTTTCTCACTGAGGTTTTTCTTGCAGATTTTGTCTCTGAAAAAGTGAAATGTGCTGCTAGGGCTAACTATCCATATTCTCACAGAAATTAGTATTTGCAACAGCACTTGATATATTGCCTGAGCCGGAAACCATGTCAGACAGGCTCCCTTGGTTGGCTCGGGTCAACAGGTCTTAGAGTACAGGTATGTAATAGATATACGTGTTATAAGTGTGCTAAGTAAACTTGTAAAACAAAAGGTGGACCCAAAAAGCAGACTGAAAACACAGGAGGCAGAGTTCAAAAGGTGATTTAATAGCAAATGAAAAGAAACTCAGGAGTAGGCTTACATGACAGAAGTGGTAGTCCAGAAGACAAGGCAAAATCCAAAATGGTAAAAGTCCAAAAACGCAGAGGGAACACAGACAGAAGTCCAAAAACACAGAGAACACTGCCAGGGCACAGGAACTTAACACAATAGATAACAACAAACTGACACAGACACACCGAAACACAGGGGCTAAATAGACAGAACTAATTAGACAAAGGTGAAACCAATGGCAATAAAAAAGAGCGGGAAAAGATCAAAGACAGGAAGTAAAGACAAGACACATGAAGAAGGACCAGGGCTACCAAAATAAAACAGGAAATGACCAACCAAAACCAAAACCATGACAATAAAGATAACTGTGGGTAACTGAAATCAGCACTGGTTTGTAAACTTAAAGCTGTGCAGGATATGCACACACAGACCTATGAAACATTTTATGCATGAGCTGAGATACACTCAAGCATGCCAAAGCTTGCAGATCCAGATAAGGCATGATGGCAAGCATGCACACATGCACCCACCCACACCTCAGATATCCGCCCTTCCTCCTCTCCCTGTCTTTGTCACCCACACAAGTTTCCATCCTGACCCTATTCAGACTTGGAACACATAACATTTCAGGGGGAACAGAGAGCAGATGATCATGAGAGAGACTGTGAGAGGGACCAGTGTCACTGCAAAATAATAATTTGAATAGTGAACTCAGTTCTCTCAGTGAAGGATTTTAAATTTTATTTTAATTATAGTTGTTCAGTAACTTTATATGTTTAATACACTTTCACAGGCTTATGATTTTAAAATGTGTCAGATGAAAATGTGTCTGTGAAGATTCTCAGTCATCCAGGTCATGGTATTCGTAGCAAAGGTTGTCGTAGGCAACTTGACTTGATAGAGTTCTTGAAGATGTTTCGCCTCTCATTCAGAAGCTTCTTGGATGAGAGGCAAAATGTCTTCAAGAACTCTATCTAGCCCAGTTGCCTATGACAACCCTTGCTATGAGTCAGATGAAAACATTAAAAAGTCATCTGGAGACAGGCTTCTCAGCTGACTCAAGGGGTTTTAGCATTAGCATTACCTTGTATTAACCAGCTACACTTAACTTCACTGTAAACTGCATGTGCAGTGGGAATCGGAAAGCTCGACAGGCAAAGCAACAGTAACTGAGGATGGTGGGGCTTAGCGAGGGGTCAGCTGGGCTTTGTTGATTGATTGGAGGAGCTCCTTTCGACTGTTATTTTTTGTTTTCAAGGTGGCACCACTGACAGCACCATTATTTGCACTCTCAGGTAGTTTTAGTTTTTTATTGAGATAGTAATCAGTTGATGCAACTGGTTATAGATATGCATGTATGTACATGCATGTTTTAGTGAGCTTTACATCCAGTTATTCTTTTCAGGTTGCCTAGCAGACATCTGCACTCCACTGAGAGACCTGTTCTATTTTGTTTAGTTTTTAGCTCTCCCTCTCTGATCACATTCACCAGGGAGGAACTTTAAAACATCAGACAATCCACTGGTCAAAGGTTTTCACCACTTTTCACTGAACCAGAAAGCTTTTAGTTGGAGGAGCAGTAACCCTCTGTGGGATTTGCAGGAGATAGGTAAAGTGAATTGGAGTGCTGGTTAAACTGAGACAGATTTCAAACTGTTCTTCCCTCAATCCATTCTCAGGCCAACAAGATGAATTAACTGCTGCTTCTCACAGAGCAAACATTTTGCAGATCTGCTGCTCTGTGCTTCACTGAAATCTGGCTTGGTGAGCACATCCCAGGCTAAACCCTGCAACTCCTCCAGGTAGACCACATAACCCTCAGGGAAAACACAACAGGGGCTATCCCACACAAGACTTGTCTTTCAGCTGAGCAATATTAATGCCTTTAAATACATTTAATCTAACATAGTGTGAAGAATGCTTTTGGCTAGCCATGGTATGGTAACCTATGGTAATTCAAGTATATGTGTGTGTATGCACATAGGAGTGTTTGTGTGTGTGTCCATCTGACTCTATCTTTTTGTGTTCTAAGAGATGAAGTTCAAAGACTTGTGGGTTCATGGTGGAAACTTTTAATCCTTAGCTAATCTCATGTGTTCACTCCAGTGACCTCTGATTCTAATCTCTGCTTTATACACACATATCTACAGACTGTCCACATTTGTATGTGGGTGAACCACATGAAAAAGCACCCTTTCACATCATTAAATCAGATCCACAAGCACACAGACAGAAGTGAAAAAACTGCACAGATCTTTGGTAAAAACAACAGTACCGCCATGGAATAATAACTGACACACTCCATGTTACCTACCAGAAAGAATAAATATATTTGCAGTAATGTTCTTCTCACATAGTCCAGCCTGCAAAACTCCCCTTACCAGAAACTGCACATAGAAGAAGAAAAAAAGTCAGTCAGTCTGTCTTGAGTGGAGCAAGGTTTAGGCATCTGTCTATGATGTGCATAAAGGAATAATGTTCTTGTGTATTGTAGATGACCTCATCATGTGTGTGGGCCCTGCTGCTCCTCTGGGCCTGTCTAGTGGACCCCTACAAGACCCCCTACAATGGGAGAAAAGATCGGGACCAAATGTACCCAAAGGACTACCATCGAGATGCCAGGTACATTTGTAGTTCAATGTAAAATGAGAATGAGAATGAGAACACAACTGACATGATATGCAAGTCAGAGTACCCAGCTGTTGATTTAACTTTCTCTGTTAATTTCATAATCAGAAAATAGTCACTGTACAGCCACTGTTATACTACTCAGTGCCAAAAAGACTCTACACACTTATTGTTGTAGGTAGGAATTTTACAGTGAGTTTGTACTAAAAGAACAATTGAACAGCTGAATGCCTTGGTTTGGCTGAACTGTATAAAAAGGAGACAGGAGATGAGGGAGTGTCAGCGGTGCTGCGACCCAGGAGAGAAGCCTCCTGATCAGTACTCCAGCCAACAGTACCTCCACTATCAGATAGTACCACAGATCAACATCACTCTGCTCAAAGGTAAGATCAAGCACAATACACATATAGTCTCTGTCTGTCGCTATGTATGGTTTCAGAAAGCTTAAGGCCTTTACACACCAGACAAGGTTTTTACCTGTGCAATTAATTTTCACGTTAATAATGTTTTTTGAGGTTTCTCTTTTGATGCATGACCAATCATACTGCATATTGTTGACAATACTGTGTTCAAAACATTCAACATGGTGGTTTGCTTAAAATATTAAAAGAAAGATCACAAAAAGAGAAACACATGGAGAAGAATAGCAAATGTGCTACAGAATGATGATGGTAGTATGTATATCACAGCAGCAGCCGATCAATAGAGGGTGCAAGGCACTGATCCACCTCTCCCCACATCCTAAAATTGAGTGAAGTGAAGAAGACTTAAGTACTTTAAGAAAAAAAAAAGATTTGCCTCTTAAATAGCAATATTTTCTGGTTTCTTTACTCCTCTCTCACAGTAAAGTGAATATTTTTGAGTTGTGGACAAAACAAGACATTTGAGGATGTCATCTTGGACTTTGAGACACATTTTCTGACATTTTATGGACCAAACAACTAATCATTTAGTTAATTACTTAATTAATGCAGCCTTTAAAACCAGGAAAGGACAACATTTCTGGCATATCACGATGTAATGATACCCAAAATCTATCACAATATGTATACTCATATTGTCATATGACATACTATGGATATATTGCCCAGCCCTACTAATTTTTCACTGTAACAGTTAATTATGAAAAATAGTCATCATTTTGTGAATTTAGGTAGAAATTAAATAAAACAGCCATTAGCAACAAAAGCGTTTTCACGATTTGTAATGCTAATGGGCCATGTGATAATTATATGTAATTTCCATGAACAGTAATGGGTTTTGTTGATCTATGTAACTTTAAGAAAAAAGTGATTAATTTTAAGGCATGTCGGTGGCTTTACCCCTGCTGCATCCTTAAATATGACTCTTTCTGTTGCTCCTAGGTGAAAAAGGCAATACTGGTGAACGAGGACCTTACGGCAAACCAGGCAGAACGGGTCAAACAGGTCTTCCAGGGTCCAGTGGCACAAAGGGCAGCAAAGGCAGCATGGGGCCCCCGGGTGAGCCCTGCAAGTCTTACTTTGCAGCCTTCTCTGTTGCCCGCAAGAAGGGTCTACACTCCAACGACTACTACCAGACAGTGGTATTTGACACAGAGCTGGTCAACCTCTATGGTCACTTCAACATGTTTAGTGGTAAGTTCTATTGTTATGTGCCTGGGATCTACTACTTCAGCCTCAATGTGCATACATGGAACCAGAAGGAGACATACCTGCATGTGATGCACAATGAGCGAGAGGTGGTGATCCTTTACGCCCAGCCCAGTGACCGCTCCATCATGCAGAGCCAAAGCCTGATGCTGGAACTTGAGAGAGATGACGAAGTCTGGGTCAGACTCTTTAAAGGCGAGAGGGAGAACGCCATCTTCAGTGATGACTTTGACACTTACATCACCTTTAATGGACACTTGATTAAGCCTAAAGCTGAACTGTAGGTCAGACTGGACAAGTGTGATTTGGTACCCAAAAAGGTTGTGTCTATATATATATATACATGTATATGGACAATATATATACATGGACAAATAATGTCTATAGCTCACTTAATGTATTATCAATATGCTATGAAACATGTCATACAGAGGGTACATACAGTGGTTTTGTACCGAAACACAACTCACTAGGGGTGCAACAGATTGCAGTTGTCTGGTATGGATCACACCCAATGGCTTGTCACACATTTGCTCCATGGAATACGTGTAACCATCATTGTGTGAAACACATTTTTACTGTCTGTGTTACTCTTATATAAGTAATAATACCCAAAATCACAATGCAGATTTGAAGTGAGAAGACAGGACAGATGTGTGCAGCACATCTCTGTGAACAGTGACTGATTTAAAAGCCGTCACATTTACTTTCACTGGTATAACTATGCAGTCGTCATAGAAACAGATCATAAGATTGCGATATCTATTGAAAGTTTAGCGATATCTGCTGTCTTAACTTCTACACACACAGAGCTCCTCTCAGCTCACCAGAGCAGTTCTGTCTCTGCCTGTCTGTGATAAAGTGTGTCTGTGTTCATTGGCTATTTCTCATGACTTCTAACCAATCAGATAGTGCTGTGGGCAGGACACTGAGCCAGACTACAGAGTGTACTAGTGTATTATGCTGTATGATTATATATTATACAGTATGTGCTTTAGTACGTACATAGCACAGAACTGTATGATATAGTGGTCTAGTATTCAATGTATACTGTGTAGTGTTATTACAGAGTCATTTTTATTATATATAATTATATATATTTTAAAAATATTACTATAAATGTTATTATTATTATGTTACACAGTGATAACTCCACACACAGAGAGATCAAAACCAAGTGTATTTTAAAAATAATAACCCTAATCCCACCTGTTTGCTCTTTTTTGCTGATCTGAAATGTGACTCAAAACCATGATACGATTCGAACCATGAATTTTGTGATCTGTTGCACCCCTACAACTCACCCTAAAAAGCTAAATATCAAATTAGGTCACAAAATGGGCATCAAGAACCAGGTGTATGAGCAAGTCAAGTGATTTAAGAGAATTTGTGGAATTTGCTGATTTTCTGTTCTTTTCCATTTAGTATTTCCTTCTAGGTATACAAAATTCGTCTGTGGTCCAGACCTGTTTGGATTACAAATTGTTATGCCTTAATGTGACTGAATTTGGAGTTCAATATATGATACAGAAATTCAAGGTGCTGACATTTGCTGCCACTGCAGTTTGCAATAGAGCACCAGCATCTCAGACCAAAACAATGCGTACTTTGTCTACTCAATAGTGGAGTGTGACTTAATTATCTGCTCAGGACGCCATTACTCCACTCTTCATTGTGTACATACATAGCAAATAATTGTTTGCTGACATCTAGTGAGGCTGTATATTGCATTTTTAACTAAAATAAAATATATAAAAAACTAACTTAACGAAAAACCTGTTCCCATGACGTTTTTAGGTTTTGGTGATTTTATTTACATATTTTGGCACAGTAACATATACTATATTTCAGTATTTAGGACAGTTCTCTCATTCTGTATTTGACTGCCTCAGGATCTTTATGCAGGTCTTTGTCCAGCGTCATCAACATATTTGCCAGTCTAATACATCCATGACTGTCATATGATCACCTCCTATGTTGGTCAAGTTTGCTTCAGAAAGATGTTTTAACCCTCTTTATGTACAGGTCTGTCCTGATGACAGGTGGCTGGCGATGTATTAACATAATTTTAGTTTTTTGGGTCACTGTTAAATTTTTATTTTTTTTTGTCTGCTGATTTCCAACAACAGGACCACTAGCTCTGTGGTGTGGAATTCTTTTTACGCTTATATAACAATTTTGGAAATGAAATGTTCCCACAAATGATATGCAATTACAATGCAATTTTAGGGCTGTACGTGGTATGGTAATGATGAAATCTCATAAATGCACAGACTTGGAAAGCTCCTGTCAGACCTCATAAAAAAAAATGAGAGATAGGGTAAGAATATGAGAATGTCTTTTTTTATTCCATGCATTCTACTCTCTGGTCAAAACCTGGTGCCCACAATGTTTGTGGTGGCTTCAAGTTAACAGTCAGCAGTCAAGCTGCTAGCCTCAAGCAGAGATGAGGAGCAGGCTACAGAGGTCTGGTAAGCTGACATCTCTCTATGTCCACACAGCCATATTGTTTTTATTTTCAAATTTATAGTCTTCAGTCCCAACCAAAGCTGACTCACTTGATTGGCATTTGGCAATATATCAGACTTTGTGCAGCTCCCAGTAGAGCCTCAAAAGGCCTTATACAACCCAGTAAAACAGGGAGCAAAATCATATCAGAACACAAGCTGAAGTAAAGAAAACAGAGTTTTGCCACTATTGTCACTACGGCTGCACCAGAGCCACATAACACCCCGACATTGTAACTTTATACAGGGATAAAATGTCAATGTTGTGTTTACAGCTTGCTCTGCTGCCCTGAAAAGTGGCCAAAAAACAGGAACATATACAATAAAACCATTTCACAGTTTGTTCTCTCTCTCTCTCTCTCTCTCTCTCTCTCTCTCTCTCTCTCTCTCTCTCTCTCTTTCTCTCTCTCTCTCCCTCTCTCTCTATGTGTGTATACGCACATACACACATGTATGTATGTGTGTATAGATACATATATTTATGTTCTGCACAGTATCTTAGCTGTTCCTAGGATTGCGCTATTCTCAACAGCAACCTCCGGCGGTGTACCTGGAATCTGCTGGAGCCACTCTCCTAGTTTGAGTGTCACAGCCCCCAGTGCTCCAATCACTACTGGAACCACTGTTGCCTTCAGTCCCCACATCTTCTCCAACTACTCCTTTAGCCCTTGGTATTTTTTGAGCTTCTCGTGTTCCTTCTTCCTGATGTTGCTGTCGTTTGGGATTGCGACATCTTTCACCACTGCCTTCTTCTGTTGTTTGTCGATCAACACGATGTCTGATTGGTTGGCCATCACCAGTTTGTCAGTCTGAATCTGAAAGTCCCACAGGATCTTGGCTCGGTCATTCTCAAACACCTTAGGAAGTGTCTTCCATTCTGACCGAGAGACCTCCAGCCCATACTCAGTGCAGATGTCCCTGTATACCCTTAGTCATTAACAGGCAGACCGTGGTCCGAGTCCGGACCCAGACGCCGTCCTACATGGACCCAGACCTATAACCAGTATATTATTAAGGGATTTTAAATTTTAACGGGACAGTTCCATTTTAACCGGCGCAACTTTTATAGTCTTTATGGCACTGGTTTAGCTGATTGAGAAACGAACAGACCAATTGTATGTGAGTTAAGCCATTCCACATGATGCTACCTAGCCAATCAAATCTCTGCATTCCAGACGATTAACATTGCAACTCTGACTACAGTTGGATGACAGCGGTGAAAGCGAGCGACAAAGGGAAAGACGATAGAAAAATAGAAAGGTAGAAATACGGAAAATATGGAGAGGTGAGTGAGCGAAAGACAGAGGAAAACACAGAGGAAGAGACAAGTGAGCGCGAGACGGAGAGAAATGGAGGAAGATACATCAGAGAAAAGTAAGTGCACATGGCGCTGTCTAAGAAGAGAAAAGTGGACAGTGAAAACAGAGCTTTCAACCCAGAATGGACAGACTCATTCATGTTCATTCTTCCCATTGGGAGCACAAAACCAGTGTGTCTCATATGCTCAAAGACTGTAGCTCTCATTATAAGTGGCAATGTGAAACGCCACTATGAGACAAAGAACAAAGTTTTTGATCAAACATACCCTTTCAAGTCTGAACTGAGGTCACAGAAAATAAGGAGTCTCAAAGCCCAATATGATCAGTCCTCCAGGATCCTGACCCATTCATTGACTGTCCAACAATGTGCTCATGAATGTTCCCTCAGAGTTGCTTGGATTTTGGGTTCAAAACAGAAAACCATTTACTGATGGAGGGATTGTCAAGGAGTGCACATGTTATGGGTCCCAGGAATGAGCACTGCAGTAACAAATATGTAACCTGTATCAGGTAGATAAAGTAGTAGCAATGAGGACAGCATGCATCTTTGGTCACTCCAGATCTCCTCTATATGTTTTCTAAAACACCCCAAAATCATAAACACAACATATAAAACACTTCTGTTCTACACATTCCAGTATTTTCTTTATACTTGGCTCAGTTCTCTTCCTCAGTTCACTAGAGTTCATCATATAAAGCACATTTCCACAACAACTGTAGGTATTGCTGTGATATACACATTTTGTTGGCTTTTATGCCAGATAACAACCTTTAGTAAATAAAGTGCATTTCTTTTAAATACAGTATACAACTGATTAAACACTGCTTTCACTGTCAGCATCTCTCAAAATATTGCAGACTGTCTGTTTAACCATGGCATTAAACCTCTGTAATAAGTACAGGCTACTGAAATGTGTGAATTAGCAAATGTTTGTTACATGTTTTAACTATATATTTTAGCAGAAACAAACTGTCACTAACAAACAGTATTCAAAATAAACAATATGAAATGTAACAATTTTCTTAATTAATTTGAACAAAGTGCATGTTAATCATATAAACCTAATAAAACAATGGGTGCTCAAACATTTACAGTGTGCGGGAGCCTTTAGAAACTTAATGCCACTGTTCATTGCCTGATTAGGCCAAATTCGCGGCACACATGATGATGTCACCGGGAGAAAACTTAGCCAAAACAGTAACTTTCCTTTTCTTTTACACATGTCAAAAATCATACAAAACACTCTAAACTCTTAACAAACAGTAACAGAGATAAAGCATGACCTTTCAGTTACTCCAGATTGCCTCTGAGGAGACGGTGAGATGTGCGCTCTCAAACCGGTCCCCGGAGCAACTGGAGCGAACACAAAGGTTCTGCCCTACTGCTACCCAAACAAAACTAATTTTTTTCACTTCTTGAGTGTAACGAAAAATCACTTGGTCCTCATTACTATTAAAATAACTGTACACAGTAACAAAAAAATTGCAGTATTATTATTGTTCTCAATTTTACCACACTATATCTGGGATAGGCAACTGCTAGATATAGATATTGGATCAGGGGTGCACAGTGGAATGATGGTGAGTATGACTGTAGGTAACACAGGTGAGTATAACAGCATTTACAATGCGGCATGACTGATAGGTTGGATAGCCAAGGGGCAGGTAAGTGAGCATTTGGCCTGGATGTTTTACTCTTGTGGACCTTCTCAGTTGAACAGGGGAACCTGGCTAAGAGTCTTGTATCTGCTCCTTAAGGCATTCTTGTTGAGGCAAGTCTCACTCCTCCTCACACTGAGGCACATTAGGGACTGCCAGCCTCTTGTTCTTCTCTGGTTCTTTTGATGAGACATGTCCAGTTCATCCACATGTTGTAGTTCACCCTGGTCTGGTGAGTGCTGTCCTTCACCTTGACTTTCTGTCTGTGTTTCAGCTCCTGGCAGAACAAAGTCCATCTCAGGTAAGGTTTGGGCCTCCATCTGTCCCGGTCCATCCTGGACTCTGACAAGTTTCCTATGAATCTGAGCAGACACCTTCTCAGGTAAGGCCTGTACCTCCAGCTCTGGCCTTAGCTGTTTAGGGAGCATGGTTGGTCCCTCAAGCATAGGTGCAGGTCTCAGCCCAGCCTGGCTTGCTGGTATCCTCAACCAGTAACCTCCGGCCGACTCATCATCTGAGTCAGATGTCTCAGAGCCTGGAGTTTGGTTTATCACAACTCTTCCTCTAATCTGAGAGTTTCCTTGCTTCCAAGATGGCTTTGAGGTTGGTTTGGGTGGCTGTGGTGGGAATTCCACGGGTAAATCATTGACCAGCAAGAGCAGATTTCTATGTAGTGTTCTAGTTTTTGCTTTGTCACCACCTTCTGGATGGATGACATATACTGGGTTGTCTGAGACTTGTTCCTTCACCACATTTATCCTCTTCTCCTAGTATGAGCATAGTTTACCAGGCCCACCCTGCTCACCTAGATTCCAAACCAACACCCTATCCCCTGGCTTTGGGACAACTCCTCTCACCTTCTGGCCATAATAGGACTGTGTTATTTGCAAAGCGGTATGCTTCTGTCATTCTTTTGCATCACTTCTCAGCATACCCTTGTGCGTCATTGGATCTGTCTCCTCTGACAGGCCAAACAGGAGATCCACAGGGAGGCGAGGGTGTTGGCCAAAGAGCAGGAAGTGAGGTGAATAACCAGTGGATTCATGCCGGGTACAGTTATATTGATGTATAACCTGTGGGAGGTGTTCCTTCCATGCCTCCTTTTCTTTGTCTGTCAGTGTGCATAACATCTGTAACAATGTACGGTTGAACCGCTCAGCTGGATTTCACTGGGGGTGGTATGGTGATGTTCAGGAATGACCTACCCCTGAGAGCTGTCCCAGTGTTTGAAAGAGTTCATCGTCCTTGGTCATGATGAAGTCTGTTAGGAAATCCAAAGTGAGGTACAAAGTCATTGTAAATCCTCTCTGCTGCTGTCCGCCAGGATTTATTTTTGGTTGGGTGGGCCAGTGCAAACCTCATAAAACCCCTTTGCACTTCTCAAGGTGCAAGTGGTCTATGCAGACTAGTTCCAGGGTGAGTTAGATTTCAAGCCGCTCATGGGTGCACACACGTGGACTGTTGGCTTCTTCTGTTTCATACAACAGCATTGCTTAGTCACATAATCCTCTATGTATCTTTTTATGTGGGGCCAGTAAAATCTGTCCCTGGGAAGATGAAGTACTCTCTCGGTACACACATGCCCCTTGTGATCATGAAGGTGCTTCAAGACAACTGACTGGTATTTGAGAGGTAGGCCCAACTGTTTTCTCTCTACACCTCAAGGTGTAGCCAGGTCCACTTATGGAGGAGCTTGCAGGCAGCCCCCTTCACTGATCTCTGAGCATCATCGCTAAGTTTATCATTCGCCTCCTTGAGCTGTATGATTTCCCTAATTGTGGGGTCCTCTCTTTGGGCTTGAGACAACTCGATATGACTTAGTTTATCTAGAGGTGTGTAAGGCTGTAGGACAACATCAAGGGAGGAGGCAAAGAGAGCAGCCACCCAGGCCACATCTTTTCTCTGGGCTGCTTGACTCCTTTATCAGGCTGCATTCACCACATCCTGCGACAACTCCTCTGTGCATGTTGACATGAAGTGGTCGATATCAAGGGGGGCATGGGACAGGGTATCCACATCGGTATTAATTCTCCCTGGTCTATGCTTGATGTTAAAGTGGAAATCTGACAGTTCATCCACCCAGCGGTGTCCAACCGCATTGTGTTTGGCTGTGCTCAAGAGTGATGGTCAAGTGTGGAGCATAGAAGAGATAGTCTCTAAACTTTTCACACACTGCACACTTCAGAGCCACTATGAAGTGACTATGCAAATGATAGGTCCTTTCCTTTGTCAGGGTTCAGGAACCATATCCAATGACTTGTAGCTTTCCATCCTGCTGCTGGTACAGAACGGCCCTGAGACCTTGCTCCGATGCATTTGTATGCAGGATGAATGGTAAGTCAACGTTTGGACATGCAAGAACTGGAGGATGGGTTGCCATGTCAACTAGTCTCTCAAGTGTGCTTTGGTGCTCGGCAGTCCACTCTATGGGTGCTCTAGATGACACCTGGGGCCCTTTGGTTTTACTCTGTTGGGAATGGGCTGACGGTGTTAAGGATTTCACTTGGAGGAGCTCATAGACTGGCTTGGTTAACCTTGAGAAATTTTGTATGAATGATTGTAGTAGCTGAGAAAGCCGAGGACCCTTCTCAGATGACCTACAGTCTGTGGTGTTTTGGTTTTTAGGGCCAACACAGCCTCCAGATCTTTGGGGTTGACTCAAACACTCGCAGCAGAGACAAGGTGCCTCACATAGCGAACATTTCACACTTCTCAGGTCGAAGCTTCACCCTGTGACTTTGCAAAACTTGCAGCACCTTGTGGACCACCTCCACGTGGTCTCCAAACGACCATGAGTAGCAAAGAACATCGTCAATGTATGGTATGCAGCACTCATCCCTCAGAGAACTCAACATCTCCTCCATACTTCTCTAAAAGGCTGCAGGTGCATTAGACAGTCCAAACAGGACCCTCGCCCACTCATAAAGCTCCCATGGTGTGATGACTGCGGTGAGATGGCGTGAACCTCTCTTTTTAAAAGATGAGAAAAAGATGGATAATGTGGTCTTTTTGGTTGATATCACTTCACATGTGAATGATCTGAATTTGAGGTTACAGAGCAAGAACAATTCAATTTGTGAACTGATGACAGCTGTCCGCTCCTTTCAGAGGAAACTTGAGGTGTTCAAGGAAGACCTACAGGGAGAGCGTGCACACTTCCAAGCAGTGCAGGAACAGGTTCAGGGACAGACAGATGTGTTTTCTTTTGTTGTCTTTGTTGATAAGCTGATTGCAAACTTCAGCAAACATTTTAACAGCTTCAGTTTTGGACAGCAGCTCACCATGTTCATCCAGAACCCATTTCTCATCAAAGATGTCAGGGGGTTCTCAAAGGAAGTCACACAGCACTTCGAATGGGCAAACGCTGGGCCTCTCCAGATGAAGTTGATCTCCAAGCAGATGAGGCCCTGAAAGAGCAGTTTGGAAGGTCTTCTTCACTGCTCAGAAATATAGAAATAAAAATATTAAAAATATTAGCCTTGAGTATATTAGCAGTATTCTAATATTAATGACATTGACGTATTGAATTTAATTTATTAATCTGCAGCCCCCTAATGCATTACATAGCATATTATACATACCATACCATACAGTACACCTCACCATGGGTTTGGATATAAGAGCAGCAGACCTTGAGATGATCAACAATGCACACAGCATCTTTCAACCACACAGCCAGATCAGTCAGGCCAAGCTCTGCTGCAAGTTCTAACTCTAACAAACTCTGAGAGGAGAGGAGGAGAGCCCCCACAACAACACAATAACAACAACACTGGACACAGGATGAACTGGCAGCTTGTCCAAGGCATACCCTGCCTCTTGCCCAATGTCAGCTGGGGTATGTTCAACAGAAACAGCAGCCCACTCTTTTTGAAGAACAAAAAGTCGTCAGCATGGCAGAGATCTCTGAACTACAGTGCACCCAGTTGCAGCAGAGACAGGAGTGGCCAACTGGGAGGAGAGGGAGATGAGTTTTGACCTGCATAAAACTGCTGCCATCTTGAAGGAGCCAATCACCTGCAGGTACCAGTAGCTAGTAGCCCAGTCACCTTCATGGTACACACTTATTTGCATTCATTCCCACTCACACGCTATTATTCCATAATACTGTCACTGATAAAAGAGAGAGTGTAACTTGAGGAAAGGAAAAGGGGAGTTTTTCTTCTAAACACATTCTACGTGTTAGAAAATACTGTAGTTGCTGAAAAAGACTAAGCTATGTAGTACTGAATTGATGCGTTGCAGTTTTTTTGGGCGGACCTGAAATATGGCTTGTTGACATGCTGGAGGCATAGTCCCCAAACACTATAGATGAATCCAGCTACCGCTTTTGTGTGTTTTGCCATCTTGCAGTGCCACCATTGCTGTAGTGGCACATCTTGTCCGTCACTCTGTTACACCTGGCGCAAAGCCATTGTGCCGCCAGCGCAAGTGCCATTTTTGCCATGTGTGGTCATTATCTTCCTTGCTTAGGAGTGTGAATTAGTAAAGTGTCATTTGAACATATTTTCTATCAGCAATAAAGTGTAAATATTGAAGTTAAAAGCATGTGCGTCTCACCCTTCGCTGAGGTGCACACGTCTCCACAATCACAGAACACTTTTCATTAATGGTAAATAGCCGCACATGCATGCGTCTTTACAGATAAACTCACTAATAATACTAATAAGGAAGAAGAAATTATTTTTTAATGATAAAGCATAATAAATCTAAACAGACCTGCAAAGGGTGCACGGGATGGGATCAAAGGTGTCAGATCGTCTTTATCAGATGAGTCAGCATGACAGCTGGAGCAGCTGTAGTGTTTGTGTCTGTGTCTGTGTATTTATTGTGATCCAGAAAAACAAGAATTACATACAAAATGTACAAGACACTATATTTGACTGCACGAGTCCGGCCCAACCCGGAGAAAAAAAAGTATGTGTGCTTCTGTTCGAGCTGGTTGGATAAATCTGTGTGTAATTTTGCGGACTTCAAACTTCAGAAACTCATTTCTGATTGTTTGATAGCGGGTCAGAGGAGTGAGGGTGGGAGGAGGAGATGAAGGTTAGGTGGGAGAGGAGAAGAAGGAGGAGCAGGTCCACTCAGCTCAGGTGGGCCAGGGGAGCCGGGCAGCTTCCCAACTAGACTGGATCGGTTCACCTCCCCTCTCTACTGCACCATCTCGCTCCTCAGCCAGCAGAGCTGCATAATAATGATGATGATAATAATTAATTATAAAATACAACACAATTTCAAGGTGCTTCAGTGTAAAACATAACCAGTTACATATCTGCATGACATTTGCGCTTCATTTATTGCAATGTTTTTTGTTTTTTGCAGGCATTTATGTAAAATAAACTATCTACACATGAAGCTGTTTTGGAGACGTCCTGTTGTCTCCATATATTGTGTGCTCTCATGCTCTCACTCCTTGAACCAGGAGATCTGTCTCCTCGCTTTGAAAATCTTTTCTCTTTGTTTCCTCCTGGTAAATCTGCCATCATGCTGCCACCACTTATGCTGCTGGCTCACCTGCCTCTTAAAGGTGATTAGAGCTGACTTTCTGATTGGTTTATTGCATGTTAGGCCTAAACTCACCTGTGAATTAATGAGGGCACACCTGATAGATGTATCCCGCTTTGCGCTGGTGGTGCAAAGGGTGGGGCAGGGTAAAATACTACTTGTACCCCTGGCATAAGACGACAAAAGCAGATTTGGACACAACTTGAATAAATTAAATCCATTGCGCCTCACGCTTTCCACTTGCGCTTTAGATCAGCATAAGATAGGACCCTTGTTGTCTGTTGGTTGGGTCTAGAAGGGAACTCCAAATTTTCTCAGACTCTCACAAGATTTTTCATGGTCTTGTAGATTTGGGATTCTCTTCTAGACACCGTGTTTGCTTTTGCCTGCTGACAGTGACATGGATAATTGGATTGACAATGTTAAGTTTAAAGTTAGTTTAAAATGGACTACCTCCACCACACTTAAGTGAAAGGTACTGTGTAATACACACACACAGATATATATATACATATGAATTCCTTTCTGTAAAGGAATTCTCTGTATCCCTGTCAAGTCTCTGGTCTCAGACAGCAGCACTCTTCATGAAGTAAAGGTTTGTACTTTAAATTCTGTTCTTTTCCCAAAGTTTAAGTTTGACATGACTGTTGGAGCAGCCAGACTGCACAGGTTATTCCCAACTTCCTAGACACTGTTGTCAAAAGTAATGTTACAGAGAAAAACTTATTTGGTATTATCATTTGTAGTAATATTAATTGGGCATTGCTTTACATTTGAATCTATGTTAGCTTTTCCATTTTAAGAGTTAATAGTAATAAGTAGTTTTAATATAATTATATTGAAGGTGAATTTTTTCCTGATTTTGTGGCGCCCCCTGGAGGCCATGGCGCCCTTAGCATTTGCCTATATTTGCCTAATGGGCCAACTGGGTCTGGTGAAGTGGGCATGTCCCCAGTGTGTCAGAGCAATTTTATATACTTAGCAACTTTTTTAATCATTTCAATTTGGCTGGGTTGGCTAATAACTGGTTTCTGTAGTGTGACAAACAGGACACACATTTATTGTTGCTTTGTACCACCTTTCATGAAATGTATTTTGTACTGATTTTTAAAATTATTTTTACTGTCACCACTTACATCTCCAGCAACTTGTCAGCAATCCAAACACATTCTCTTTCCCATATGTGATCTAAGATGTGGCTGTTGTGAAGGTTTGTCTTGTCTAAGCATTCTCAGCCGTGAAAACACTGGCCAGTGTTAATGTCACCCTCACACCACATGATGGCAGACTTGACTGTAATTTGAATCTCATGCAAGGTTGCGCTGAGATCAGATGGATGTTATTTGATACATTAGTAACGCTGACACCACAGGGCTTCAGTGCTGTCAGGTAGTCAGTCAGAAATAAGGACAGCTGAACATACAGCAAACAAAACAGCTTCATTCATTCTTCTTTACAGTGAGCATTAGCTAGATTACACCTAATGGGCTGCAATACATATTTTGGCTCGAGTCTCCTCTATGAGACAAATAACCACTGAACAAAAGACAGGAACACATCCTCTCAACCTTATCTGTTACTGTGGTTAGAAGATTGTCCTAAAGCCTTGTTCACAATTTCACTGAAGTACTTTAATGTTTTGTTTTCAGCACTGAAAAATTATGAGAAGTTGCAACACTGTTTATTATCAGTCAAGCGGTTAACAACATCATTCACACTTGTAGAGAAGGGCTTAAAATACAGTAGGTAAGAAGTAATTCAGCAAGATGTCCCTGTCATGTGGCAAGCGTCTTCCATTATTTTCCTAGAAATTCTTCTTGGGGTTTCTTTATCCCCATCAGAATTTAAACTGTTGCACAAGTCGCTCCAGTACATCATGTTTTAAATGAGCCATAAAGCAGTGTGTACTGGGTAAAAGAGTTTTAATTTTGATGGATTTGCATTGAAGCTCACACTGGTTTTAAATGGTATTCCGTCAAATAGAAACATTCTAGATGTATTCTGTATCATTTTAAGCAAATCTGTCCAAGATTTGACCAGCCACACTAAAGCTAAGGATCTCAGAGAGAGCTTGATATTAAGTTAAAATCAAGTGGCTGTTACACTGAAGAACAATCAGTGCTTCCTTCCAAGAAAAATATGCATCCAGGTTAAATGCGCAAGCTGTTTCTTCTGACTCATGTTTCCATGCACTTTTAGGGAGCGACCTCTTGGAATTATAACAGGAAAAGTATCAAGAGTGAAAGGGTTCACATTTACAAGTAGTCAGTGGATGGATGGCTCTAGAAAACACAGCACTTTCACCCAAGAGACTGGATTTTGAGTCCTATCTGGAAACCAAGTCAAAGTGGAGTTATTTTAAGTTTTAAGTTTCATTATGGACATAACTTCCATCATGTCATTCCTGTCACATGGGTGGTCATGGTCATATGTACTTATTTTGGCTCTAAACCTAACCAAAAAGTTTTACAATGTAAACCTTGTATCTATGGGTCCTATTGTATGGCAGTCTTAAGCACATGGTATAAAGTGTAAGGAGCATGGGTGGTTAGAGCCACAATAATATTTTTTGTTGGTGTTTCATGTTTAAACAAAGCAGAGGTGACTATATGCATATATAGGAGTATCCTGCCCTGCACACTGTTTATTTCCATATTTACATTATTGCTGATAGAAAATATGTTCAAAGGACATTTTCCTAATCCATACTCCTGCATGGGAAAAAAAGACTTCATAAATGAAGGTGCATCTCAGCCAAATGCGCCATTTGGTATCTTGTGTGGACGGACTATTGTGCCACAGACTTTGAGTCTGTGGTCTCTCTGAGGTGATTTAGGCTATTAATTCCTGAGTCGTGACCCACAGGTGGGTCACAGGATATTTTATTTAGATCCCCAAATACATAAAAGACTATGGAAGAAAATTAGAGGTAACATAAGTCATTTCTCTTACTAAATTTAGTAGTATATAATTTAGTAGGCCAATATGTTCTATATACTTTTCCTGATGAGAGGAAGTAAAACAATGAGATGACCTGTTAAATCAGCCTAAATGCATTTATTTCTCAATCATAAAGTATTTAACATGTGTACATGTGTCAAGACTAGGGCTGAAAATAATTATTTTTATGGCTGAAAAATCTGTCCATTATATTCACAATGAATTGATTAGCTGTTTGGCCTATAAAATGTCTGAAAATGTTGATTGTTGTCCAAGATGATGTCCTTTAGATGTCTACAACTCAGTTTACTGTCAGAGAGGAGACAAGAAGCCAGAAAATATTCACATTCGAGAAGCTGAAATCAGAGAATTTGGCTATTTTTTAAATGATAAAAATAGTTAAAAATGATAAATCGATTAATTAATCCTGTCATAATCTTGTCAATTGAAAAATAGGTCACACAGGCGTACAACATGTGATGAATATGGCAGTAATTTTTCCATCAATCAATTAGTTGTTTGGTCCATACAATGTCTGAAAATGTTATTTACTGAAATTTTTATATACATGTACATATATATAATTTTAAGCTACTCATCAGAGATGACATTTCTTCAGTGCCATTTCTCTTTTATAAGCTTTCATAGCTAGGTTAGTTTCTAAACACCACCAGGACAGTCTGATTTTACATTGGAATGAAAAATACATTATCCAATAACCACCCTACAATAACCACACATGCTTATGACAATCAAATAGCTCACCAGCCTTTGCAGCATCATATCAGGGTCACCTCTTTTTCCATTAATTTACCAAATAACAGCATTTGTCACCCTTGCCTTGTCTTGTGCTTTGGCTCCAACAGCCAGCCATCCTTGTCCCCAGGGACTTGTGGGTACTCATGAAATACAGCAATCAAGGTGCTGGATACATGATTCTATATGTGAGAGCTACGAGCAATATAAATTTTTAATTCAGTGAGCACTTTGAATGGACTGCTACCGACATGGCGATGTCGTCTATTTATTAGCATATGCCGATAGGAGGCTTGTACTAAATAATCAACCTCCAAGGGGCTATCGGCAAGGCATTATTATTTCATAGCACACGCTGTACCTGTGTATATATAAACATAAAGTGTTCTAGTTGTAAGCCTGGATTATACATCACCAAAATAACAGAAGGATTTGTGATTTGATCCTCAGAGGTGCTGATCCTGTAGGCCAGAACTAGGATCACATAGAGGTGTGTTGGTGGTGAAGTAATATGCAGTGTATAGTTTATTTTTATTAGATATGTATTATTTCTGGAAATGTACTTATTTACTGGTGTTCCTTTAGATTTCTTCTTTCAAATGGTTTACATGGGCCTCTGCAAGCAAAGAGTTCTTATGCCACTCCACATTTGTCAGATCTACTGGGGACTAAGAGGGGATGGATAAAAATTGCAATCTGTGCAGAGGTGACACAAGATCATATTAAATCATACCTCTGAATTAACACGTATGTGACTGACTGAAATAGAAGAAGACATCTGAAAGGCTATAGATAATTCCCTTGTGAAAAAAAAATGCATTCATGAATAGAGCCATGGCAGCGAGAAAGTCTCAAAAAAACAACACACAAATGCAGTGAAATTCACACATGGCGAGCAGATTGTAATCGCCGGATCAAGAGTCTGTATATAAATATATATAAATATAACAACATTCAAATATTGCTTGACAAAAATAGAAATAGAAATGTTAGACCTGTGATGAACTGACTCCAGGGTGTAGCCCCCCTTGCCCAATGTCAGCTGGGATACACCCCCTCCCCCCACCAGTCAAGGATGAGTGGCTACGGACAATGAATGAATATATGAATGAATGAATAGAAAGTACTATTATAATAATATTTCTATTGTACTCACTAAGAGGTGGAAAGACTACTGAAAATCTGTACTCAAGTAAAAGTACTGTTACATTGCTAAAATATTATTCAGTTACAAGTAAGAGTATTGGTGTTAGAAATATACTGAGAACAAGTAAAAGTACAAAGTATTTGGCACAAAAACTACTCAGAGTATTAGTTGCTTTTAACTAGTGATGTGACAGTCACCTCTCCAAACAAGGGTAGCAAGTTTTGCGCATTTTCCTTAACCAGTAGTTGAAAATTATAATGCTAATTATACTCAGTAATTTATACTAAAAATGTTTTTTCCCCTTATTTTCAGTTTTTTTTCTTTTTTCCTTTTTTTTGATAAGTTTTTCTCTTTCAAGAATGGTTTCAAATGGTTCCTGCAGACAAAACAATGTCAAATGAGATGCAATTACTGCCATGACTTTTGATTTAATATCCATGAATACACTTAAATCTTAATGGCAATTAATCAATTGATCATTAATCATTAATCATTAACATCATTACTCCAAATATGTGCTCCCTCAGCATTGTTTTTGGTTTCATTTTTATGTCATTGCTTTCATTGGCCTTATTTATGATAAGATCACGTGATTGTCTACTAAAATGCAGACAAAAGGTTTGGTTATTAATTCAAATTTTACTCAGTACTCAACCATGATTTTAAAGTAACTAAGTAGACTACATCTTGCAATGCATTCTTAAATATAAGTAAAACTTCAGACTTGAAAGTCTACGCATAAAAGTACAAGTACCTCCAAAAATTTGTAATTAGTTACTTCCACCCCTGCACTTACTTAAAACAAAACACACACACACACACACACACACACACACACACACACACACACACACACACACACACACACAAAGTGTGTCTATCAGAACTATTCTACGTGCAGAATTTCTTTTAGTCTGGCCACAACATTTTCCAACACAAATAACATAAAACAAATGTACTGTTGTATTTAAGTTAGATATGAAATGAAATACATTTACTTCTAGATGCACCAAAGTACTTAATAACATTTATGAAAAACTATATACAAATCTAAGATAAGCATAACATGATAGCCTGCACTTGTTAAAGTGAGAGCTGTATGACAAAATCTGGAATGGTTGGCAAATTTCCTTGAAGAGGCTTCATATCTAAGATTTCTTCTCAGTTGTTCACCCCAGGTCTTGGAACTGTGTGTGGGTGCCAGGCCTTTTTTTCAGAATAAGACTTTATTAAAGAGGAATGGGATGTGGCACATCCAGACATGTGAAGCAGCGAGTGTGCCAACACTGCCCCCTGCTACAGCACTTCAAAACAACAAGCCTCCCTCTCCCATTCTGTCTGTGTGTTTCTCTTGACCGTGATCCCTCCCTGCACTCAGACCAATCGATGATGGGACAGTAGTGGCTGTGTCAGCACTGCAGAGTGCTCCTCTCCGCAGCCAAAACACATCAATGCTGCTCCTCAGCCCTCTTTATTTGCGTGTGTGTTTCTGTCATCTTTTGTTTAATCATGTAGTCTTTCTTAGATGAAGATCACCCTTTCAATAGACAAAAGAGACAAGAATAAAGAAAATCTTCATAAAAATGACAAAGTAAATTGTAACCACAGTTCAGACAGTGACATGTATTTTTAGAGATTTTCAACTGCAAATGTTGAAAAATGTGATTGAATACTGTTACTTTATTCATGGAACCAATACTGTATACTGTACATGAGAGTGGCTTTGTCAGGTTCAGAATTTACAGTGCAAATGCAAATCTGCATGAAACCACTGCCTGTTTCCCCAGGTGTTTTAAAGGAAAAGTCATTTTGCAGTTCAAGGAGGAGAGAAAATACTGCAGTTATAGAATACTATAATAACCAGTGGTGAACCGTGACTGTTAGAGCTGGGAATTCAGCTCAGCCAAAATTTTACCAGACACACCAAAAAGTGCAGCGAAATGGAATACACAGCAGGCAGCAAGTAGCTCGTGACATATTTATAGTGTGTAATTGCAACATACAAAAACACCTAGTAAAGGGCAGAAAACACCACACAATGAGAGCAGAATAAGAAATGTTTTTTCTAGAGTTTTCTGTACTTACATTTGTATCATACTGTAGATAATTGCCATTTATTCCATTATTGTTATTTGGGTAAGTGATAATTAAGTTTGTGTTTGATATTGAGAGCAGTAATAATCTATATGAATCATTCTTTTTAAGTTTCTTTTTATCATTCCTATTTCACTGTTTCAGTAGCCCCCACACAGTTACATGTAGCATAGATCTCCAGTTTTATTATTTCTGTCCACCAACACAGCTCTGTCTGCTGTGCCACACTGCCTAAAGGAGATTTTTAAAAAAAGAAGATTCAAGTGTCTGAAAATTGTTTTCTAACAGAGTGAGGGACAAGCACAATCTCAGTCTCCTAAATAACACAGTCCTTTTCAGATGCTCCACTACGCTGCAAAAGTCTGCCTCGAAAAAGGCAGCGCTATCAAGTTAGCCAAGTAGCAATAGCTTCCATCTTGACTGCTTTGTCTCAAGCAAGAGATCACTGGCTTTCCACAAGGCCTAAGGGGAATATTTTTGGTCCCACCCACTGTAAATCAAAATGTGATTGGTTACTTCACCTGTCACTTTCTTTTTTTTTTTTTAAGATTATTTTTTGGGCTTTTTGCCTTTATTGTGATAGTGATAGCTGAGGATATGACAGGAAAGGGTGTACAGAGAGAGAGAGGATGACATGCAGCAAATGGGCTGCAGGCAGGAATTGAACCAGCAGCCGGTGCAGAGGACTGACAGCCTCAATACATGGTGTGCATGCTCTACCAACTGAGCTATAGGGGCACTCCACCTGTCACTTTCTAAACAAACACACAGGCCATGACCTTCTGTTCAAGTGATGAAGTCTTAACAAAGGAATGAGCCAGCTCCAACCTTTCTCTGCCTAGAGACAACAACTCTGATTGGATAACTCTATTTTGTTGTTTTCAGAATAGTAACCTTTTCATTTCTAATGCAAAGTTGATAGAAAACAAGGTTTAAATTATAAATAGGTTATAGTCTAATAATTAAAGGAAATAAATCAAATATATTTCAATATAACAGTCTCACACAGTCCACAGTCATTGAGGTGCAACCTATATGTGACGGCCTCAATAAGACCTTCTGATGTACACATTCATTCCTAAAAAAAAAGTTAATGTAAAATATGTGGAAAAATTCCAGAGCAGAAATGATTTATTATTATTAAATCAATGTATTACATTACACAATATATTTAAGTGTTATGAAGAGCCATATCAAGACAACACAACAACAACCAGATAGAAACAGTGTGAGAACAAATGATTTATATGCACCAACAATAGTGTGTGAATGCAGATGTAGAGAAGTTTTTCAGCATATGTGTTGAGTAAGCTGCTTTAACTAGAAATAATGTTTGAGTCATCTGTAGCTTAATGCAATATCTGAAAACTAAAACTGTGAAATAAATTCAAACCTACAAAAAATCAAATGTTTGAACATGATTTTTCAGCTTTAACCTGTGTGCTCTCCCCAAAGCTATTGTCCTTCTACACTGACAGCACCTCAGTTAGTCTATCTCACCAGAGGCTCACTGTGGGTGCCAGTAGAAGTCTGTCATTGATTGGTTGGTTTCAAGCAGCAGCATAGCATTTGCCATCTACATTTTCAAAGTTCCCAGGAAACAACAATAACTTTTTTTTTAACATTAAGAATAAGCCCCAACAAGACTGTTTGTGAGAAAAATAGAAAATATATAAATATGCAATACATATTCAAAATAATGGATCATCAGTGCACAAGAAATTTATCAGAAACAATAATAGTTATGAATGCCTTCTTATTCTGGAGTCCCCTTATTGCAGTGCTATATTGATGCATTTTCCCTTCACATTGTCCTCAAAACTTAGAAAGTATATTTATCCTGAAATTAAATAGTTTGTCCAGCTCCACCTTTTATCTATTTTTTTTTGGGAATATTTTATTTAAATTTTTTTCAGGAACAAAGTGCAGTCACCAAATGACAAGACTGAATCAAAGTCAATATCCACAAAATGGCAAAGTAAAATTGAAATAAACGTTATGTACAATAACAAGACAATAGAAAGTGAAAATAAATAAATATATAAAAGTTCAATTAAAAAAGAAAAAATAAATAAAAATACCTTATACAATAATCAGGGCAAAGGGTAGCATCACTGCTCATGGATCATGTCAAGTCAAGCTCCAATACAGAGAAATTAATCAACCTGGTGTGCTGGAAGATTTTCCATATAAATTAAAAATGGATGCCATATTTTGTAGAAAGTCTTACTTCTTTTCTGTATCCAATAGGTTATTTTCTCTAGGGGCACACAGCTATTAATTTCACACAGCCACATTTTAATTGGAAGGGGGGCGTCTGATTTCCACTTTGTCGCAATACATTTCTTAGCAATTGCCAAAAGGATTTCTCTAAGTTTGTTAGCATACTTTGTCTTAAGATTGGAATTAGTAAGGTTCCCTAGTAAACAGATTTCAGGGTCCAATGGAAACGTAACCCCATGGATGTTTGATAGAGTTTCACATACCCCTTGCCAAAACCCCTGCAGTTTAGAACACTGCCAGGTAGAATGCAGGAATGTTCCTTCCTCAGTACCACATCTAAAACAAAGGGGTGATATATGGGAATTGTATTTATGTAATTTATGTAGGGTAATATGCAGTTGGTGCAAAAATTTGCATTGTATCAGCCTATACCTTGCATTTAAAGTAGAGGTGACCCCATCTCTGCACAAATTCCCCCATAACTGCTCATCAATACTTATTCCCAGGTCTTTCTCCCATTTAACCCTCGATCTATCCATATCTGGTATTGATAAAGTCGACTTAAGAGCTGTATACATCCTCAAGATAATTCTAAGTAATGGTAGGCCAGCATGACACAGATGAAGTTGCCACTCTGAAGGATCTTGGGTAGCAATCTATTTCCCCATAATGGAGTTTTAGGAGAAAGGAATCCTTCTAGCTTGAACGTTTATACCAAATTTGGATGGAATGTATGATTAGAGGATTATCTGTTGCAGTTTTCATTTTTTTTAATCCCATTTATACAGTAAATCTGTTGGTGTCTCCTCTTTCATCTCTATCCTTTCAATATCGAGCCATGAAGAAGGAGGGCCCATGTCAAACATCTGTGCCACAAATCTGGATTGAGCAGCATACTAGTACAACTGGAAATTAGGGAGTTTCAGACCTCCATCCTCATAATCCAGAGTTAATTTATCCATGCTGGCTCTTGGCATCTTACCATGCCAAATAAACTGTCTGATTAATTTTCTAAGGGAGGAAAAGAATGCTTCTTATATAGTTTTGAACATCCACCAACAACAACCTTGGAGCTGCAACCTACACACCAAAAAGATCAAATTAGTGCCTTTGTACAGTAATTGCATGAATGTTAACGGTCTCACAGCTATTACCTTGTCTTTTGCAAGGATGTAGTCATCTTATCTTAACTCATCTCATCTCATCTTATATTATTTTAATGCCAGAGCTCACCTCCAGATGTACAAATGCTCTGCAAATACCCTCACCATTATTTTGCAGCAGCACAGTCGCTGCATCCTGGGCTTAGCGCCACCCAGATGTTTGTGATTGGTTTAGAGAAAAACAAGGCAGAGCATTTTTCCCCTATAGCAGAATGTGCTTGTGTGAAGCCAAACCTTTCTCCAGCGCTGAGTGCTGTGGAGAGACATCTGGTCATACTAGATTGTGCCTCAGAAGACCCATCTGTTAAACAGTTTCCAGTGGACACAGCAGTCATCAGCCTGATCCAGGACACCGATGAGTCTGCATACAGACAGGAAGTTGAACAGCTGGTCCTCTGGTAGGGTCAAACACCCTGGAAATGAACACACTCAAAACCACCAAAGGTGTTCAGAGATAAAAAGCATGAGAGAAGCCTAGTGTCATTTACTATATTCCAGAGAGGGCAGACAAATATGTAATCAAAACATGTATTTTTGATGTACTGATTTGAACTGGCAGTGTTGATGCAGCACTGATTTAGAAATGTATTCATGCCAATCAAACTGTATATATTTGATCTCTTTAAGCAATTCTTGCATCAATGTTGGGGGAAACACAAAAACGAGGCAGACCTGGTGGAGTAGTGAGGTGGCAAAGGCACCAAAACCTAATCTTGCCTCAGGCATCAAAATGCCTAGAGCTGGCCATGGAACCTTCTCCTGCTAGAATACTTCTAAAGTGTTTCTACCTCATCTGCCCTTCTATCTCTTTTCTCCCTTTTTCCTCACACTTCTCCTTCCTCTCAGTCTCTACTCACAACAGACCTGCAGACATAAAAGGCACAGCAAGAAGACAAGAAGACTACCTGTTCTGATTGCTATTGCATAATTAAAGGCAATGCTCAAAGCACTACAAACCCCCAGGTGACACACAAACACACCTTCTTCTCTCAGCCTCTTCTGTCCCTCTCTTGTCTTTCAACCTCCTTTCCTGCCCTCTCTTCTTCTCCTCATTTCTTACCTTCATTCTCCCACATACATGTAAAAGTTACTTGGTCTCTCCTCTGTCTGTAACTCTTTTGAACCTCGTCTTCATGACCTACACATAAATTTTTACCTTTTTTTCCTATAATGCAGCATTCGTGGTCATGGAGGTCAGTTTGTCTGTCCTTTGTTGGTAATGTGTCAACAAACATTTCAAAATAAAAAATACACATTCCTCAATATTCATGCACTATATTATAACAATGAAGTAATCGATAAAGAATGGAATAGTAAAGTTTTAAGTAATTACGTATATTTATTCAGTTCATTTATTTAATTAATTGAAGGATGCCAAAATATGTAATATAATATGTAATATATAATATGTAATCAGTAGAAAAGATGAAGTAGAGTGATGAAACTCAACTTTGGGCTATCTGAAACAATCGATATTTATACTAACAGAATTTAACTTGTTCTCGCTCTAGGGCATCAGCACCATAAAAACAACCACCAGTTCAGGTTAATTCAGTGAGTCAGTCAGTCAGTCTCAATTGTAGAGGTTGTACTAAGTTATTTTCTGGTGAACAGTGACTGTAACACTTTATTTAAACATGTATTAAACTACTAACAACACAAACAACTAATAACTACTGAATATACATATCAGTGAATAAATGCAACCATGAATAAATGCATATCAGATAAAGCACTGAATGACATTTAATTTTGGCAAGATGCATTTATTTTTGGAAACACAGTAGATCACCAAGTGGATAAGAACTTCAGCAGCTGAGATCTTCTTAGGAAGCACATGAAAAATATCTGGGGCCATTCAATATTGTTCCTATATTGACTGGGGATCTGTCTTCTGAAAAATTTGACAAAACACACTAAACTCACAATTATCCCTTGAGGACTGGTTGCTGGATCCTTACTGCAGTTAATAATGAAAAACAGCACTCTCTTTTTTTAAATATTGCCTTTCTTTTGACCTATTGCTTCTTCAACATACTATAAAACAACAATAAAAGTATGTTCTGTGTGTCACACCACCAACATGTGTTATTAACCATAAAAAATAGTATATGAAACAGTTTTCTCTGTTCCGAAAGGCTGGGGGCTGTCGCAGTGTCATCCACTATGACTTGAAAACAACCTGACAGCACACACTGTTGAGTAACTTTATTGGACTTTTTCCATAAACTTGTTTGAGCCACTGGAGCCAAAGGACAGTGATGGGATGATATATTTATTTCTTCTGTGTCTGGTTGTTGGAACTGAAATGAGCTGAAGTGAACTTCTGGCTGATTTGGACTGAGAGAGCTGCTGAAGGTATGTTCATAACAGACCATTAGAAAGGGTGAGGGCAGGGCAGGGCAGTGTCATTCCTGTGTTGGTTGATGGGACTTATATAGTGTTGGGGGACCATGGCTCTGGCACATCAATGAGACATGTTTCAGGACCTCCCATGCCACAATTCAGTTCTACAGTTAGTCAGTCTTTTCACATGTTTTCAGTAACTATATTCTAATGTATATAATGCAACAGAGAAGGGATTCCGCTTCAAGGATGGATAGATATGCAGTAACTGTTGTGTGTACAGAATAGACTAAAATAACAAAAGTGGAATTACAATATAGAACATACGGGCAACATTGTTAAATAGAATGCAAACACGTGAAATATAGATCCAGGAGGTGTCATTAAAACAGGCACAACTTGAGCCACATGACCTCTTAAGCATGAAGAATCCTGGAAAGATGATACAGTACACACACACACACACACACACACACACACACACACACACACACACACACACACACACACAAACACACACAAGAGCACACCAGTCAACACTCACAATGTTGAATTCCTAATTCAGCTGTCATCCAGACAAAATTCATTCAGATACACCAGAAGGGGAAAAAGAATAAATTATATCTGTGCACTTTATTTACAGCCAAAGAAAAGCCAAGAGAGGTCAGACTGATCCAAACCAAAGGGGAATGGAGGAATAAACTGCTGCCATCCAACTCTCTCTTTCTTCCTGTTGAACAACTGACTTTTCATGTCTTTTCATCTGTGAATGTCTAAAAGAACAGCTAAATCATTCATATCAGGCCTCATACAACTTGGGAAATTACATTAAATATTGGACATCTCCAATATTTACAAAATACTCAACAGAAACTTCAATGCTATTTATCTCTAAACAGACAGTGCACAGTAATAAACTATCTGAGCATAGTGACATAGTGACAGAACCTGAGAAAGAAATTAACTGTATTGACTCAGTGATCACAGGCTGGCTGTAGAGATTGGCCAACACAGGCAAACCAGGCTGTGATAACTATGTTCACAGAGACAGGTGGAGACAGAGCAACATTTCCTGCTGCACTGTAGCAAATATGAAGATATTAGGACAAAGTTCCTCACAAAAGTTAAATGTAAACTTTTGATACGCTCTCGGATTAAACCAAAATGATCTTCTGGGAGAAAATAGTGTCATCATCATAGAAGCCACTGCATATTAGTGCAAGTCACAGGATGTCACGATTTTAAAAAAAATATCTAATTGTGATTGACATTGCAGTTGTGATATGATTTGCAGTATCAGAGGTAATTATTAATTTTACATCATTATCCTTATTTTAATCATTTTTGAACATGTTGAAACGACTGGTGTGATTTTTTGCAGTAATCTGTACTAAATCTGATTTATAGGACAAGACATCTCTACCTCACCACATTCATTCATTTAAACGATCTGAAAGACTTCTGCCATTTTCTGTCTTTTTTAAGTACTATCTGTTTTAATCAATGAACTGTATTTTTTCATATTATTAACTGTATTACCCTTGATGCTTTGGCAATACTGTTTATATGACATTTATGCTTGTTGAATTTAAATAAACTGAACTGAACCTTTGCTAAGCCCTGCCCTCATTAATTACTGTTGCTAAGTCTGCCAAGCTTTCCATTCTCACAGTTTACCGTGATAATGATGGCAGATAGAACATCAAAATTGGGGGCAACCGTTGAAACTTGAGGTCTTCAAGTCCTTAGAGACATAAACAAAAGCAGATTCTTATTTCCAGCTGACGATGGGGGATTTTGTCAGCTAAAACAATAACTCACAAGCAGATTTTATAAGTGTGGTTGGCTGAGGTAAGCTACTGCCAACTCCTTGACTTGGCTGAAAAGTCTGTTTTAATGTTTCCATCTGACATGTTTTAAAACAAGAACAAGTTACCTTACAGCTGTGCACATGATATAACGTTAATGCTAAAAGACTGAGGCTAAAGCTAGCTTCCATCTCAGCAAACATTGGTTGGATGATGAAATACAGCAGGTACATCTACATGATATAAGTCAGGCATGTGGGAAAAGGAAGTGCAGGGACAAGGTTAGTGCAGCGGACTTGGAGACAGGTTACTCAGTTAGATAAGCTGGACCATGATGTTGGAAGATAGCTGGGATAAGAACTAAGCTAACTCGGCTTCAACCTGAGACAGCAAGCTAGAGTGAGATGCATTGTCGTTGACCCACTTTGGTTCTGCATCAGCCCACATCCTCCTTCTCAGACGCCCACAGAGCAAATGCAGATACAGTGGGATCTAACAAGTTTGGCTGGATGTAAATGATGATGATTATTGTGGGATCCCGAAAGAAGAGATGATGCCGGTGTACCCGAAAACAGTGTTTAATATGAGCTCGGTAACAGTTTATATAGGATTGTCTGACTTGAAGCATCTGGCGTAACTGAAGCCATCCCAACAACCTATCCATAGAAGGGACTTCTCCCACCAGATGTTCTGGCACCCTTCCAAACCTGTCACCAGTCAATATGATCCTATGTCCTACCACACTGGTCGTAGAAATACATCCTAACAGCTGGACATGCTAACATTTACAGCTTATGTTAGAGCAGATGAAAACAGAGTTTAATCAATTCACCACGTGTGCTCTTGTGTTTCATGTTTTTGAGAGACTACAGAAAAGATGTCACCGTCCAGACTCATGAAACTCTGAGTATTGCTCTTCTCCGGGCCTCCTGTACAACGCATCAACATGTAGAAAAATGGAAAGATTGTCAGCTCTAGATACAGTAGCTAAGCTATGATTGGACAGTTGTTGTTGGAGGTGGGGCTTAGCAAAGGGTCAGTTGAGAGGGAGATACCTTGATTTGACAGAGAGAAAAAAAGCAAGATCACAAATGAAAAAATATAATTTTTTGGGGGGGAGAGACATTAAGTCACACAATGGAATATACATACCTAGACATAACTATCACTGCCTCAGGATATTTTGCCAAGGCTGCGAGTGCACTGAGAAAAGCCCTATTCAAATGAACTCCCCCAATAAAAATTTGGCTCCAAATTTTTCAAAGTGTTATTGAACCTGTTATGGTTTGTGGTAGATAGGCCCAAATGCACACACAGACAAAACATAATTCAGAGGTGGTGAATATTAAAGGATTTATTAAAGGGGAGAAAGGGGAATGGAGGTGGAAGGAGTCAGTGGACTGAGGCAGAGGGCAGTGCAGAATGGATGGGTGCTTGAGATGGCCGAGAGATAGTTTGTTGAAAACAGGCAGGCAGGAGTGCAGGCAGGGAGATGAGTATGATCCTGAGAAACAGGGGATAAAAACACCATTAACACAGAACCAACACAAGTAAAAATAGATTGCTGGAGAAAATGTGAGGCCTGTGCTCTTACGCATTGCAGACTGAACGGACTGGCAGGAGATGTGAGGAAACCAGGGTTGATAAAGTGGAGGACTAATGAGGTGCAGATGAACTTACTGGGAGAAATGATGAGATGATTGCTGCCAGGTAAAGATGGAACTGAGAGGAGCCTGAAAGTGAACACCACACCCACAAGACAAACAGAACAAAGGGTACTTTTCATTTGGTAAATTGGTCTCCTCGTCTTTTCCACCTTGCATCTTAGCTCAAGCCCACGAGAACATGAAAGAGGGATGGGGGAAGAGACGTGAGGACGGAGGAGATGAAGTTGTGAAATGAAAAATCTTTGGTTCCTTTTAGCATCAGTCTGAAGCAACAACAGTTACTAATGATGAGCTGATAACAGCTGTACCTGCTGTCAAACTGACTGGTATCAATGTCCACAGAAACACTTATTTAAGAACTATTTCAACACCCAACAGTATTCAGTAGATCTGTAAACCGTCTCAAAGTGTAACAGCTCTGGGAAGTGAGACTCAGGTGCAGAGAACACACAGGAGGCAGAGTGAGGTTCAAATGAAAACCACTGTCTTTACTAAAGTCCAAAACAAGGCAAACACAGGGAGTCCAAAAAGGCAAACAAAAACAGACAGGGAAAAAAAGGCACAAAACTATAATCCAATAAATAGGCGAAGTCCAAAAGGAAACATGAGGCCTATAACCACACCAAGCAGCTTCACAGACAATAGAGACAATCTGGCAGAGACATGTGGAGCTGGTGGGGGTATAAATGCACAGGGATGGCAAGGAGGGTAATCAGGGGCAGGTGAGTGAGTGGCCTCAGGTGCAGTTGATGAGGGGCGGGAAAACACAGGAAACTGAAAAGACACAAGAGGTAGTGTTAAAAAATAAAACAGGAAACATAATAAAACCCGGAATGTTACAAAAAGAGCAGATTATTAGTAATATTCTTTCTCATGTTGATTTAAAGCATAATTTAATAGTCCTTTTAAACATTTAAATTAATATCGGCTACAAATCAGTGCTGTTTGTATGCTTAGGCTATTTATTTACTTGCATTATTGTTATCTGCACAGTAATACACACAGCTGTGTAAGAATGTGTTATGTCAAATTTTTGTAAAATAAAAAAGTCAAACTACTACTTATGTGATGCCACAACTCTGCAAAGAAATTAACTTACTATAGAGTGTTGGATGGCGACACATGACATTGCATTGTATTGCATATCATGTAACTGTATTTTATTATATTATCTGTAGATTTGGTATGTGACACTATAAAGTAAACACACCACTGCAGGTATTTCCCTGATTAGTCCATTAAGAAGAGCATGACATAAATATTCAATCAGAATCATTAAAGTTCTGTCAGACTTTGATTTCCCTGCATCTGTCCTGATGATGCAGGATGAAGGTCACCAAAATTGTCTAATCAACATCACTCCTCTTCCATAAAAGACTTCTGCATAGGATACACCAGTGTTTCCTTGCTCTAAACTCGGCAGCAGCAGCCACCTCTCTCCTCTTGCCTCTGTCCTCATCTCCAGTGGCTTTTAAGCAATTGGAAGATCCTTCATCATGGCAGATGGGAAACGACTTCCGGGTTGACAGAGGAGAGAGGACATGAGGAGGCAAATTTCAACATAATGAAAAGCACCCAAAGACAGACAGGAGAAACAGGAGACACAGGGGGAAAGGGAAAACAGAGGAAAATACAGGGAGATAACAGAAAGCACTGCCATGGCCATGACAGAACCAATCCTTTTATACGGAAATGAAGTTTGGGGCCCATCAGTCAGACCAGAGTGCTGGGATTCAAATCCAACTGAAAAAGTCCACCTTGAGTTCTGTAAAAACATTGTGAGAGAGACCTAGGAGAGCTAGGCCAATTCCTCCTCTTAATTAAAATTTAAAAAAGAACAATTAGATTCTGGGACCACTATTTACTAAAGTCTGATTCAGATTCATACCAACACAGAGCATACACAGAACAGAAAAGCTCTCTCAAACCACATGTAAATACCTGGAATGTAACAAATGAGGTTGACTTTGATGATTTCACAATAATTCCCAATTCAAATGTAAGATAAGCAGACAAAGATAATAAACTAAAATATTTAATTAATTCATTCATCTTCCACTTATCCAGGGCCGGGTTGCGGTGGGCAGTCTAAACAGGGATGCCAAGACTTCCCTTTCCCCGGACACTTCCTCCAGGTCTTCCGGGAGGATCCCAAGGCATTCCCAGGCCAGCTGAGTGACATAGTCACTCCAGCGTGTCCTAGGTCTTCCTCCTCCTGGTGGGCATGTCTGGAACACCTCCCCAGGGAGGCATCCAGGAGGCATCCAATATAGATGCCCAAGCCAAAGCCAAAGCTCCTCATACTATCTCAAAGAAAGAAGAAGCGCCCCACCAACCTGAAGAAGAAACTAATTTCAGCCACTTGTATCTGAGATCTTGTTCTTTCGGTCATGACCCAAAGTTCATGACCATAGGTGAGGGTAGGAACGTAGATTGACCGGTAAATCGAGAGCTTCGCTTTTCGGCTCAGCTCCTTCTTTCCCCTGACAGACCAGTGCAACAACGACATTACTGCTGCCGCCACACTGATCCCTCAATCTCACGCTCCATCCTCTCCAACCCCAAGATACTTGAACTTGAGGCAGGAGCTCTCTTCCGACCTGGAGTGGGCAAGCCACCTTTGTCCGGTCGAGAACCATGGCCTCAGACTTGGAGGTACTGATTCTCATCCCAGCCACTTCGCACTCAGCTGCAAACCACCCCAGTACATGCTGAGGGTCCTGGTTCGAAGGAGACAACAGGACAACATCATCTACGAAAAGCAGAGATGAGAGCCTGTGGTCCCCAAAACAGACTCCCTCTGGCCCCTGGCTGTGCCTAGAAATTCTGTCCATGAAAGTAATGAACAGAACCGCTGACAAAGGCCAGCCCTGCTGGAGTCCAACATGCACTGAAAGCAGGTCTGATTTACTGCCGGCAATGCGAACCAAGCTCCTACTCTGGTCATACAGAGATCGTAAGGCCCTTAGTAGAGGGCCTCAAACTCCATACTCCCGAAGCACCTTGAATGCCACAATGGACATGGTTGAATGCCTTCTCCAAATCCACAAAACACATGTGAACTGGTTGGGCAAACTCCCATGAACCCTCAAGCACCCTTTGGAGGGTATAGAGCTGGTCTAGTTTTCCACGACCAGGACGAAAAACCGCATTGTTCCTCCCGAATCCGAGGTTCGACTATCTGCCGAAATCTTCTCTCCAGTACCCTGGAATAGACTTTCTCAGGGAGGCTGAGGAGTGTGATCTCCGCATAGTTGGAGCACAGTCCCCCTTCTTAAATAGAGGGGCCACCACCCCAGTCTGCCAGTCCAGAGGCACTGTCCCCAACTGCCACTCAATGTTGCAGAGACGTGTCAACCAAGACAGCCCTACAACATCCAGAGACTTGAGGTACTCAGGGTGGATCTCATCCATCCCCGGAGCTTTACCACCAAGGAGCTTGCGAACTACCTCAGTGACTTCAGCTTGGGTGATGGATGAATCAACCTCTGGGTCCCCAGCCTCTGCTTCCTCTATGGAAGGCGGCCAGTGGGATTGAGGAGTTCTTTGAAGTATTCCTTCCACTGTCCGACAATATCCCCAGTTGAGGTCGACAGCTCTCCACCTCCACTGTAAACAGTGTTGGCAGGCCACTGCTTCAACCTTCTGAGGCGCCGGACGCTTTGCCAGAATCTCTTTGAGGCTGACTGGTAGCCCTCCTCCATGGCCTCCCTAAACCTTTATGGGTTCCAGAGCCCAGACTGTGTGTGGAGGTGAGCCTGACTATCTCTAGCTGGTACCACTTGACTTTCTGCACTAGCTCAAGCTCCTTCCCCCCCAGCGACGTGACATTCCATGTCCCCACAGCCAGATTCCATGTCCTGAGGTTGGGTCGTCGGCATCCCCACCCACGACCGCCACCCAAACCACACTGCATCGGTCCCTTCTGAACCCTCCTGTGGGTGATGGGCCTACGGGAAGTCGGGCTCACGTTGCTCATTCAGGTTGTGCCCGGCCGGGTCCTGTGGGCAAAGACCTGGGCGCTCGCCTGCTAGCCCCAACCCTGGGCCTGGCTCCAGGGTGGGGCCCTGGTGACGCCAATCTGGGTGACGTAGATGTCCCTGTTTTAACACTATTCATTGGGACCTTGGAACTGCTCTTAGTCTGACCTGTCACCTAGGCCCTGTTTGCCTTGGGAGACCCTACCAGGGGCAATAAGCCCCCAACAACATAGCTCCTAAGAGGTACTCAAACCCCTCCACCATGATAAGGTGGCGGTTCAAGGAGGGGTAAAATATTTCAATCAGTGGAAAACAGAAATCCAATAAATATATAAATTAGAATGCTAGTGTATGAGACAGAGAATTTCAATTAGCCCAATATTTAACACAAATCAAACAACATATTAAATAAGAAACATACCCTACCTAAATATAGACTGAGTGATCATAAACTTGCAATTGAAACTGGTCGCCATAAAAGAGTATGGTTAGAAGAACAAAAAGAATCTGTGTGCTGTGTGGAACATGATGAATTGAAACACATTTTATCAAAACTTACCCCAAATACAAAAAAATTAGAAAAACTTTTTTCCCCAAAATTCAAACAGAAAATTACAGATTTTCTTATCCTCCAAAGAACAGACTCATTAAAATGATAGCATTACAATAGAACTGACAGGAAAATATGTTTCAGCAGGTCACAAAGCAAGAAATGTTTCAATGTAAGGTTTATTATTCGTTTCTCTCCCTTTTTTCATGTTTAACATTTACTAATTACCATATGATATATTGTATGTATTGTCTATAATATGTTTTTTGCTTTGGCAGTATGTTTAATCTAAAATGTTGTGCCAATTAAGCTTAAATTGAAATTGACCTGAGCAGATAATGGCCAGGATGACTGACACCATGACAGCAAGTCAAACTGAGGGGCAGCTAAAGCACACTTGACCTGAGACTTTACTTTCCTGTGTTGGTAGCTGCGTGTGTGTGTGTATGAGTGTGTGTGTCAATGCAGGAAGCCCCTTTTTGATCTCAGTCTGGGTGACAATGATTGTTGGCCAATTTCTTGACACCTCAGCGACCAAAAATAGGGGGAGAGAGGAAAAGAAAAAAAAGAGAAAAAGACAATGTCGACAACATGAAATAATCATCATCTCCTTCCCCTGCACCAGGGAAAAATGAAACATTAATATACATATTCTCTCTCCTCCTCCTTCACTCTGTCTCCATCCTGCACTCATATCTCTGGGGAGAAAAACTAATAAAGAGGAACAAAAATGCAGGAATGATTAAAAGCTTCTATGCAAGAGAAACATTAAAATCAAACAGAATGGGGAGGAGAAAGACTGGGAAAGAAGGAGGGAGGAGAGATGGAGGGGCAGGTTGAGACTGACAGAAGAGAGGAGTGCAGGTAGACAAGGAAGGAGCAAGGGGGAGGAGAAGTAAGAGGCAGATGATGCTAGGAGAAGGCACTCTCTTTGTCTCTGTCAACAGTTAATATTCCAGTGATTGGCTTGGCACCTCCACCTCATTTCTGACTGCAAATATTTACACTGGATAGCCCTGTATCCATGTTTTCTCTGATGTACTGTGTGTGTGTGTGTGTGTGTGTGTGTGTGTGTGTGTGTGTGTGTGTGTGTGTGTGTGTGTGCACAGAGTACATCATACAAAACACACAGCTAACTCCTCTTACCACTTGTCACTTTCATTGTGGTCAAAGAGCATGGCATCACATTAAAAGTCTGCTGTAGGCTTGTTATAATGCACTGACATTATCTCCATGCTACTGTGGTCATTATACCAGGAAGGCTCCAAACAACAACTTAACAACAAACAAAGTTATTTTTTAAATCCAGATTTACTACTTTATAGTAGTGCTTTAATCATGCCTGAAAAGTTGAGCCCATCGAGGCCTGATGCTGACAAATTTTTTTCTGATGATGTATATGTATGTAGTGTCAAATGAGATGCCATGCAGGACACATTAATTCAGGGGATGTTGTAGCTTCAGGTTTATTGCTGACCATATTTGGAACAGGTCAGTTTGTAACAGAATGTTTAAGCTAATCAGTCCTTTTCTGACTTCGCTGATAAAAACATCCCAGGTTGCATAGGCTGTTGGAGCATATGTGCTGGGCAAGAGAGACTGCTGTCTAATGGGGCTCCAGCCCTGACTAGTGGTGGGCAGCTGCATAACAGTTTAGAGGCAACACTTAGCTGGCGTTGTGCATGAACAAAATATTGAGAAATAGGGATGTAACAATATATTCAACTCATGATTCGATACAATTTCCAATACTGGCTTCACAGTATGATTTTTTTGCACATTTCTTTTTAACAGAATGAGCTTGCAGACAAATTATGACTGAAAAATATTTCTGTATTTATTTATCTCAGATAAAAAAAAACACAACATGTCTGAGGTAGGGTGTAGCTGCAAAACACAAACTATGCAATGAATGTATATTTTAAAAATATAAATATATTTAAATATATAAAAACTACAACATATATTTTCTCTCATCTTTAAGAAATTAAAGAGAATCCCTTTTATTTATTTTATTTTTTTTTATCTCTGAGTTAGAGTAAACTGTGCAAAACAACCCATATGTCCTCTTCTTAAAAGTGCAACTGACACTATATTTTATCTTAAATAACAAAAAATAAATAAAAATTGGATTTTTAAAACAAATCCCACATCAATATAATTGAATGAATAAGGCAAATAAATGAAATCTCTTCAAATAAACAAACTAAGGCTTGTATGTGTTCCTAGTTTGAATTCTGCTCTCAGTGTGGATTGTCCTTTTAACAGTTTCTTTGCTCAGGCAGTGTTGACTTGAGCTTGTCGCTACGTTGCCAGGTGACATGCTGCATCATGTTGGTTGTGCTACTTATGTAGGTCATCGCCTTGTCTGTGATCTTCTCGCCCTCTTCATGTTTGAACACAGGGAGCCCTATCTTATGCTGATCTAAAGAGCAAGTAGAAAGCACAAGGCGCAATGGATTTAATTTATTCAAGGTGTGTCCAAATCCAGTTTTGCTGTCTTGTGCTAGGAGCGCAGGGGTATCCTGCCCTGTCCTGACCCTTGCACCACCAGCACACAGCTGGATACACCTATCAGATGTGCCCAAGTGCTCTCATTAATTCACCAGTGAGTTTAAGTTGGCTCTCATCACCTTTAAGAAGCAGGTGTGCCAAGAGCGCAAGCAATGGCAGCATGACGGATTTTCCAGGAGGAAACAAAGAGTGAAAATGCGAGAGTGCGCAATATATCATCGTCATCTCCTCCTCCCATCCTCACTCCTCTGTCCCACTAACACTACTGTGGGTGTAGGAAACTGGAATTTGAAAAGTGTTTTTGAAGTTTGAACTGTGCAAAATTATGCACAGTATATCCAACCAGTTCTGTCAGAAGCATACATACCTTTTTCACTTTGGGTCGGGCTGGTCTCGTGCAGTCTTACGTGTTCTGCTCTTTAAAAATGGCACTGCAATGCATTTTTCATCTCAACCGATTTCAGCCGTCACACATTTGTATTGATTTTTAACTGTCTCATGATGCATCATTACATCCCTATTGATAAATAATTTAACTGACTAGTTTTTCTGCTGTCAACTGGTAAGGGTGGCAATGTTTAATCATGTAGTCGACTAATCGAGCACTTCCCTAGTATTGACAAAGAGTACTGCTGCCATCAAATGTGAAAAGGGCTATAACACAATCCTTACGAGCAATTGCACTCATCAACGTATGTCCGCTAAAAGTGCTTGTTTTGCAACTGACAGGCTCCGACTGTTCTAACAGCCAGGCCACACTGTTCGTTTGTGGTGGAACCTGTTGGTGTTTATTTCACCATCCATATAAACATGTTAGAATGGCAACACAGTCAGCATGAGCAGCGCTGCTCACACTCATCACATAAGGGTTTAGCCATGCTTCATCCAGAGATTCTGAGCTTCACCCGCCTATTTGATCCATCAGATGAGGGCAGATCTCAGCACAAGTACACAGTAAAAGATGATCTGCTGACTTTAAAAAAAAGAGAGGGATGTGTCTTAGACCTCCTATATGATCAGTTCAGCATTTTGGGGAAAATACTTATTTGCATATTACCTATAGTCAGATAATAAAAACTATATAATGAGAATCATTTCATGGTTTATCTCATTATAGGTTTTATGTTTGCTACTTTCTCTCACTGAAATATTCTGCAGTCACTCACTGTTTCTATACAGTTCATTAGGAAGAATTTTAGGATATGTTTTGGGATGCACAAAACTGGTATACAGACAAAATCAGAAATGGGCAACATCAGAAAATGTCTTTGCTACTTGGCAATCATTTCTCATCTACATGTATTTCAAGTCAACACACGGTGAAGTGGTCTACTGTGAGTTTTCCAGAAACAGTCAGTAAACAGCTACTTTGTTAGCTCAAGCACATCTTGGAACCACTTTTGAGGAAAAACCTCTTAGCTTCTGCTTCTGTTTCTTTGCTGGGGGTGAAGCGCCAGTGAGCGTTCACTTGACCTCCACATATGCTGTCTTAGGCTAATAGGGATGGGTGATATTAGTGAAGCCGGGGTAAATCACGCACTCAACCTCAAATACAGTTTTTGTGGTGGGTTTCTTTAATTGTCTTTCCCCAAAAAAATTCAGATGCAATGCTAAAAAAACAGAATAAAGGCTTTGGTCTGCTTATCACAAAAATGAACTGGGATTGCTCAAAGCAAAAGAAAAACAGGGAATCCAGTACTCTTCCTGTATGACTACAGTTCAAAAATGCAGCTCAACTACAATGCACATTCAGCAAAGCTACGGTACAAATATAGCACAAATACGGCAGTGGCTCTCAAATTCACAGGAAATCAGCTCTGGTGGCCCACATGTCAAAACTTCATTCCACCAGCATCTGTAATCGTCAACAGCAGTAGCTTTTCCCTGCAACGCAGCGTGTGGTGTTTTGCTTCTGTTCGTTTTCTGGAGTATCCTAACCCCTCAATAAGCACATGACTCAGAAAGAAACGGCGAAACTACACCCCCTGCTGTCCAACATCGATATCTACAGCAGTACTGCTGAAACAGAAAGTTATATTTTCTGTGGTTTTTATGTCTTGCATATAAACTGAAATTTTGGCATTTAACACCTGGTTACATTAGCAAAAAATTTTATCCCAATAATTTATGGCATTTAGCTGATAACAATAAATATGATGATAAAATAATGTTAAAATTGCACTTGCATGTTTTTGACTCTAAATCAGTTACCAATCTATGAGGAGAGCACCACAAACATTGTTCTAAAATGATACTTACCGATCATCAGTCAAACATACATCACGGGTATGGCCATCTTTTCGAGATGGTAAACTATATCTCGGGTGCATTTTGTTTATCATTCGTTTGAACCCCACCTTTTCCACAGTGTGGAGTGGCAGCATATCTTTTGTGAGGCAATTAGGGATGCGCGCAATTAGTCGACTATAGATTAAACGTCCCCAACCACGCTAGTCCGCACCGGAAATACTAGTTGTTTAAAATATTTATCAATATTTCATTCATGCATGATGCCAGTTATCTGTTGCCTCTAAGATTTTAGACTAGTTGGGGCTGCGGCTCTGTCAGACGGCAGCCCCTCTCGCCCAGCGCGTATGACCTGAACACCCTGGCTAACCCAGATGTTTATATTATAAAGTCGGACAGATGAATATAGACTGTGACAGAATAAGCTGATATATATTCACTCAACTGGAGAAACGTGACCACATTAAGCACAGACACAGACATAAACCTGCAGGTGGAGATGCTGCTGCTGCTGCTAGCACTACTAACATTAGCCACATTGTGTGTCAGGCTGGCAGCTAACATTAGCCACACTGTGTGTCAGGCTGGCAGCTAACGTTAGCTCTGTGTCCTTTACCTGCGACCTGTGACCCTCTTCAGTCTGAAAAGGTGAAGCGTTTAGTGAGTTGTTGTCATGTTTTGTACATTAATGTGTAAGGCTTGTATTGCACAGCACCAATTCCATATGACAGAGATTGCTCCTCCGCTTCGACTGTTTCCACACTGCCTTCCATTCTTGTTGTTGTTCTGTGTGATAAAAACTCTGTTTTTATCAGTTGTGACTGCCGCTGAGGTAAACGGAGAACAAACCCGAAATAATTCAACCAAAGAGGTATGGTATGATTCTGACCCGAATCTTCAATTTGATGAGTTTGAGACTTTGGCAGTCCCTCTCCCAGACACTCCACTGAAAGTGCACCAATCCCGGCAGCAGAGAAAGCAGGGAAATTCTTGATGCATCCGGGAACATGACGATACTTTTCGCCCCATCTCCGACATTAAAAGAGCAACTGAAGCTACCTCAAAACAGCTGGAGAAGCTCACTTCAACTGTTCAACAGCTTACCTTAGATGTCAACCAGCAAAAACAAGGGCTGGTTAATGTGGAAAAAGTAGCTGAATGCCAACGGTACAGCAGAAGATGGTCTCTGAAAATACATGGAGTGAAAGAGGACGAAGGAGAAGACATCAGGCGCAAGATTGTGGATATCCTGGGCAAAACTGCCCCAAAGATCCGACAGAGCCTGGAGGATGGGGTTGACATTGTTCATCGCGTTGGACGGAGGCGGCAGGACGGCTCAAATAGGTTTACCTTCGTCCTATTTGCCATGAGACGCCTTCGAGATGCTGTTTGGAGAGATGCCAAAGGCTCCAAGTTCCTGCTGGAAAACCGACTGAGAATCACTGAAGCACTGTCACTGGGAGATAAAGCTGCACGGGAGAAGCCGTGGCCCATTGTCCAAAAAGCTCATGAAGAAAGGAAGAAAGCGTCTTTCCATGGGCCCTTCATCTTCATTGAAGGGAAAAAAGTTGACCCCTCAGAGGTAACTTGAATGTATTATTTGAATCGCTCCCCTTTTTGACTGTCTTATCACTCAGGACAGTCATTGTAGTGGAAAACTAAGCCAGTACAGAACATTGATCATATTGACTGATTAATAGTATATTTTGTTTGCTTTTTTCCCCTCTCTTTCTCTATCCCTGCTTTTGCTTTCCTTTTTTCTTAATATTGAAATATTTATGAACAACGCGGGGGAGAGGATAGAAAAAAAAGAGTTAAAAGAAGAAGAAGAACAACAACAACAAGGTTCATTGGTTGTTGTATATGTACCCTCTGGCTTACTTTTTGTTTTTTTTACTGTTCATTAATAAAAAAAAAAAGTTTGCTAATTTAGGCTGTTAACAGTATGAAAGTCGCAAGCTATGAACAGTTTCAGTGTGTCACTGCAATTTAAAAAAAAAAATTCAGTTTTAATAAGCCCCAGCATTGTAGAAGGCTATTAAAAGAAAAGTCAACTTTCAGTGCTGATTTCGTTTAATAGTGTTGGCCAGTCTGTGTAATATTATTGAAAGAAAATTAAAAATTTCTTTTCCATGCATTAATGCTAGCATGTTCTGGCATTCAATTGCATGAGTCTCATAATCAGTACACATGAGCTGGCAGCCAAATGATAAAGTATTGCAAAGGAATATCTTTGAAATGCTTGCTCATAATGTTGAGGTTGCTATATTTTGGTTTTTCACCTGTCAGGCAAAATAAAGAGGAAAATTACTTCCTACTTCATTAGTATTAAGTCCAGTAATGAGAGGAGGGAAAGTGGTGTGGAGAGGGAGATGCAGGATGACAGTGAGGAGACAGAGTCAGACAGTGAAGGAGAGCACTCACCAGTTGCTATTCACGGAAGTGAATATACAAGTACAGTTCACTACCTGCCTTATGCATTTAGCTTAAGTACTTCTAGGATTCTGCCATATCAATGAAAGAAAAGTTAATCAGCTTAAAATCTGGCATGCTGACAATTTTAACTTTTTCTATCTTTACCAACAGATGACCGACTTGTCCATTCAAATAGTGACAGTGATGGTGGAGTAGATCCCCCAGAGTGTGCTCTGCAAAGTAGATGTCAAGGTAGGTTACAGTATGCCAAACAAAAATAACAACTAACAACTGTACAATAACAACAGCAACAAAACACAACATTTGTGTAGTGGAACATAAAATAGTACAATTAAACTCTCAGCAATGTATCATGGGTATATGCAAATGAGGGCTGTGTCTCAGAATTAGGCTTGTTCAAGATGAACTGTGCCTCCTCTGGAAAGGAGATGAGAATCAGGCAGCTGCAGCAGGAGGCGGTGTCAAAAAGCTGCAGTTAAGTCAGACACTTTCCAGCAGACTTCAGAGAATAAACAGGAAGAGACACTAAGATCCTATTAGATCACCTGTAGGCTATATGTAGTCTGCAGACCATGTTCATAGCTGAAGAAATAAAGTGAGTTCTTGATCACTGATTGAAGTTGAAATAGAAGAGATCCTCCTACTGTCACATGATCTTCTGTTCTTTTATCTGCCTTGTAAAGCACTTTGTAAATGTTCGTTTGATAAGTCATATGTGTAGCCTTTATTATTGGCAGCCACAAAATATCGTTAACAGATTAAAACTTCAATGTACAACATAAGACTAATAAATCCAGCGCTTAATATTATAGTTACACAGAAAATTTGTATTTTATGCAACACATGGTGTTTGCTGTCAAAATTAAGATCAGGTGACAGTCAGGCACTTGCAGTTGGTGGAGAGCAACTCTGTTCCTAGGTGTAAAAACTGCTGCTGCTTTGATCTTGTTAGCTTATCCTTGTCCACGTGTGAGATGTCAGAGCAAGTCCGGATGAAGTTGGACAGAACTCTAGTGACTGTTGGTGACTGATTTTGCACGGGCCTGGCTTATCTTGAGTACACCTACTGTATTTGCAGCACATGTAAACATTACAAGTCTGAAGCCATGATAATTAAACAAGCCTCACAGATGGTGAAAAACTCCCAAAAACAGTCAATCAACCAATTATCCAACATTATGTTTCTATACTACATCCCAGAGGCAAATACTGAACTTTTTAATCCACATAGCTGAAAGGTGGCTGCTTTCTGGACACGGCACAGTGATGCTAGACATTAAATGGTCTTATAGACCATGATGCATTGCTGTAGACTAAATTAGCCACAGTGGCCTAAAGTAGCTAAAATGAGCTCAACCTTAAACATCTACAACAATAAACAGCACTAACATTAAATCAATAATATTAATCCAGACGGACGGACAGACAGACAGACAGACAGACCGCAGCTCAGCTAACATCAGACAGACAGACAGACCGCAGCTCAGCTAACATCAGACAGACAGGCAGACAGACAGACAGACCGCAGCACAGCTAACATCAGACAGACAGACAGACCGCAGCTCAGCTAACATCAGACAGACAGACAGAAGCACAGCTAACATCAGACAGACAGACAGACCGCAGCTCAGCTAACATCAGACAGACAGACAGACAGACAGACAGACCGCAGCTCAGCTAACATCAGACAGACAGACAGAAGCACAGCTAACATCAGACAGACAGACAGACAGACAGACAGACAGACCGCAGCACAGCTAACATCAGACACACAGAAGGAGGAGCATCAACTTGACGTCACTGTGCATGAATGCTATCAAACTTGTAGAGGAGGAAACACAAGTTTACCTGATTACTGTTGACACTGTTCACTCTCAGGATGTTATTTTGTCTTCTTTTTTTTGTTCTGCTTCCTCTTCTCATTAAAGATGTAAACATTGACACAAGCTTTGACACGAGGGGGAGGCGGAGACCTTGTGTACCTCACAGGGCCCTGTGTGACTTGTGTATTGAGCGTACAGGGCCGACCGGCTCTGATTATGTGTTATATTAAGTGTTACACCTGCAGTTTCACCTGAAGTATTTCCTGTCTGTGGTTTACCGGTGGCTCCTGCTGCTGCTGATGTACAGCTTTCTGTGGATGGTGGCGCTGGTGGCTTTTAAAATTGGTGGATGTCCATGAGAATTAAATACTTCTCCTTCAGGGCAGGCTATGGAGGCTACGTGCCCGTTGGCAGCGTAGTACTGCCTCTCTGTCAGATTCCAGTACTGCACATTGACAGTGATAATAATTACAATAATAGGCTTACTTATTCCCATACAGAAAATACAGGGGAATTGATAAAGAATTGGATCAATAAGCAGAATCGATAAGGACATTGGTATCAATAAAATCTTATCAATTCCTATCCCTAGGCTGTACAGAAGTTCCCTTCATTGGAGTGTGTGATTTGAGCTGGTGCTCAACATGGTAGTCAAATGTATGACTCTGACCACCCTATTTTCTTCCCTTTTTCTGAGGGTCACATTGAACTTAATAGTTATCAGCACAACCACCAAATATTCACTAAAGTGGGACTTGCACAAAGGGAGTGTTGTAACTCAACAGTCATCTGGTGGTGATTTGTTCAATACATCTCCAACTTTGATACAAGCTATTCATATAAGTAAAGACCCAGATGGACGAAGTTTAACTTGCAGTGATTTTATTCAATATCTACAATGTCTTTACCACAAAACACTGCTGCTGAAAAATGTATTATACGAAATGCAATGACATTATCATAACAGACAGAAAACTATGTTATTTGTTACTAAGACTGATGAAACAGAGAAGCTATAATATTGTCACAGCGAGAGCGACAAGTTGACAAGTATTGATCCTGAGTATCACAAAACAGCATTGTTTGTGTACAGCATGTGCTTTGTCTGTTGACCTCTCTTTTCTCTGAAATCCAAAATATTTCCATGCAGCTGATTTATCCCTCATTGTCTTTTTCTTGGCTGCCTGGACAGAATCAGTGCCATAGCAACATAAAAATAAAGCTGTATCTTAAAAATGATTATGTGGATCTATGTTTCACTTTGCATTGATGATACTGGATTGTTGATCATGGTGTCAATATATTGATATTGAATGTTGGTCCAGATTGATGGATTGTTACCACTGGCTCTCTTCCCTCTCCTCCAGGGCCAATCACATTGCTTTAGGTGACATTTCATCCTGCTGGTCTGCCAGGATGGTCAGAGGATGACATGTGAGAGATCATGTCCAGGTCCACCCCCTGTGCTTCAGTTGATGAGTGTATTTCTGTCACAAATAATTCATGCTTAAGTAAGAAAGGTGAAAAAACAACAAAATGTTGCATGCGCAGGTGTCACGATGGTAACATATATTATGCTTAAATGGTATACACATTATAGAGACGGCACCTGCTGTTTATTCTTTTGTTTTATTCTTGTTTATTCTTGGCCTGTTTTTGGGGCTGTACTTTATTTGTTTATTTGTTTGCACCCTGGCCATTATCTAATTGAATACTTCTTTTATTTGAGGAAATACATTAAATAGTTTTGGGTTATTAAGTTTGGTGAAGAACTTCTGAAGAATGTATACTATGTTTTAACGAAGCAGCTTTTAAGAAGTGAACAGGGTTTTCTGTTCAGATTTATAACATTTTTAAATTTAACAAATCAGAGGCTTCTTTGCTGCAGTGGAAGCAATGAAACAATGTGAGGTGGGATGATCTCTCCAGTGACCTGGACACTATAAAGCATTTATTGTCTGTGTTGTTGTTATTAGAGTACAAATGCACACACTGAGTTGTCTGTTGGGGGTAGAAAAAGAGGAGAAGTACACAGTTGGGAGGTGTAACATGGGGTTGACGCCACTTACGGCCTGTTTCAGCGCCTATTTTATGGGTGTTAAAACAGCAAAATAGGCTTTTAATGCAGGCCGAGGCCAGATGTCGATGTCGTTTTGGGCTGCTCTCTCCCCTCCTGCCTCCCTGTGTACTTCATTAATCGAGACGTTAAAAGATTTATCTGTGTCTTCGGCTTTGCCGTTTTTTCCTCCTCTAACACTGATCCTCCCTGTTGTCCTCTTTTGTAATTAAACGATTCAGGATGCTGCCCTGTGTGTCTTTGTGTGTGTGTGAGTACGCATGAAAGTAGAAAGAAAGAGGAGTGTTTTCCTCCCCTTGCTCGTTGCTCTTTTTCTTTGCAGCAGATGCTTCTGTTCTGCCTTAACGGCCAAGGATTCCAACTTAATTAACTCTAAATAATTAACTGAATAAACATGCTAAGCACAGCAAACTCACACTCACGTGCAGATACTCATATGCTTTCTGCATCATCTTCAGAGAGTTGGTCATTTGGGGCTGTGAGAAAAAGAGAGAATGCACTGTAAATGTTGGCAAGGAAACAAGCGCATTTTCTAATCAGTGAGGTAATTAATGTTCTTAATGCTGTCATTAATCATGCTGTACAGCACAGGTAGCACACTGACAATGTTCTGTCTCTTGAGGCCACCACTGTCTCTGTGTGTGCTGTCTGACACCTACATGTTGCTTTAGTGGTTCATGCTGGAGCCAATATAGGGCTTCAAAAATGAGTGAGATGTGTCTTTGTCCTCCTTCCAACATTTTGGGGAATATACTTTGTTGCCCATTGCCTACACCCAGACAAGAAAACAATGTGAATCGTATGATGGTTGATTTAATTATAATCTTGCTCCAATCTTTGCTGCTTTCTCTCACTGAAATGGGTGGAATAAGTCTTTAAAACTATAAGTCATTAGGCAGCAGTGTTTTGGTGGAATGAACCTTTAAAGTATAGGCACTTGGAAAGAAAATATTATTTGTGTGGAATAAACCTTTAAAACTATAAGTTGTGATACATTAGTATTTGGTTGGAATAATCTGTAAATAAATTATAAATTGTTAGACAGTAGTATATTGGTGGAATAAACCTTTAAACAATAGGTACTTGGAGAGAAAGAATTTGGGTGGAATAAACCTTTAAAACTATAACAAAGTATTTGGATGAAATAAGCATTTAACACTACTGTTTAAATTGTTAGGCAGTGGTATTTTGGTTGAATGGTGCTTTAGAACTATAAGTTGTGAAACAAAGTAGTATTTGGCTGGAATAAACCTTAAAAACTAAAACAAAGTATCTGGATGAAATATTGTCTTGTTTCCACTTTTGCAGCCATTCAAATCACTAGGTGGTGAAAAACAAGAGTCCTAGAAATGCGGTCCTACAACTGTGGTCTGAAACTGCTGCCTCCTATACTGCAGGAACATAGTGTTGGGGAGTCACTCACTGTGTTTCTATACATTTTATTTAGTTAGACTTGTAGGACATCAGTTGTTTCAAAAAATGTCTTTGCTACTTTACAGTCATTTGTCATCCACATGTGTTTCTTGTCAACCCATAATGTAGAATGTTCGACCACCTGCAAAGAAACTAGAGCAGAAAAGGGCTTTTTTTCTAAAAAGTGGCTCCATGATATGCCATGGTATGATGCCATGGATGTTCTCTCTAGCTGAAACAAGATTTCAAACTAAAGCAGAGCAACGACTTGTCTTTGCCCCACAGTGTCTAATACTGAAGCAGAAGGTACCCTTTAGCTGCAGTATCTAATGCGGTCAGAAAGCTGTTTTTAACATGTGAATAATGCAGTTTGGTTAGGTTTAGGCACAAAAAACTACTTGGTTAGGGGTAGAATAAAAACATGGACATTGGGTTTATCACAACTGTGTTAGGTTAGGTTTGAAGCAACTCACAATGCAAAAGTCACGTGACGCACCTAAGTCACTCAGGTGACATGTGACCAAAGTTACGTTGTGCATGTAACGTTATGTGCCTAACTTTTTATGATGTTTTGGTTTCACATGGGACATGAACCCCTGTCTCCTGGGTGAAATTCTGACCCATTTATACTCTTTCAGCTGCGAATGAGTACCGTCTGCCTCTGTATGAGTTGTTGAGGGCCCGTGACAATTTATTGGTGAGCTTGGAGTGACACCAGGCTGAGAAATGAGCTGATTCGTTGAGCAGGTTTAGATGAATCTGGTTCAACTACCTCTTTTACCCTCTCAAGTACAGTGGTGGATGTCTTTTTCATGTCATTTTCATATTCTTGTCTTAAATTTCTCTTACTTTTTTGTACAAAGGCCTCATACAGACATGCCACATCAGATTCAACAAAAGCTCATAACTTCAGAAAACCATTTTAATTATCCATCTGTGTGTATTTGAGTGCACATGCATGAGACTTGTACATTAGCATAATTAATGCCCCAATAATACCATATAATATGCTGTACTTCCTGATCCATATGTCAGGAAGTGTTCATTCATGAAAATGGCATCAGAGACAAAAAAGTCAAAAGAGTTTGACATCCTGCTGCCAGAGATCCATAAAGGAAAATCTGTAATTTTAACAGTGTCGGCAGTGATATTAAAAGATCTACTCAAGCAAAGAAACAGGGGAAGTGAGTGCTGTTATTGCCGTGTAACCAGAGGGTCGGACTGTCACTGAAAAAAAAGAGGACATGTCTCGATATGAAAATGACTTAAGACATAAACATGACTTGCCACAGCCACAGTAAGGGGCAATCAATGATTGCAGCAAGAGGGGAGGTTTAAGGGGAAGTTTTCATCACGGAAGACAGAGGACAGAATAAGTCAGCATGTTTGCCTGGAGAGAGACTTCATAAACCTGCATGAGCAGATACAGTATACAGCCAAAATACCTGACAGCAGGTAACAATGGATTACTGAATGAGGGACAACAGGCTTAATATGTAAATTTACAATTATATTATAATTTGAAATGAAGTCTAACAGAATAATTCCAACATAAATATGAAGTGTAATTTCTTTTTCAAACTCAAAATGTCTTCAGTTTGTATACCAGCACATGACTCTACAACAGGTCGGGAACATTCAAAATACAATAATAAATACTGGTGAATCCCACAAGTTCTCTTAAATCACACGTACGCGCCACTTAAGAACAAATCTGTCTGTACAAGCAGTACTTGCATGTGGCCTGTTGTCTCTCATCTCCTAACTTCTTTGGATATTAAACATAATTTAAAGGCTGAAGATTACCTGGAGCATTTATTATGTAATTGTCCTGAAAGACCAGAGCCGAGAAGCACACAGAGAAGCGCACCAGCTAAGAGGGATAAAATAAAGTGGCCTAAGGCCAGCGAGGCATCAGTGTGAATGAAACTGGACACAGATCTCTGCGAGATATTGGAGAGGTCTCTGCGAGGGAGTATGGAAGCAAGGCTTAACATACTTGGAGACATTCTCTACCAGGAGTATAAAGCCAATACCATCAAGATTTCCACTGTACCAAGGCAGAGAGGGAGGTGCGAAAGAGAGATTGATCAGCTGGTGTATCAGCGTCGTCAACTCAGGAAGAGCTGGAGAAAGGCAACACCATTGGAGAGGGAAGGCCTCAAAGTGCTGTGGGAGGAGATCAAGCAGAGGCTGGCCAGCCTGCGGAGGGCAGAGCGCTTATGCAGGTGCAGGAAGAGGAAGGAGAAGGAAAAGGCCGGCTTCTTCAAGAACCCCTTCAAGTATGCCAGGCAGCTGCTGGAGGAAGCAAAAAGTGGGAGGCTTGAGATTGCCAGAGAGGAAATGGAAGCTCACATCAAGAGGCAGTACAGTGACCCAGCAAGGAATGAGCCTCTAGGGTCTCCAGGGTACGTGCCCTGACCAGCCCCACCTGTGTCCCAGTTTAACACCCCCCCCCCCCCAAGCTCAGTGAAGTCAGAGACCCCAGGTCCCAATGGCATACCCTATAAGCTCTACAAGAATTGCCTGGCAGTATTAAAGCGGCTCTGGGTGTTAATGCAAGCTGTCTGGAAAAAGCAGTGCATCCCAGTGGAGTGGCACAGAGCTGTAGCAGTGTTCATCCCCAAGGAAAAAGACTCCAGAGAGATCAGCCAATTCAGAAGCATTGCTTTGCTAAATGTCGAAAGAAAAATCTTCTTCTCGGTCCTTGCTTGAACGACTATGTGGACACCAGCTGCCAGAAGGCCAGGATCCCTGGCTTCTCAGGGTGTGTGGAGCATTCATCAGTAAACTGGAAGCAGATACAATGGGCAAAGTGCAATAAGAGTGACCTGCACATTGTCTGGCTTGACCTTGCGAATGCGTATAGATCTGTGCCACATCAGTTCATCAACTTTGCCACTGATTTCTTCCACATGCCTGATATAATCAGGAACCTGGTCTCAAATTATTTCAAGGACCTACAAATGTGCTTTGCCCTCCAGGATTTCATGACTGAATGGCAGCAACTGGAGTTAGGCATCGCCATGGGATGCTCAATATGTCCCATCCTATTTGTGATAGACTTCGAGGTAATCCTCATTGGTGCAAAACAGACGGTTGGAGGAGTCAGACTGCCATCAGGCCAGAAACTACCCCCTCTTTATTGATGACGTCACTAACCTCCTTCCGACATCGAGGATGCTAAAATGGATGGATGAGCTGGTGTCATGGGCAAGGATGAAGATCAAACCTGCCAAGTCCCGAAGCCTCTCACTCAGGAAAGGGGTCAGGAACGACAGTATCATCTTTGTCGTGGGTGGCGAAAATATTCCTCTGCTGGATGAGCAGCCCATCAAAAGCTTGGGAAGGCAATATATGGCAGAGCTTTCTGACAAGCATGCAGGGAGAAGTGTCATGAAACAGCTTTCAGAAGGCTTAACAGGGATTGATCAAAGCCAACTTCCAGGAAAATACAAGGTGTGGTGCTATCACACCACACTCTACCAGAGGATGTCGCCACTAAAACTGCAAGATCCCCTTATCCATGGTAGGCAGAATGGATGGAACGGCCAGCTCTTTCATCTGGAAGTGGCTGGGTTTGCTGCAATGCCTCTCAGACACAGGCCTTTTTGGAAAGAACACGCTTCAACTGCCCCTGCAGTCCACAAGCATGGGCTATAAGCAGGAGAAGTCCAGGTTGGTGCTGGAAATGAGGGAATCCACCGACCATGCAGTGAGGAAGGCAGCTGGAAAACCATCATATACCCAGTCGAGGTTGGATGCTGTGGCTTTGTGGGAACATCAGCTGCTCGCCTCATGAGGGACGTGGGAGTAACTGGAGCAAACCAGAGGAAGGCCCTGAAAGATCTGGCTGAAGAAGCTTAGAAGAGCAGCTTTTGGCTCTCGGTGTGAAAGAAGGACCAGTGCTGGGGTAGCACTTAGCACAAGGGCTGGCTGTAGGGGGTGGCAGGGAGACGTCCCTGTCACTGCCCCGCCACCAGGAGACGTTCCGGGCAAAACGTCGGAGATCGGTGGTACCGGCTGATGACCCTGCAGCCAGCCAACCTAAGGGCACCGGAGGAGGTGCATCAGGCAGTATTGCCATTGCAGTATTCCACCTACCTGTACGGTTAATAGCTTAATTAAGGAGAATCTGATTGTCCTTTAAGAAGTCAGGACTGAAATTAAGTTGGTTTGAATGTAAAAATATTTAACTGATAAAACCAAATTAATGGGTTGTGTTCTCTTTCAACCTTTTGCATTTTTGTAGCAAGCATAGCAAGCTATATGGGCCACTCCACTTGGCCACGGTCAGCTATCAAATACCTAGGCATCCTATTTCCCCCATTGTTGACAGATCTGATCCATGTTAATTTTGAGCCCCTCTTAGATAAATTTAAGACTGATACTGAATGATGGTCCCTTCTGTCCTCAATGTACTAAACATTTAATTATCTTGTACATGTACTGCAGATGAAGATTCCTTTGCAGTTTGACAGGCTATGCAACTAATTCCTATGGAAAAATAAACGACCCAGGTTAAACCTGAAAAAGTTGCAGGGGCCAGTATGTCAAGGTGGACTGGGGTCCCCAGATTTAGGCCAAAATGCAATAGAAGCATCTATAGCACACTGCAGACTTCAGATTTAAAATTCAAACACCACAGAACCAGTTGTATTTTAGGAAAAGGTTGCTATGTTTATGCATTTATTTATTTATTCAGTATTATCATTATTAATAATAGTTTATTTCTTTAATAAAATATTGTCCTCTGAGGCAAAAAATCCTCACCCTGTTGTGTCCAATGGAGAGAACTGGACCCAAAAGCGAGACCCAGACAGCAGTTTTAGGTGGCTTTATTGTCAAACAAACAGGAATGGATGTCTTGGGTGAATGCAGAACTCTCAGGAGAAACAGGGTAGGCAGGCAAACGAGTACCAGTGAATGGATCAGAGGCAGGCAGGCAGGGCAAGGCTAGAGACAGATGGCAGGCTGAGGTGGCAGGCGAATGGGTTCCCAGTGAGTGTCGAGCTGAAACAGAAAACAGACAAGAAATCCACACGAGGAAAAAACAATCAGTAACAGGTAGGCCATGGTCAGTACTGCAAGGCAGACTGAACGATCTGGCAGAGACTGGACTGCAGAGCTGGAGTATTTGTACTGCTGGAGTTGATTGGTGGATGGTTTTCAGGTGAGCAGGCAGATTGGTAGCAGGAGTTGATTGCAGCAGAGCTGATGAGCCACGCCCAGACACACAGACACAGAGAGAGAGACAAACAAGGAACCATAAGAAACAAAGGGGAGGGGGAAACAGCTGACACATGAGGAATGAAGGGAAAGGCAGACTATGACACACCCTTATTCAGCTCAGTCTATATAATGATGAAACAGTGTGCAATATTCATGTTTTACATCGTTTACATCAGCGAGGATGTTTTAGACCACAGCAGACAGCACACTGCACACTGACACACTGAGGAGATGAAGAGGAGAGACAGAGTCTGGACTGTTCATCATGACTTACAATAATGCAGCGCAGTGACAAACATTTTGTGGAGGAGAGGAGCATCTGTTAGTTTGGCCTTTAGAGCAACAGATATTTTAATCTGTAGTGTTTAAACCACAGTACCATCAGGATTCATCATCAGTAAAGTTTTTATATCAGTCGGCTCTTCACACACACGCTCCCCCTCCCTCCCTCCTCTCTGCAGTGCATCTTTCCTCCCTCACTGTTGTGATCAATTAGCATGAAGTAATTAAGTATTTAAAAATTCACTAATTGGACTTGGAGTAAAAAATCACAGAAGTGTACTTTCACCCAAGCAGCGCGACACGAGATATATGAAATCTCGTGATACCCTCACATCTGTGTTTATATACTACCAGTCCAATTTGTGTACTTTTAACTACTTAATTACTTCATGCTGCTTGATCATAACAGCGAGGGACAAGAGACAAGCTGTGGAGAGGAGAGGGGGAAGAGAGTGAGTGTGTTCATTTTTAGTACGGTTTGGCCTTAATGCTAAATTGAGCAGGCCAGTATGCTCATCTTTGTCTGATAAACCTTTTTATCAGGTTTGTCATGTTATCATTTGAGCATAGTTTTTATGCCAAAAAATGCCTTTGAGGGTTTCTGGACAATATTTGCCTTTGTTTTTGGTTAATGTAATTGATTTAATAAAGTTAAATATGAATTACACTTTAAACACTTGAAAAATATCCCTTTTAAGGTACATATATTTGTGATTGATTGCGATTAACTACAGACACTCATGCAATTAATCACGATTCACGAATTGATTGATTATATATATATATATATACATATATATATATATATATATATATATATATATATATATATATATATATATATATATATATATATATGTATATATAGTAGTAACATATAGTAGTATTTTTTGTAAAAGACAAATAATCAGGGAAAATCATTTAAAAATTCATGTAATAATGAGGGCTTGAAGCTGTATAAATAAGAGGCAAAGCTTAGACATTTCCCATTATGATGGCTAATGTCACTACCATGTGTTACAGATGGCCAGGGTTTGTCCTTCTGTTCTGTGTGTGGAGCCGATTGTGGACAGGAGTTGCTGTGTTTATGCTTATGACTGCTGTGATGGAAAAAAGGCAAAAGCCTACAAATCCCAGGTGGCCAGGTGAGACGTCACGTCCAGCAATTCATTTGGCGGGGTTGCTGATTGGATAATTGAACTCAGCCGGCCAGGACGTGGGGCTAGAGAAATTGAACAACATTCACTCTGAAGATGGTTGGCGTTTTGACCTCCCATTGGCCATTGTAATGGCAGCAGTGAATAACGATGCAGCCATGGGGCTCCAGATAACCTGCCACAACACACACACACACACACACACACATACACACACACACACACACACACACACACACACAACGCCAGGCCTGGCCCAGAAGATTCCGATGTGGTTGGCAGAGGTAGTGAGGAGGTCCCATGCTGCAGCCCAGGCAGCATGAACCGTGACCAGTCAATGGCTGCAAGGTCCAAAGGGTAGAGGCTTCTTGAAAACCAAGAAGGAGTGGGTTACTGCTGACAGATCTCCTGTAACACCAGTGAAGTCTGCCTCAAGGGTCTGAAGAAAATCACAGCCAGAGGCTGAAGGATGTGAGATGTGTGTGCTGGCAGGCACAGGAGAATGAATCCCTGCTTCCCTGGGCTGGCCAGTAGGTGTTTTTAGTCCCCTGGGGTACGATGACCTGCTTCCTTGCCTACTCCAGCTGGAATCCCGTCTCTGTTGTCGGGGTTTCTCCCTCAACCTGTGCTCCTCCAGGGTGGTGTTTAGGAGCCTGAAGTAGTCTTCAGTGGGCCCCATCTTGGCACAGGATGCCCTCCTATGGTCAATGATGTCTGGGGTTCGTGCTGTGAGGCAATGACAGTGCCGTTCCCGGAAGTTTATCCACCATGTCTGGCCAAGTACGGTCTTCTTTACATGTGGGTGGCGATGGTTGTATGTGGCCAGGGTGTGGGCCAGGACCTGAAACTCTGTCAGTGGAAACCCATGACTGGCAGAATACAAACAGTACTCCACCAAGGAATTCTCATTTTCAGGAGTGAAAAGTTGCCTCTGGACATTAGCACAGCCAGAGGCAACCCTTCCACTGACTCACTCAGGCTGGACTTTGGGACCCCAAACCTCACAGCTGCCTGCCCCAGAGAGAGTCTGCCTGCTTCAACCTCCTGAACTGCCTGTTCCATGGCCTCCAGGGTCCACTTCCTCATCTTCCTCTCCCTCTTCCGCAACTGCCGGATGTTAGGCATCTGAAAATGCATATCAGTTTCTTCTGTCATAATAAAATTCAGACATTGGTTTAGGTACATTTCATGCTACATCAGCCACATGCATAGACAAAAAATATTTTTACTACATGCATAGACAAAAATAATTTTACTATTTATCAAAGCAGCATTACAGTTTCTATATCCACCATCTCTTTAACCATCTTGATGCATCTACAAAGGAAATAAAAAAAGAAACTCTCTCTCTCGCACACACACACACACACACACACACACACACACACACACACACACACACACACACACACACACACACACACACACACACACACACAACCTACCTTTCATATTCAATCTCCCTCTTCTGTCTTCTTCCTGTCTCTTTCCTACCTCGTCTTGCCCTCTTTTCTGTCCTTCTTGCTGTCTGTATTCTCTCCACTGTTTTCTCCTCTCTTGCCCTCTCCGACTTTCTTTTTCTGCTCTTGATCTTTTCAGCTAAAAACACAAACCTTACAAGAGCAGATTTAGTGTCAAAAACACTGAATTTTGATTAAACCTACACATAACATAGCATATTACATTGGAGATATATAACCAATATTTCCCCATTATAATATCCTCTACTCTCTCTCTCTCTCTCTGTCTCACACACACACACACACACAAACACACACACGCACACAAACACACACACACACACACACACACACACACACACACACACACACACACACACACACACACACACACACACAATATTTTCATCTTGTATAAAATTTGGGTACATGAATATACTTGATTTGGCCTAGCTTATAAACAATATATAAGACATCTGAATAGCTAATTTGACAATTTTGTGTGAAATTTTTGTGTACAGTCATGTTTTAAACATCTTAAAAAACAGCTGCATTTCTCTCTGTGCTCCTTTGTTCGTCTATCCCGCTGTGACAAGTTTTTTCTTAGACAGCCAACATTTGTGCCTCTCTTCGACTCGACTACAGAGAGTGTCACAAATCATCCTACATTTTCATTAGCTATACAAAGCAGTGTAAAACTAGCTACGATATGCACTCATATAAATGTAGGGTCTAAGCAGTAAGCTGAAAAAATGGAAACACTTTCAATGGGGAGGAGTGTCGCCAAAGCATGATTTAAGTGTTCTTATTGCTTTTTCTTATCACCATCACTTTTGTATCATAATTAGACATACAAATGTTTATGTATAAGTATGAAATTTGACATGTAGACTCTTGAACATGTATAAAGTTCTTCTACTTATGCTTTGTAAGCGATCGTTGACCGAAACTGCCACTAAAAGACCAGAAGGTGTGTCAGGTGGAAGTGTCTGAATATGGACTATAATAGCAATGGATACAATTCCAGTAATTATGATTCAATACTTTTATGACTGAGGATGTAAAGGACTGAATGCAGTACAGTTTTCTTACATGCCACTGTGTATATAACCTTGTCAAACAACCATTGTATACAGCTGTCAAATGGATGAATACAACACTTTAGTGTCTGACAGGTGTGAGTGAGTCTGCATGCTCCAGCTTCCTTGTGCAGGTTAGGCCAGTGGGAAAGCCTGTAGGTTTGATTATAAACATCACAGAGCCCTGTGACCGTAGGTGACCTGTCCAGGGTGCACTCTGCTTCACACAAGAGGGGTGCTGGGATCCAGCCCCTGCCTGTTCTCATTCTCAACTCGTCAAATACCTATGTTTTGTCACAGCCCTTGACGACCGATACAGACACACACAGTGCCTGTTAGTGTCAATTTTCAGTTGACTTAACAGACTTAAATGTAAAACCATCTTGGTTGCATGAGATACACTGGACTTTCGACACAGTAAAAAGAGAGACAAGTCTGTGTCTGGAGGAGGTGGAGTTTAAGGTCCTGGGCGATATAATTGAAAAAACAATCACGATAGTTAAATTTTATATTGGTTGATATCAATGATTATTAGGGATGTAGCAATTGGCTAGTCAGCATCACCTATCCGATTCTGTGCCGGTCAAATTCATACACATGCTCACACATGCTCTGCATGATGGTCAAGTCATGTGCACAGCAGACACACTGAACGTCACAGCCACAACAGCACTGAATACAGCTACACACACTCAGACACATGCTTACATGAAGTCGGTGTTAGCGACAGAGTCCAAGAACAGGACAAAGAGAAGACACACAGTTTACAAGGAGACAGAACAGCCGAGCTGCTAATGGTGACACCAAACAGCGATAAACTTTCTAGCTTTTCAGGCTGTTAGCCAGCAGCAGACTACTGCTCACAAACTGATAATTAAAATCTCACCTCCTCTTCTGACTGATGAATAAACAACCTTTGTTGATTTGTCTCCTCAAACATTTTCTCATCCAGACTTGTTTAACTTCTGCTTTTGCAAAGGTTTACTACAGCAAACTCTTGCATCACATCAGTCTTTGGTTTGTTTACATCTGCTACATCTGATCAAATCGGCCAAGAAAATTGGAACTGGTGGATCTCTTAATAATTATTGATCATTTTCATCATGCAGAGTTGCTTCACTGATGTTCCATGATGTACGTAATGTAGTTATTGTAACCCCAACAAATGCCTTCAACTAAACCTAAACCTAGTTTTGTACCAGAACCTTCTCAAACTGCATTAAAGGGTACTTTGTGGGCTTGAATGTAATTGATGAGTTGGGTTGAGAACGGGTTGGCCAATCCTAGCATATATACTCAATACAGACAAATGTAATGATTTTGGGTATCTGTATACATGAATTACTGTGATATGGTTTGTGTTCAGAGTGTAAATTAAATTGCGGCTGTGTGTGTGTGTGTGTGTGTGTGTGTGTGTGTGTGTGTCTGTGTGTGCTCCAGGGACCTGCTTCATCAGAGCTCAGTCGAGTGTGTTAAGCAGTGATGTGACCACAGCCAGACACCCACCCCCATCTCCCACACACAGACAGACAGACAGACAGACAGACACAGACGCACACACACACACACACACACACACACACACACACACACACACACACACACACACACACACACACACACACAGACAGACAGACAGACAGACAGACAGACAGATAGCTCTGCTTCAGTGTGGCCCAGAACAATAAGGGCTCATTTGGTGAAATGAATCTGTCTGCCACTGAGGCTCTTCCTCTTAGGAGCCTAATCGCACTCAAATAAATGACTGAACTCTGAGTGTGTGTGTGTGTTTGTGTGTGTGTGAATGAACAGACAGGAAGCACAAGACAATGAGACAGAAAGTGTTCAGCTGCTTACAAGGCAACTTGTAGCATTTGAGGCCTTTCCTCTGGCCTGTTGAGGGGTGCTGTCTGCCCAGATGCTATCCTTTCAATTCCTTATGAACTCACCAGCTCAACCTGCACAAGTGCACCCAACCTTGCCCCCTATACTTTCAGTGCTGCTCCCAGAACTCCCAGTCTTGTAGATTCAGCTGCAGTGACTGCAGTGCTGGTGTGAATGGTGGTAATTAATGGATTTACACATTGAGCTCTTGTCAAACACATGCCAAGGGCAGGGAGCTATCCCAGCGCACCAGGGCGATTAAGTTCTTACACACACACACTGTTGAATACAGCTCCAATGTAAAATCACCCGCATATTTCCATCACAACCAGACACATACAGGCTTTTACCTCAAACCAAAGGCTCTTCACTGGAGCACTGAGATGGGTAAAGGCACTGTTTGTGTGTATGTGTGTGTGTGAGAGAGAGAGATTGTGTGAAAGAAAGAGAATGATTTCTTTCACTGAGATCAGTGAGAAGAGATTTCGAACAGGAGATACTGTTAAAAAGGCTAAAATGGCCTGAGCTAGTATTGCATTACCAGTATATATACACACTGTAAAGGCATGAGAGAAATGTTTTTTTTTTTTTTATAATATCAAGGCTTAAGATCAACATCTGTAACAGAACCTGCAGTTCTGAACTCTAATCATCAATACAAAATATAAATGTTTTTTGGATGTGTTTCAGGGCTGCACAATTAATTGAATTTTTATCGAAATCACAATATGGCAAGGCAAAATGTGTGTCAAAAAACTTTGAAATTATGAATGCCATGAGGTAGAGCATGTCCTGGCATGTCCTGTCCTACAAATCAGATTCTTCAGACTATAAAAGATCGTTATTTAGTAAAGATTCCTACCAAAAGTTTTTCAATCAAAATAAAATAATGATGTAAAAATTATCATTACCTCTATTATCACAAATCATATCACAATTGCAATATCAGTCAAAATAATTGCAACTAGATATTTTTTTTAAATAGTTCACCCCTAATGTGTTTTCATTGAGTTTGAATTTTTATTATTCTTGCTTTATTTATTTATCCTAAGCACTACATTCTTATGATGGACTTCTAGTTGTGGTCATGCTGAAGTAAGACATAGGGTTAGAGTTACAGAGCTCCAACCTAACTTGGTTCTAACCTACTTTAAAAGTATCTTTTACAACTAAGAATAAAAGGAATAATGAGTGTAAGCCTTTCATTTCAACGGGTACAAAATGAGTAACCCAAAATATAGAGAAAAAAGCTTTATTGATAATGACACAATCTACAATTGCTGGCAAGCTGGAAACAATGACCTCTATGACTTCAGCTCATGGGCCTACCCCTGAAGAAGGTCAAGCTGAGGGCTTATTAATTAGGCAATGCATTGTGGAACAGTCCAAACAGGGTTCAGTATAAGAGAAGACATTTCCATCCATCCAATAATCTATTGGTCAAATAGGGATGTTCTTGGCGACTAATTTCCCTGTTGATTAAACACAAATTAATTTAAACTATTCGACTAGTCTAACAATAAGAAAACACTCCGAAAGATTTAAAACCAAGCATAATTTATTAATTGATATGTTGAACACTGTCCGAAAAAGTACTGCTCTGCTCTGCAGCCCATCTGCAAGTCTCTCTTGGAGGGGACACCCAAAAGCTCTACATGCCAGAGGAGGCAAAGGCTTTCTACAGCTAGTGAACTAGGACCCTGGATGATGCTTGCTAGCCAAGCTTCACTTTCAGACTCGCTGATCTGCTCAGTCTCCTCGACGAGGAGATGGAATGCCGGCTACATACACTGTGGTTCTAATTTTACAAAAGAGAACCAAAATAAAATTTCATACAGTAAAATGGGTTGTTTTGCCCGATTGACAGTGTCAGGATTCTTTCTCTACCAGTGCTAGGTGTTAGCTAGCAGATATGGCACACAGCACATTAAATGTAAATGCAGTTTTTCATTGAATTTGGACAACAGAATATTCAACAAAATAGCTATAGTCTTAATGCACCTGACCACAAGGCAATGAAAAAAATGTCTTTCATGTGCAATGGTGAAAGACTTCAGCACCAGACTGTGCCCAAACCCCAACTATTAATAACACAATACATCCAAAATGTGACGAAAACACAAAGTGCATTTTTTCCCTATGCACAATGGTGGACAGTAATGAAGTACATTTACTTGAGTACTGTACTTAAGTACATTTTTTGAGTATCTGTACTTTACTTGAGTATTTGTTTCTTTGGAAACTTCTGACTTTCACTCCACTACATTTCAAAGACAAATATTGTACTTTTGACTTCACTACATTTCTAGGAAGGTTGTTGTTACTGTTCGACTAAGCACATCGTTGAAGTCAGCTGTTGCTGTTTTTTCTTTTCTAAAATGCAATTGGTCACATGCTGTGTTCCTCACAGAAAGAAACCAATCACAGTAGCTCCTCTCAAATGGGACTGATGTAAAAGCAGAAATACGTCCAGGCGCACTAACAAGCACAAGCAAACTCTCTTTCTTTCATTAAAACAACAAGAGGTAAGGGTGACAGCAGGAGAAAGACAAAATGAAATCTCAAGATGTTATTATAATTATTAATTATTCCAGGTAGCTTTTAAAGTTGCATTGTTTTGATTGGGGTGAAAAATACCACATAATTCATGTATATACTGCTCCTGAAGACAGAAAGAAATCTCAGTTATTTAACAGACTTGGAGAACTCCTTACAGTTGGCTACAATCTAATTTTATGATGTGATTTTAATACATTTACATCAGAAATTGATAATAGCTGTCCTTTTTGTTTTTGAATTATTTCTATGCTGAAGTTTTTATAGGTGTTTCTACAGGTTTTGTGTAGCAGAGTGACTCTACAAGCAGGTCAGTGCATCATCAGGTGGTTTCAGAGAGTTACAAGCTTCTGTAAATGCATTGTGAAAACAATACAGCATGTATTGATATTAGAAAATATACTTTGTAATTTGTACTTTTGGATACTTAAGTGTTTTTAAAAACATGTACTTTTGAATACTTAAGTATTTTTAAAAGCAAGTACTCTAGTACTTTAACTCAAGTAAAATTTTGACTGAGAAACTTTCACTTGTGGTTGAGTAATATTTGACCAGGAGTATCTATACTTTGACTCAAGTACTGGTGTTGAGTACTTTGTCCACCACTGCCTATGCATAAACTGTACCTTGCTAATATTTCAGATGAATGGCAGTCACAATGTCAGAAATGAAATGAATGATATTGAGGATGGAGAAATGAGGTGATATTTCAGCACCACAGACAGCTGCAGGGTTTGTTAAATAGTCACCTACTGATGTTTAAGCATCACGGCAACTGATTGGCCATTTAAAAAAACAATGATTTGATCAAATGTGTTTAAATCTCTGTCAGATAATGGATGAAAAGTGAGGCAGATTAAACTAGCAAGGCAGCAACCAATGACAGAAGGAAAATACATATTTTGGCACTCAGTAATGTTGGCTGCACATACAGCCACACAGCCAGATAACATAAGCCAACACAAACAAACTACATGATCAACTACACATGACAACAAACTACATGTCCTGCTGTTACTACAGTAACCAGCAGACACTACAGTCTGCAACACAAACAGCAACAACGCTGAAAAAAGCCAGATAAGCAGCATTTATAATAAATCTTTGTCATCACTAATGATGAATCACAAACAGCTTCCCATCATCAGCTGTCACCTTGAATCCAGTCCAGCAGACATCACATAGAATCCACTGTTGTATAAATGTCCATAATATCCAACACGTTTAAATGGGCCAAACTGGAATAAACAGTGATATCACTTGATCTTTTAACACCACCACTAGCTGCGTGCTGCTTGCTAACATGTTCACCTGCTTGGCATTTGTGACTTGAACAGCAGCAGGACACTGAGACACATGAAGACAATTTTCAGATTCTGCTCCTTCAGTCTGACAGACTTTCTTCCTGTTTTAGCTGCAGACCAGTCAGGATGCCCATGCTGACCCTTGTGCACTGCTGAAAGCACCAACAATGGGCATGTGAGTGTCAGAACTGGACCATGGAACAATGGAAGAAGGTGGCCTGGTCTGATGAATCATGTTTTCTTTTACATCACGTGAACGGCCAGGTGTGTGTGCGTTGCTTACCTGGGGAACACATGGCACCAGGATGCACTATGGGAAGAAGGCAAGCCGGTGGAGGCAGTGTGATGCTTTGGGCAACCTTGGGTCCTGCCATCCATGTGAATGTTACTTTGACACGTACCACGCATTGTTGCAGACCATGTACACCCTTTCATGGAAACGGTATTCCCTGATGGCTGTGGCCTCTTTCAGCAGGATAATGTACCGTGCCACAAAGCAAAAATGGTTCAAGAATGGTTGAGGAGCACAACAATGAGTTTGAGGTGTTGACTTGGCCTCCAAATTCCCCAGATCTCAATCCAGTCGCGCATCTGTGGGATGTGCTGGACAAACAAGTCCGATCCATGGAGGCCTCACCTCGCAACTTACAGGACTTAAAGGATCTGCTGCTAACATCTTGGTGCCAGATACCACAGCACACCTTCAGGGGTCTAGTGGAGTCCATACCTTGATGGGTCAGGGTTGTTTCGGTAGCAAAAGGGGGACCAACACAATATTAGGCATGTTATGCCTGATCGGTGTATACCACAGCTGTCTAGGCTCACAAATCTCAACACACAGTTACTTAAAACGAGAGGATCAGGAGGACTTCAGCACTACTGTCAACCAGCAACCCTTGACTTCCTTGACTACCTTGAAGGCCTAGAAGCTTAATGAGTCAGCTTCAGGAGGGCAGCCAATCCACGCCAAATAGCACAGACCCTCAAAGAAAAAAAAGCTCTCACTCGCCACCAAAATCAGTACAAAAGCACATACTTTTCACCTGCTCCACCTTAGCTCTACTGATGTAGACAGAGGCTGTGTGTCTTTGCCTCCCACTTGGTGAAATTAACATTCAGTTAAGAAACTGGTTTTATTGGGCAGTAGGTTTTTCCTTGTGCATCATTGTGCAAGACTGTTGATTTCCTCCCGATATGAAGTCTCACTGATGTAAATCTGGCCGATGATGGTGGTGACATTCATGTTAGGGGTTACAGTGTGGGTGGATACAGTGTGAACAGGGGGAGGCTGAGCACACAGCTCTGGTGTTGAGCATTACATTAGAATGGATATTAGACCACCAATCCATACCATCTGGGGTCTGCCCATGAGGAAATACGGTTTCCAATTGTAGTGTTAAGTTTGCCAATCAGCGTCACAGGGGAGATTGTGTTGAATGCAAGGTGTGTGAAGATGAAGTGGGACTTTGCACTTCGCACGAAGTGAGCACTTCGTCAGAATGGGGTTTAGTGCTACAGGACAGTAGTCATTTCGACACAAAACTGCAGACTATTTAGTCACAAGGACGAAGATGGCTGTCTTATAGCAGGTGGGAACTAGAGAAGTGATATGTTACAACTGTCAGTAATGACATCAACTAGCTGGTTGGCACATGTTTTTAGCCATGGCCAGGGATGTTATCAGGCTCAGCAGCTTTCCTCATATTCATTCTTGATAGTGCTTTTCTTACATCCTGTGTGGATACTAACAGTGACAGGTGCTCTGGAAGAAGAGTAGACTTTACAGCTGACTCTTTGTTGAGGAGATCAAAGCTAGCATAAAATGTGTTTTGCTTATCTGGGGGGCACACCTGCTTTTGTAGTCTGTGATGTTTTGAATCACCTGCCACATTTTTTTTGGTATTGCAGCTGTAACAATCAAAAGTCTGTCTTTTCATCCAAACCTGGAGTCCAACCTTTCCCACCTTCATAAGCCTCTGGCCTAGATAGTATTTTACAAATCCTGGTGTAACAGAACATCATTTCAAACATATCAAATATAATAATCTCCCTTCAAAGGAGTCAGTAGATAAGATCAGCATGGAATGTGAAGAAGAATTTAGAATAGAAGTATCTGACATGGTCTGGTAGAGCAGTGTCAATGGAACCAGCTCCTCAACCTTGTACACTTTAAATTTTACATGAACTATACTCTGACACCAATGATCAATATGACTACTGCTGCACTCGTAAAGCAAACATATATACATATGTTTTAGACTTTGTCCACAGGTCCTTGGTGCACATTTTTAATGAAGCATTCAATACAAATATAAAACCCAACAGGAGTCTTTGGGGTGTTGGTAACCAAGCTCCTAAAGTAAGAAAGAAGCTTCCACGTTCACTTCTCTCTTTGCTCGTAGTTTACATTTGTCACTTTGTTTCAATGAAACAATCAGAACAATACTAGGAGTATTGTGTGTCCACATTTCATTTTCTTACCCCACTACACATCCCAGGTCATTTATTATATTAAGGCTACATATATATATATATATGGAGAGAGAGAGACAGAGAGAGGGAGGGTGTGTGTGTGTGTGTGTGTGTGTGTGTGTGTGTGTGTGAAAGAGAAAAGTGGAAAGTCTACAAGGGCAGTAAATAGCAATGGAGGAGGAGAGGAAGAAGAAGACGGTAGTGGAAGTGGATAGTGTTGTAAACACTATCTGGCATCCCACCCTGATTGCATTCCTCCATTTTAAATACCTGCTGGCCAAGCTGGCTGCCTGTCTTCAGGCCAGGTGTGTATTTGTGTGAGTGCATGCATGAGAAAATGTCTGTGTGTAGGTGAGTGAATGTGACTGAGATAGATGACCAGTGGTAAATAGAGCTATTCCTCACAGCCAACAGTGAGCAAGGCCACGGGCCACAAAGGAGGACAGTGTAAACTCTCACCCACATGTCAACACTGTGTGTGTGACTATACTAAATGCTTCTTATATGTTGGACTTCTGGTTTCCAACATGAACAGTGATACATTACTCAGCATTGTTGCATGACAAAACATTAGACTAGATTGTAGCTGCTGATTGTGGCCATTCTACACCAGGCTTGTGATTTCACCAGAAGCGCCACAGTGTGTTCTAGAAGCAGCACTTCACTCTGCTCCTCATACTATTATCTAATGAATGTCAAAAAATAGAAAGCTTACCACTGCTTGAGCAGTATTCCCATCATAAGTCTATTTTTGATGGACGCTGTGTCAAGCTGCACAGAGCAGATCGAGAGGGGCAGGAAGTCAGACACAGGAATGCAACACTGTTCTGATCCCAACTTGGCACATACTGCTTATGTGTCACCACTCCTGAGTGTTTGACGCTGAAGCGCAAGGTACCATTTAGTGGCTGTATCCAAAGCAGCCATAGAGCTCTTTTCGCATGTGCTGAACACTGTGAAATGACACAAAAACTTATTTGGTGGGATAAGGCCATGTTTGGGATTACAATAACTACATTACGTCATGTATGTCATGAGATGTCACTGAAGCTACTTGCAAGATGAAAGACACATGATGAATTATGGTTTCACATGGAACATGTATTCCAGTCTCCTGGGTGAAAGTCATGTGCCTGTTTGAGCCATCTACCTCCTCCATGTACAGATGTTTTCCTCTTTATACTACGCCAAAACATTGGTGCATCTCATACAACCACTGTCGGGATTACAGGTCACTTGACAAGCCCAGTGTGTCACTTCAAGCTGCCTCTGAAACACTCCTGGTGGGGCATAAAGCTATGCAGGGGACATATCGAAACAGTATCGCAGACACAACATGCCTAGCTGGAGTTGGTCCTGGGGCACTGCACAGTGGCTGTACTGCTCCTAACAGTAACTAGATGGTCTAATGCAAAGATCACATTTCGATTCATGGATTGATAAATGATAACTGAACTAACTTGCATACCGTACCTTGTTCCTGTTGAAGAGTGTGTTCTGCTTCCTTGGCTTGGGGGAACTGTAGCTGCATGACTGTACTCTTTATGCATGCAATGTCCACCCATGTAAAGGTTGTTTTATATCTTTTCATGTGGGCAGGTGTTTTTTGACCAAAATGTTACACAGTCAAAAATAAATTAAACAATTCATCCTTGAAGGTTTGAGGTGGCACAGAAGACCTCAACATCTTCTGGGTTCCTCTCCTGGAGTCCCTCAGGTGTGTCACACCAGTTGCTAATAATGACTCCGTCCCACCATCCACTGACTCTTGGTAGATTACTTTGATCTCTGCTGGTACACCCTAAAGACAGGATGTCTGAGAGTAACAGTGGTGTGTTGTATCATTATGACATCACATGTCACAGCTGTGGGTAACAATGCATCAATGGAACAGCAAGGAGGCTGAATGTGAAGGGACTGAATGAACACTAGAAAGAGACAACAACAGCTGTCCATGAATCCCTGCCAAAACCATCAACAACATCTACTGGGAAGAGGTCAAAGGTGATTGACCAGGAGTCAGTGGACATCTTAGAATCTTTTTAGGCCCCTGCCTGGTTAATGCCCACATGTTTCAAACTCCACAAATTATTTAGTGAAATTCTTTGTTGTCCCCTCTAGAACTGTGCCTGACATTATAAAATAACAAATATCAAAATACCAAACATACAAACTGCAATGAAAATATATGTAACAATAGATACAATAATGTGTACAATTATGAGTTTTAACTATTAAATGTGTAAATATTAAGTGAAAGTAATTATCAATGAACAGCAGTAGTGTAGTCTATCAAGATCTGTAGGAGCCTAAATTATTAATTGGTATTTGGTTTAAAAAGTAAGTAATAAATATTTCAAATTTAACATTAATTTTATTAAAATTTAACTTAAAAACAGCTAAAATAACAGTAATATAAGGTAATTGGTTTAGAAGGGATCAAAATGAATATTTATGGGTCTATTAATGTCATATGTACATTATTTATCATTCAAGTTAATTATTTACAATGCAACTGGATTGTTTAAAATGGATAAAAATGTAACTTATGTGATATTTGTAATGCAGAGTGGAGCTACACTTGATTTTGACCTTTCCCTTTTTTCCTCTGGTTGCTGATTTTTGCTTGGATGTGATGCATGCTTGATGGATACTTTGTACACTTTTACAATTTTTTCCGTACCAACTGTTTTGTTTTTGTTTAAGTAAACTGTTAAAACTTTACGAGTGGTCCGGTGGATTGTTTCATTTATGTGGGTTAGAGTTAAGAGTGTCAAGCCAAGCTTAATTCTGTGGAAACCTACAGGATCCGTTTTGGAGTCATCAGGGCTCTTCTAAACCAGTGGTTCCCAACCTTTTTTCCTCAGAGCTCCCCTTACTCGTACCCAAAGTAAAGCACACATGCATGCATGCATTCAAGTGCACATACACACACCAAATGACAATAGATTAATTCCAAAGCTTCACTGTCAGAAATGTAAATAAATTAAATTCTTTTACATTCTCGGACATCGGATTGGGAACCAATACTCTAAACCATCTAACACCAAAGTATCCGATTGCCTTTAACTATTAAAACTATTTTTTTTTTTTTTTAAGTTGCCAGCCAGCATCTTTAATAAAATTCTTTTTATGGGGTGGGTCCACCAAATGTTCAGTTCTATGAATATTTTAACCAGGAATATATAGAAAGAACAGATCTAATAGTTTCAGACACATAGAACTGTTTTGTTCTAGCTTCGTTCATTCTTAATAAGCACTTGAATGTTGGTATGTTGCATCAAAAAATCTACTTTTCAGACAAAAAAATGGTAAAAACAACATTTTTGTGAAAGGGGCATTTTTAAGCTGAATATCAACTTCACGTTTTTATTTTGGTTTCTTTAATCACTTTTAATCACTTCATATTAGATGTGTGACATCACTGTCACTGTGTGGCTAACATTAGGTGTGTGAGTCCCCCACTCCTGAGAGGCCTGGGGGCTGGAACACTCTCTGCTGCAGTCACAGGGGCTGCAGTGTGAGCAGCCTCGTCATGTCCTGGCTGCTGTGGAGGTCAGGGGGTTGCACTGTGAGCAGCCCTTCTCTGTGCCCAGGCTCTGTGTCTGGCTCATGGTGTTCCTTGACCCACGAATCTGCTGATGAGCACCAATGTTCTCATGCCAGATAATACCATCTTCTTGTTTTGCTCAATTCCAGCAGTTCTCTTCTTCACTGAGTGACAATTCTTTGTCAGATAATCTGTCAGAGCGTCCCCTACTGCCTTAGCAGTGAAAAAAGCAATTGATGAGATATCTCTTTATTGATGGGGAAAGAGTTAATTCAAGCAGATAATTGTTGTTTGTTGCTGTTTTGCCGCTCAGTGCGACTGAGGTGAGCATGTTGTCAATATTCCATAGCTGTTTCTTTCACAGTGCAGGGTTTCAAGTTAAACATGTTAAAACTGGATACAGCAAGGCTTTGATCCAGTAGACAATATTAAGAAACAAACCTCTCACACTACAGGATCATAGTCAGACCATCCTCTAATTGAGAACATACCAACCCAAAATCTGCCCAAATACCCTCTAGTGTGGGGCCAGCATTAGCCAGTGGTGGGCAGTAATGAAGTACATTTACTTGAGTACTGTACTTAAGTACATTTTTTGAGTATCTGTACTTTACTTGAGTATTTGTTTCTTTGGAAACTTCTGACTTTCACTCCACTACATTTCAAAGACAAATATTGTACTTTTGACTTCACATTTCTAGGAAGGTCGTTGTTACTGTTCGACTAAGCACAGCTTTGAAGTCAGCTGTTGCTGTTTTTTCTTTTCTAAAATGCAATTGGTCACATGCTGTGTTCCTCACAGAAAGAAACCAATCACCTCTCAAATGGGACTGATGTAAAAGCAGAAATACGTCCAGGCGCACTAACAAGAACGAGCAAACTCTCCCTCTTTCATTCAAACAACAAGTGGTAATGGTGACAGCAGGAGAAAGACAAAATGAAATCTGAAGATGTTATTATAATTATTAATTATTCCAGGTAGCTTTTAAAGCTAAAGCCACATAATTCATGTATATATACTGCCTCTGAAAACAGAAAGAAATCTCAGTTATTAACAGACTTGGTGAAGTCCTTACAGTTGGCTACAATCTAATTTTATGATGTGATTTTAATACATTTACATCAGAAATTGATAATAGCTGTCCTTTTTGTTTTTGATTGTATTTCTATGCTGAAGTTTTTATAGGTGTTTCTACAGACTTTGTGTAGCAGAGTGGTTCTACAAGCAGGTCAGTGCATCATCAGGTGGTTTCAGAGAGTTACAAGCTTCTGTAAATGCATCATGAAAACAATACAGCATGTATTGATATTAGAAAATGTACTTTGTAATTTGTACTTTTGGATACTTAGGTGTTTTTAAAAACATGTACTTTTGAATACTTAAGTATTTTAAAAGCAAGTACTCTACTACTTTAACTCAAGTAAAATTTTGACTGAGAAACTTTCACTTGTAGTTGAGTAATACTTGACTAGGAGTATCTATACTTTGACTCAAGTACTGGTGTTGAGTACTTTGTCCACCACTGGCATTAGCTGCTCCTTCTCTTTAGTATGAACAGCTGGTCACTGTGGTCCATATCAGACATGATTTTTGTGACTATTAGCTGAAAGCACACACACCTCTGCCAGAAGGAGCCAGTTCACCTGCACCTGAAGTGACAGGAAATCCTTAGGATGTCAGGAGAAGTCAACAGTAATTGTCAGTAATTCCCCCCACTAATTGCCGGAGTCTCACTAAAGAACACATTCAGCAGTTATCACCATTCAATTATATCCAATTATGAATAAATTATACAGCAAACAGAGCTGATGGAATTTGCAGGAGGCTTTTATTTTTTCCCTCCCTGTGTTGGATTGGCAAATTGGAAAATGGACAAGGTGGCTTTTGGATAGAGCTCCAGCAGTTTGAGGACAAACATTAATTTGTCGACCTCAGAGTATAAAGTGGAGAAAGTGGAGCATGAAAAGAGGAAAAGAGGGATTTAACAGTTGTTTAAATCCATTATCAACTGCAACTTGTACTTTCTAAAGACTGTGCTTGTCTCGTAAACAGGAAGTGTGACCAGGTGGTAAACTGCAGTACAGAGGAAGTGGCAGCAGTGTAGTGAACATGAGAGATGGCTGACTTTCTGACTGTGTGTTTATATGCGTGTGCCATCTCTTAATAACAACAGCACGAGATGGCTGACACATCTCTTCTGCCTCTGAAGAGAGCATTTTAGTGGGGATTTATTTTGTGGAATGAATTACCCAGTATAATTAAAAACCTTAATCTCTTTTTTCCCCTCAACAAAACAATTTTGTTCAAACCCAGAGAAGCAATCCAAAATTAATTTACCGCACCACTGAGTAGTATTAATGCCAGCCCCCCCCCCTCAGCCACCCATCCACATCCTCATCTCTTACATGGGTTATGTGATATGAGACGATAGGCTGTGTGTTGTAACATGGGATGTTCCCCGTGTAATCATCAGGAGCAGAACAATACACCGAGGACAGTGGGTATTAGCTCTAATAGACTGTCCTGTGGGGGATCTCAGCTATTGTCTGACACTTTGTGCTGTGTCTCTGTGTGTGTTTGTGGAGCTTCAGCTTTTCTGTGGTAAGGCTCTCTCATGTGTGCCAAATCATTACAGACCAGAAAGGAAACATGTCATGCAGCCTCAGATAGTTACAATATGTAAGATGGATTGCTAATTTAATTTATCAACCAGTGAATGAGTTGATCAGCCAATCAGCCCAAATCAAACAAAATATGTCTGTCCAGGGCTTTGGTTTATGCTCCCCTACTCATCAAAAACTTCACTGCATGGATATAAAGATGTAATCATAATTAAACTTATTAGCACATACATCTTTATGCATTAAGATTATTTGGTTTGTGTCTGCATTTATAAACTCACCCTCGCTGTACACAAGTACAGAAATCTAAATGTACATCTTTGTTTCACTGTCAACACAATGTTCATGTTATATTCTGACAAAAGTTATGTCAGTCTTTTTTTCCTCTTTGCTCATCCACACCCATGGCAGAGACACACTGCCGTGTGCATACCACAATCATTTGCTCATGTGTGGACAAGATGCTGCTAATGTAGACAGATGATTCAGTGTGGTATGAATGCTGTTGTTAACGCGAGGCTGATGCTGACCTGATGTTTGTAATGTAGACAAGGGTTACCCTCCATTACATTACCTCTCTATGTAAAGGACACACATTTTGTAGAGATTTTAGGTGTGGAACTGTCCAATATGGACATAATTCTAAGGGATACTATTACAGCCTCCATAATATGTAAGACTGGCTGTTTCTCATCTCAAAATTGCTACGAAGAGACATTCCACAAATGTAAAAGGTTTGTCATGGGGAATTAGTTGAAGGGACTAGGCTGGCCAGAGACAAAAAAAAAAAAAAAAGAATGAAAAATGTCCCATAATTTTAAGGAATGAAAATAGAGTTATCAGGGTAATGACAGTATCTGATATCTGTTCCCTGAGGAGAGTTCCCATTACCAAACAGGCAACTCCGATCAGTAACCCTGCAAAGACCCGAGTGGTCCTTGCCACCATTTTGTGTACAGTTAGATGCTCAAACCCAGAAGAAGCTGCTAAAACAGCAAAGTGTATCGTGTTGGACAGTAGTGACAGTAGGGATTGTTTAGTACACAATGGAAGGTGATGACAAAGTGCTGCAGAAGAGGATCAATGCTGTGACTTTTTTTTCTGTCTGTGTGTCAATGCATTGTTTGTGCTGTGTGTGTTCCCTGGTTGTTGTGGTGGAAAGGGAACAGGGGGGATGTTAGGTGGGAAGGAGAGGGATCGATGAGGCATTTGTTTTGTTTAGGTAAATGATGTGGTGGAGATGGACAACAGCACTCTGTCTTGTGTCCCTAAGGAGATGGAAGACAAATGGCTATCAGTGTCCTATCATCCCTCTCTCTCTCTCTCTCTCTGTCTCCTACACTGGCATCCATGGTGTGCAGGGTATAGTTGGGAGCTGGATCGGCAGACTATGATGGCATTCATTGTGTGTGTGTGTGTGTGTGTGTGTGTGTATGTGTGTGTGTATAAAGAGTTAAAACTAAGCTGACCTCTGACTGACACAGTGGCAGTCTTCATCAAGTTTTCAGTCAGCTGTCATTATGCTGATGAGACTTTGAGCTCTACAGATATGTGTGGTGGTAGAGCTGCACTGGAGGATTGATTGATCAAACTTCAATGACCAGAGCCTGACAATGACAATGAAGAGGACTGAAAATAAAAGTAAACAACAAACAAAAAGACAACAAACCATCCAGTGGGCATCTAAAATAGTGGGACAAATACCAGGTCAGTACTAACCTGAGTTGGGCCTACACCATGCTTTCAGATTCTGTAACTATGTATTAACATTAAAAAGAGAGTTATTGTTTATTGGGTGAGTTTGCTATAGGGAAAGGAAACAAAACTCAGGATGTTGTATAGTTGTTTATTTAATTTGTATGTGACTGGAATATATGCATCACCATGGATCACATTTGTTCAGCGAATATTAGATGAATGTTGCTTCTCATACTTTTGCCTGCACCAGAGGTGTGGTCATATCAATTGGCTGAAGCTTGCAATTGCGCAGGGGTTAAAAGATCAGTTCCTGCATAGGTGGCATATGAACTCCTGAGAATGTCATCATTCTCCAATAGCAGAATTCTAAACATAACAGGAAGATACAAAGGTCTGGAGAGGGATAAAAGATTTTTTACTTTATGTAATGATAAACTGTTGTGAGATGAATATCATGTTTTGCTTCAATGTATAAATTTAACCATTGTTAAGTGTAGAAGGAGGTACCTGCCAAAACACTATTAGTTCTGTCTATGCTGAAACTTATATTAACACTGCAGACACATAAATCAACAGTAAGAGGTAAATTAGATGCCCTTTTAAGCAATATACTGCTTTTATTTAAATTACCTAGTTTGTCATATGGATCTATTTTGGTCATTTACCACTGTATTGTTACTATTGTTTTTCTGTTTTACTGTGTGGTCTAGAGAATTAAATAAAAACTGAAGCTTCAAAAAACTGAAACTGAAATTATGAGAAAGCTACAAAAGTTGATATGCAGTGCATTTGGATTGATATAATCAACATAGTTTTATTAGCATTACTGTTTTTGCCCTCGATGAATCAAGTTTCCAATAGCAGATTGACTATGTTGAACCAGTTAAAAGGGACTTGCTGGCCAAACTTTCCTCACTCCATGATTTTATAGAGTTAGCCCACATGTACTTGACATAGTAAACTCTCCTATCTAACATGGGTACTACATACTATAGGATCTTCCTGTTTGTATTTTTTTAAACATATTTTATGATGTGATAATTAGATCTTTCTTTACTGGAAATAACATACAATATTTTGAATAGCCAGTAGGTTGTTGTTAGTGATGGGCCATTACCTTAATAAGCCAGCACTTGAACAATGGTAATAAATGACATGCTGCATTGCCTTGTGCAGTATCGCTGGTTGCCAGTATTCCCATAGACAACAGTGCAATCAAACTGATTTGTTGCTGATGCTCACTTCACATTCAGTAAGGACGTGGTGTTAGCTCAATGAGCAATGAGTAGGCTTATGACAACAAACCAAGGTTATTCAGTTTCAGTAGCAAGAGGGGCTTCACTGTGGGATTGAGGGCCAATACTTTGTCAGGTTAAAGGGATAGTTCTTTTTTTTAAGTGGGGCTCTATAAGGTACTCTATAAGGTACACTGAGTGCAACAGCCCACCTTCTCTTCTCCCTTTGACTTTCTCTCAAAGTTTTTGAATTGGGCAAACTGTCTTTTGCTTCTAGCAAAATCTGTCTGAACAAAAAGTAAGACAGTGTCAACTGCTAATTGTTTCCTTACCTTGATACTGTTTCAGAGCCTTCTCCATCATGCCAGTGCTGCCGCTGTTCACTTGTATCACACTGTGTGTAGAGTACCATGTGACCCATGCCAGAGGGGGCACAAAAATAGCCTCACCTACTGCATTAATAATTAATATTAATAAATATTTCTGGTACAAAGTAACAAATATACATATGTACTCTGCAAGCACTAACATGTATTCAATTAATTATTCTCCAGTTGAGGTTTATGTGGACCTACAGCAGCTGTGAACTATGAAATCCACCTAAAGGTAAGAGAAGGACCACAGGACACACACCACTAGAAGGAGCTATTTATCTGTTTATCTATCTCACATGCATGAGACAAGACATACACACACACACACACACACCACACACACACACACACACACACACACACACACACACACACACACACACACACACACACACTACTACTACTACTACCACTACTACTACTACTACTACTACTACTACTACTAATAATAATAATAACACTTTTGTCCACTTTAATAAGAACCCCCCAAAATATAAAATAAAATGAAGTGTCTCTGCACTTTGAATGGATTTATTAGTTATCCAGTTTGCAGTCTTTCTTCTGGTAACTTTAAAAGAAGATTTTTGTAATTTATTCCTCTGTATTATGTGTGCATGAATAGCAGATGAACCCACTTTAACTCCATTAACCGCACTAACAGGGGAGTTACTGAGGAAAGAAATATTTATTCATAGTAATCATGGTAGTAATAATTGTAATAATAACTGTGATAGTAACTTACCAGTATTGTAATAAATAGTATTGTTTTTTCAAAGCACATTGGGAGCATACAGAAATGAAAACCAGGAAAAAGAAATACAAAAACAACCAAACCCAGTACGGTACAGGTGCTGAACAGAAACAGTTTTGATTGCACAGGTTAAGTGAAGCCACAGCCACACATGAAGAGTCTCTTTGTTCTAATATACAGTAATACAAGGTTCTGCTATTGACAGAGAGAAAGGGAGGATCTGTACACAAGGAATATAAAAGCACATTGAAGCCTCAAACAAATAACAGACCAAAAACAGACAGACAAATACAAACAGAATGGAAGGAAATTCCTCTTTTTCTTTCTATTTTACTCACTAGTCACCATTCAAACCTTTGTGCTTTGGGGATCTGCATAGGACAGGGAGGCTGTTGGCATTTGGGGAGTGATGTGGATGTATAAAGGCAACAGTATACTTATTGCAAAAGTCAAAATTACTGAAAAAAACACAAAGGAACATAGTGCCACATACAAATTGTGGTTATTTTATGACATCTTTGTATTGTACAATTATTTACACTCCACACCAGTGGGGTCACATGAAGATTTAACATGAACATGAAGTACAACCTGGGGAAACCAGGGAGTGCCCTCACTAGATCAACAACTGCTATGAAAAAAGCTGTGTGTGATCACTGATGGTCCTGTGAATGTTGGCTGTGAATTCAGAAGCAGAGACCCAACGTTTTCTCGTCCCGGCTCATCAAATGCCCATGTTGCTTTGTGACAACCCTCAGTGTCTCATACTCATGGACAAGGAACCCTTCAGCTCAGTGGTTCCCAAACTTTTTATGGCATGCCCCCCCTTTCAGAGGGTGAAAAATGTGTGTGCCCCCCTCCCCACATTTTTTTTTTTATCAATTCTTAACAATAATTGGGGACAGAACTACTAAAAAAGGATTCAGACATTGAATTTTAGTGAAATAAAGGTTAGCAGGGTAGACTGACCAAACTCGTTTTTTTTATTTCCCCTACATGGATCACATTCATCCAGCTTTGTTTCATTCTTGACTCTTCCCCTGGTCCTCTGTGCCCCCCAGGTGGGTCTGAACTCCAATTTGGGAACCACTGCTTTAGCCTATATATAAAACATTGCCAGAGAGCCTTTTTAACATGTGGTTAACATTGCAAAATGTTCACAGTTTGGGTAGCTTTAAGGGCCAAAACTACCTGGTTAGGTTGTGGAAAACATCATGTTGTGGGTTAAAATAAGTTGGTTACGTTATGTGCATCATGTGATGTACATGAAGCAAGTCGAAAAATAAAAGTCACATTTGGCAGGTCACGTGATGCACATAATGTTACATACCTTCAAACTTTTAATATCGGTTTGGTTTCACACAGGACACAATCCCCAGTCTCCTGTACAAAAGTGCTGTGTTTGTTTGACTTATCTATCCACCCCACCTCCTCCATGCATGGACTCTCTGGGTCTTTATACTATGTCAAAAGTCTGATTTATCTCACATAGCCCTTCAAGGGTACCTTGTGCATCTGAATGAATCACCGAGGGGCACGGAAGAAAGAAAACAACGTTGGTATTTGTAGACTTGGGAATGTGAAGTGGCTGAAAGACCATGGTTACTTACATAGATGTTTTTGAAACGTCTTTTAAAACATTCAGACTTCCAAACTTCATACAAAGGTGAGATTACTTTTTGGATATAAGTGTAAATATTGGAAATATAGGTGAAAATAGAGTAGTGTGGTAAAGACATGACAGGGAAGACTGAGGGATTATGTGGATTATGGGGTATGTCACAATAGCATTTACATTATGACAAGCAGTAACTCCCACAAAATCTTCACGCAAAGTTCAGCATAGGTGGACTTTCTCAGTGTATATCATGTGGTTCTTGTCACGTGATTCTACGCTCCTCAGTAGAAGATTGCACTGGTGAAAATATACATTTATATAGTGTAAAATATTTTTCATCTTTTATGTTTGGTGCATAGTTCTTACATTTGTGCTCATTGAGCCTGTGAAATAAATAAAAGACATCTTTTCATTACTATATGTACAACTGTAACTAAATCTTCACTGAATCTTCACCAAAACAGTTAACTCATAACCCACATAATGTACTGTGACCCTAATCAACTACAGAATTCAAACTTGTTTTTTAGTTTGAGCAAATACACCAAAATTTGTCTTTGCATAAAGTATACTGTGGCCTTTATGGTGGAGGTCAGCGGGTTAGGTGGGGAGGTAGGTGTGGTTTTGGCTTATGGGTTGTAGTTGGGCTCTAGCTGGGCTACACAAAGGAGGGGTGAACGAGGTCTGGTTACCAGGAGATTCAGAGAATAATAGCTGCTTTAGGGCTTGCATCTGAGGTATACACATTATAAAGAAACAGGGAAGGTTTTGTAGAAGACCCATATAGGTTTTGGTAGGAAGCTCAAGGATTTTTCATATAGTGTGTGTACTGTAGAGCAGGTGAGAAGGGTTGGAGCTTTGATATGGACGGGATATTTTTTTACCTAAAGACAGGGAAAGGGGATGGAAGGACTAAAGGGGGACATGCTAGCTTGAACAGAAGGGTTTTCTCAGGGTTACAGTAATCAGCCATAGAGAATACCAGAGCTAGAATGAAAGCTGCTTCACACCTTTTTTTTTTTAATCTCTCCAACCCGTAATGGATGGACAGCATTTACAGTACATGTAAACAGGACAGAATTCTTAAACCAACAACAGAAAAGTTCAGAATGAGAAGAAGATTGCAGAGATCTGAGGAGACCTGGATCTCTGCTAAGATTGACATCGTTAGTTGTTTTTCATTAGTTTTTTTTCTTTGTTTTGCTTTGTAAAGTCCCAGTCAGTTTCTTTTATCCCAGTTATCTAGCTCAGCAGTGGACGCTGAGAGATGGTGGTGGACGGGCATTTTTAAAAAGTCACTTGCTGGACGCACCCACACACTGTCACAGAGTCCCAGTGTTTGAAGTAGCTTTGAGACGCCCATCCAGAGAACAGTCTGTACTGTCTGAGCCCACCGTCCTGTCCACTGTGCCACAACATGCACTTTCAACGACTGAGAGAAAAAGAAATGCAACAACATGAGAGGTATCACTGGATCCTTTCACACAAGCTAAGTCTGTTTCACTGAAACACCAGAGAACTGAGTCCTCACTCATCTGGAAATCTGACCTGGACGAGGAAGAAAAAGAGCAAGGCGAGAAGGAGGAGGAGGAGGAGGAGGAGGAGGAGAATGAACACTCTCCATGTGAATTATGTTTTCTAAATTCATGGCAGGTACTCCCTGCCCTCAGCCTCAGATCAACAAAGCCTTCAGAATGTTGGTCACCAACCCAGGAGGTGGACAAAATAATGGAAACACAACATAACAAAAGTGCCTCAAAATCAGAATTTCTGATTCACAACTGACAAAGCAGCTACAAAGTCAGCTTTAAAAGACAACCAGGCAGTTAAATATAGGATCATTTAAAATATTTATTGGTATCTTTTAAATAACTCAACCAAGAATGGAAATGTTTCATTGGTAAAAAAAATCTAACCGAGCTGTTGTTGAGGCTGCCAAGTTCATAGCCATGATCCGCACCAGTCTGTGTATATTTCAGTCAGAGTTAGAGCCAGTCATAGCTAGTAGACCTTTGTGTTAGCTTACCCTCACACACAGTGGGAGTCACCCTAATGTGACCGTTCACATGGCTCTTGCATGTGTTCATAGTCCAAGTTGAGTACACCAGTAATAGCTGATAAACCTGGAGCTGAATTTGGTATATACATAAAGATCATTCATTATCCGAAAACATTATCACACTGACAGACAATTTAGAGTCACTAAGTAAACTTATTAAGGTCCATGTCTTTGGACTGTGGGAGGAAGCCAATTTTGCAATATCATGCAAGAGCTTGATCTGATTGGTTGAAGTTAGCCTGTGTAAGACAGATGATTCATCCAATCACCTACCCTGTGTTTTTTTTCAAGGTACCTGCCCTTTTCCAAACAGTCTCTAAGGATGACTTCCCAGCTGGTTCTGTGTGACGGACATGGGGAGAATATCACACAGCAAATCCCAGCCACAAACTCCCCAGCCCCCAGCCGGTTGGGGATTCAAACTTCTTGCTGTGAGGTGAGTATTAACCACTGCACCATCATGCTGCCCCCATACATACAAAATTTAAAGTTATTAATACCAATAGTTGTCAATATTGTTTGTTGTGTTTTCAAATGTTCTTTCTTACTCTGTATTTGACATAATATTGTCAAATACTAATAAAATTAATAATGATGATAATTATCATTTAAAAAAATTATGATTATGTTAAAGGAACAGTTCATATTATTTGGCTGTATTGCTTGTAAGTGTATTACCAACCCACCCACCGAGACCCCCAGTTTGGAGAAGCAGCTGGAGCACCAGTATAAGAAGCTAAGCACTGTACTGCTGTGGACAGGGTCACCAGCAAGATATACACCTGAAAGTATCAATGTCAATTTAAGTGTATGCTGTATTTAGAATATTTTCACTGCTTTACCTTGCTGTCAGACAGCCTTTTCTGATGGGAAACTGCCCCTTATATAATCATAAAAATAATGTGCTCTCATGCCCAAAAAAACTCCATTGGCATAATCAGTCATTTTACTTGGCAGAACATGGGTATGAAACAAATCCATAATCACACAATAAAACAAACAAAGTAACCTATCAAGGCAGCGCTAGATCAGCAACTCTGGGAGGTAAAATTACTGTTTTTGACAAAGGAGTCTGGTTGCTTTGGAGAGGCTAGGTAAAAGCAGTAAAATATTCTAAATATAGTGTGCACTTAAACTGGTACTGATTTTTAAGATGTCTAAATTACATTCTACTGCACCTGTCCACAACATACATTGCTTAGCTTTTAACACCAGTACTCCTGCTGCTTCTTCAAACTCGGGGGGTGTTTTAACCGCCATCTACTGTAGGTAATACACTGACTATGGAAAAGTACCTCATACAACCACATTACAAAATACTTTTTTTTTGCATGTAATTTTGATGCTGGAAAGTATTTTGAGCTAAATTTCTTGTATGCAAGGTGCTACACAAGTAAAGTCTAGTATTATTATTATAGTAGTCTGAATCTGAATAAACATGTATGCGTAAACGTGCTTTTAATATGTTAGGATGCCTGCTCTTGGCTTGCTGCAGGAAGTTGCTGTGTCAAGACATAAAAATCTTGCGTGGTTTAGGCATCTTGCAGTATGAAGTTCACCAACAGATTGATGTTCAGGATGTGATGTCATCATATGCTACAAAGTTCCATGTATTTCGTCCACTCCATGGAGACTGTAGCCTATCCCTCTAATGCGCCCTTTTTTTCCTCCTCCTCCTCTTCCTCACCCCCCACATAGCACTTGCCCACAGCACCTTGATAATGCAAAGATTCAAGGGAGAAAGACAAAGAGAGTGAAGAGACAAGGAGAAAAAAAACTGGGAGAAAAATCAATATTTCAAAAAAATTCTTTTTATCTTTCCCCCGTCCCTCTGTCTTTGTCTCTCACACAGGACAGGCTGCTCCCAGTCTCCTTGTTCTTATCAAATTTGAAAAGCCTGGCTGAGAAAAATTCTGACTGATCCTGTAATGATTGCACATTTCTGTATCTCCCACTGGCTGCAGGGCACTGGTGTTCCTTTTAAATGCTTCCCTCATCTATATATTTTTTCTTTTCTTGATCTTTCTTTTTTTTGGCCGTGTCATTACAGTCTTTCTGGGTCAGCAGAGGAAGAAGTCCAGCATATTATCAGAAACATTTTTGCTATATCATTTACACATGTATATCATTTACAGAGTACTGTATGTTTTTTTTAAGTATATAGAAAACAACAACATCTACCTAAAAAGTTTAAGAGTTTTTGAAGTTACATTCAGTAGCTGAACTGAAGGGAAACAAAACCAAATGAATGTCAACAGAATAAAACATCACATGTAGAAACCTCATCATACATCGACAGTGCATTGAATTCTGCATGAAAGTTGAAAATCAAAGGCAAACTTATGTCCAAGAGTTGCAGATCACAAATAGATATATCTATATTCATATATAAATGTTTTTTCTTCTTACTGGTAATACAATAAATACAACATTAGTAAATGGCTACAATTGACTCTCCGACCATGCTTGACAGCATGTTATTAGTACAACGTTTAAATATAGAAGGATGTCACTAAAGTAGAGATCCATATAAATAGAAAGGTTTAAAGAGACTCTTAGTAAAACTTTGTTTGCTTGTGACCCTTTTTTTCAACTTCATATAGGGCTTATGCCCTCCCCTCCCCCTCTTGTCCCACCATCCCTCCTCAGCAGTAGAGGCCGAGGGCTGTGTTCAAAGATGGATGGGAGAGTTTCCTGTGACTTTTCGAAGCAGACAGCTCCCATGTTTCTAATTTGTACAATCCCTCAGACTGCCTGTTCCACCCATCCCTACCCCACCCAACACGATGTACAAAAGCAGTTAACTACACAGCACAGCCACCTCAAACCACAACACTACAATGACATGTTTGGTAGTGATGTCAGGGGCCACCAGGCCTCCAGCAGACATGACCTACAGTACTACTGGCCTTTGAGCTCTGACTCTGCTCCTCACTGAGCTTTCTGATCTGCATTTGCACAGATCACTGCAGGGAGATGTATTTATTCAGATGCTTAATTTTTGCAGTCTACAAAATGCAGACTACTTGACAAAACTAGCCAAATTGACAACTACACTACAGCAGTCCGTTAGTGGAAGACAGGCTCCAAAAGCTTTTTACTAGCTGAATTCTACTCCTTATTTCCCTAACTATCACTTAGTGACATGTCTGCTGGACCAGCTACCCCCCACCCTCTCAATGCACACACACACACACACACACACACACATACACACACACACACACACACACACACACACACACACACACGCCAAGTCCGTACCCTCCCCAACACCCCTGCCCCATCCAGCAGAGGGTGATGGGGGTTGGAGTGTGGTGAGACACAATCAGAAGACAGGGGGGAAGCTGGCATCACCTCACTTCACCTCCCTCTTCCAAATTGCAAAGACACATGACATTTTTCCCAAAGTTTTCTTTTTTTTTTTTTTTTTAAACATACTTACTATATCACACACATATAATATAGAATATGTATATACGTACATTAGTGTTTGCTCTTTTTGGAAATCATAAACTTAAAAAAGTTTACAAAAATAAAATGTTTTATGGCGACCTCTCTAATTGGTCTCTTCCACTCAGCAAGGCTTGATTTTCAGGGGTCAGAGCCAGCAGGCTCCCCTCCCCCTTGACTACAGGCTCAATGGTTCAGACCCTGGCCTCAGAGCAGGCCTGCAAAAATCCTCCATCCATCTTTCAGATCCCTTTCATTCCTGATAGAAAGGCTCCTTTACTGCTCTTTTTGTGTTTGTTGATCTTTTTTTTAGTGTCCTTCTGTGTCCACGTTCTTCTTCTCTTTTTTTAGTTGATGTCCATCTGTACTCATCCCTCTAGTCTTTCTTTTATTTACTAAAAAAAGAGAGAACAAGCAAGTCAGTGTAATTATTTACAGTGGGCTGAAATTGATTCTATATAGTGTAAAAAAAAATACAAAACTACTTTTCATATTCAAAAGTAAAAAGAACTAGAATGCAAAAGGACAGTTATTATATACACAATGACATCAAAATAGTTACACCATCATTAGCAAATTTAGTATTCACTCAACAAATAGTTCAGTTCAATCACTGAGCAATATGGATACATTTATTTTGGAGAAATCAGATTTTCTCATTAAACAATATCATTAGATTTGACTATGCAGTAGTTGTAGTTGTCTATCACCTTCAATCAGAACAAAGTAACATTTTACCATCTTTAACAGTCAGCAGCAGGGTTTGACTCAGGAGTTCAGACTAATCTGTTGGGATCTTGCTCACTCAGTGTGTTCTGTGTCTTCTGTCATAAGACTTTATTTTGAAGAGTGTGAATCATACTGACAAGACACATGAACATGAAGGAGACTTTATGAAGGTTTTTGACTGTTGTCATTTAGTGTCATTTGGTCAGTTATGTTATTTTTAATGCAAAGTTGACATTGTTTGAGATGTCTTTGTTATGACCATACGATGTTAACTAAGATAATATAACATGTCATAAACATGTCATAGCAGGCCTAATGATCAGACTTAAAGAAAATCTTTAGCTTTATGTGTTAACATTACATTTACCTGTCAAATGTAAGTTACAGTACAGACATCTGTAGTCAAGTACAAGTACTGTTACATTAAAATAAAATAAAATATTACTCAATTACAAGTGAAAGTACTGGTGTTAGAAATACACTTAAGTAAATTAATAGTATTAGTTACTTTTAACAGCTGATGTTCAATGCATTATCAGTAGGGGTTTCTGTTTCTGTTTCTCTTAAGTGTTCATAGTCACCTCTACAAACCAGGGTTGCAAATTTTCTGAATTTTTTTAATTGATTTTGATTCATCATAAATACTTTATAAGATACAAAATATGATTCTTTTTTTCTTATTCTCAACTTTTTTTCAATTTTCAAGTTTAAGTTTAATTTTCCTTAATCAACTAAAGGCCTGCCAGAAAAAACAATGTCAAATGAGGTGCGGTTACTGCCATGACTATTGATTTAATATCCATGGATACATTTTTAATTGGTAAAATTCATGGAGGTGATTAATCGATTAACGATTTATGATTAACATCATAACTCCAAATGTGTGCTGCTGCATCTTTTTGTTTTGTTTTTCATTGTATGTCTTTGTTTTCATTGGCCCGTTTGTGATCAGATGAAAGGTTTGGATATTAATTCAAATTGTACTCAATACTCAACAATGATTTTAAAAGTAACTAAGTAGATTACAAAGTGTAATGCACACTCAAGTACGAGTAAAAACACAGACTTGAAAATCTACTCATAACAGTATAAGTACCCAAAAAATTACTTAATTACAGTAATTTGAGTATTTGTAATTAGTTACTTCCACCCTTGGCTGTCAAGAGCCCATTATAATTGTGTCATGAATATTTTCCTTTACTTCAACTACATTGGTACAATTTGGACTAGTCATAAAAGTGCTATTAAGTCTTATTACACTGTCAAATTATTTTTAAAACAGTGTCATATATAATTTCCTTGACTGCAGTGGTCCAATGTGGACTTTTCATTAAGTGGTCAATAAATGTTATAATGGTATAAGGCAACAATACAGTACCAAGATGATTTATAGAGTTTCCCGATGGTCAGATAACATTGTTGTTGTAGTTAATGTCAAGGTATCATAACAAAGACATCTCTAATAATGTCAGCTCTGCTCTTGTCCAACTAAATTCTCATTGGTCAGAGAGTTGCTGGTGTTATTTTAATAAGCAGAGGAGCTTCTTGATCTATTTTTTTCAGGTGCGGGACAAACCTTTGCAGACCTCGGTGTATTTTATATAAAACTAACTGACACCATGTCAGAGACGCAGCACAAATTGTGACATCAGCCCCCAGTCTCAGAGGACAGAGGATCTGAGTGGATAAAAAGTTGATATCTGATGACAATGTGTGTGGTTTACCAGTATACCGCACAGGCCTATTGCCCTGTTTATATTGTTTTAGTGTTTTATATGTAGGTTAACTTGTTGAATTGAGCTCTAGCATGTTGCAAATGTTGCTAGACAGGCTGGGCAACGTTGAACTAATTCTTAAATATTTAGGGACGTTAAGAGAAACTGTGTGAACATTAAGCCTTGTTTGAAGCCAAGTAAATAAGAACAGGGAGAGCTGTATTAATGCAGAGATTTGTTCTTATACTGAAGCCAGCATGACCTTCATTGCCAGTGTGTGCATAATGTGTATGTGTGTTGTTGCTATGTGTAAATTTAAATTGTGTCCTGAAGGTAACAATGTAGCTACATGTGAGAAAGAAACGGCTAATTTAGTTCAGTCAAGAAGATTTTCTTGCCCTAGTCGTGGTTAAAACAGTGTCATGTCAGTATTCACAACTTCAAATAGAGTTTCAGTGTACAATGCAGTGTAATTTTGTATTTATTTTAATACAATAACTGAATGTCTGTGGGAGGCCCTTACCCTGAAACATTTAAAGTAAATTCCACACTTATACAGGGATACACTTTACTTTATATTATCTGATACCCTGTTACCTAGACATCACGTATATGACTAAATTATTACAGCAAATATATTTTCAAAAATACATGACGCAGCAAAAGATATGGGGAGAGAGAGGTGGAGGAAACATGTTTTTCAAGAAATGAGAGGTCCTTCTGACCATCTTTTCAGCCTCCCATTTCAACTTAAAATTCAATGAAGACAGCATGGTTCTTTTGTTAATTAGACAGCTAACACTGACCCACCATATTCAACCAGATGGTGAATCAGAAAACATAATTGGTTAAAATAGTTGGTAATGTTAGGAAACAAGGTTGCATCGTGCTACCTGTTTAAAATTTTCCACACTGACACTATCATGAATATAATCTGTATTTACATTTTCTAACACTTCATTGGGGCTGCATGAGCAAATAAGTGGATTTACTGGCTGTGAGATTTCTTTGGCTCATTTATAAAATGTTATTAGTCAGCAAAGAGAAGCTGTTAAACCCAGTGAATCAGATATTTTTATGCCAACTGCAGATGGATGCAGTTGAGGATGATCACATGGCACACAGTAATATGTTCAAAATTAAGACCTTTTTTAAAGGCTGTACCAATACACCACATGAAAATATATTCTACATGCTTCATTCTATAAACATACACACTTTTTTTTCATAATTCTGCACATCACGATTTAGCTCTGGTCAGGCAGGTTGAATTTGAACTGCAGATTCAATCTAAAGGTAACTGTATAAGCCTTGAAAAACCCATTTCAGTCAAACCCTCACTCGAGTATTACTGTTGACCATCTTAGAGGCTTAGCAGGATCAAGTGTGCGCAGCAATTTTTTTTCTCTGTACAAGACAATCCAGATTTTTCCACAGTGAGGGAATAAGCAGCTAAGTAAATCACTCCAGCAACAGCAGGAAGAGAGCAGAGGAAGAGAGGAGTGAAGGAGAGAGTGAGGCTGGCTATGTCCTGTGAGGCTCTCGTCTTGACAGAACCTCTTTAATTCTGGGAGATGAGTTTTTGAGGCGGAGGAAGGTGGTGTGTGTGTGTGTGTGTGTGTGTGTGTGTGTGTGTGTGTGTGTGTGTGTGAGTGTCAGTGTGAGTGTGTTGAGGGGAGTTTGGATCTTCGGAGGCAAGAACAGAAGAGGCCAACTTTAATTTCAGCATCACTTTGTAGTTGCTTGGTCCTACCCCACCGGAGAGAGACACAGAGAGAGACACAACCTGTGCAGCTGCACCGTCGAGTCGCCAATCACAGCCAATAACAGCGTCCTCTCGTCTCAATGTAACAGCCTCGGCTCCCTCCCACATGCATTTTTATACCAGAGCTGCTGCAGAAACAGAGCCTCAGAGGGGAGGAAAGGGAGGTGAAATGGGGGAAAGCAGGGGCTGGGTGGAGAGGTGGAGTTTGGGGCTGCAGTATATACTCGGATACTCAGGAGAGCCTCTCCAAAGCTGAGCTGAGATCACAAATATATTAATCACTTTGGGCAAATACCTCCTGCAGAAGTTAATGGGTTGAGAAACCTGTGCCCCCCACTTTCCTACCCCAACCTCCTCTGTAGCCTCCCCTCCACAGCTCCACAAAGATCCCTACAGGCTTTCCTTTGCTTCTCTACACCTGCCAGTACATGACTTGAAGAGAGTGTGTGTGCATGTGTGTGTGTGTATGTGTGTGTGTGTGTGTGTGTGCGTGACATTTGAAACTACCTCATCTGCTCTAACTCCTCGAAGAAAGACAAAGAATGACAGAGAGAAAGAGCCAGAGAGGTGAGGCTCATCAGTCATGTTTGAAAAGCCACAGCCTGATCACCATGAGTTAACTCACTATGTGAGCATCCTTGGAAAGAACAGACACGCATGAACCTGACAGACTGTGTCTCTTAAGACAAAGTATATTGAGATTTGAGGATAAACAGTCAAATATGATATACTGTATGTGTTTGCTTAACAGAGACAATAAATAAACTAAATTAATCCGTGCTGCATTCACTGGTACTGGGCCAACAGCAAGATTCTTGTACAGCCCAGCACAAATATGCAGTCTAGTACATAGATACTGTCATGTGAGTATATCAGAAAAAAAAGTCAAATATAAAGGAAAAAGTAACACAGAAAGTTTCCAAAGATTTAGCAAATACTCAGAATAAACCACTTATCAAAGAATTCAATACATTAGTAGATCAGATACAAAAGACAAACAAACAAAAATCACACACAACACTTGTTTAAACTAGAACTACACAGCATTTGTTTGGTTATTTTTTCATAGAAAACATTTATCTCTAAAAATTTCTTGACATGTAAACCCATGACTCTGAAACAAAAGGAGAGCACACATTTTAAAAGCTGTCAAAAAGAAAAAAAATGTATGCAGTGAACAGACATGAAAAGCACTCAGGAGATTGCTTATGCAGTTCTCCTAACATATACTCTTCAACTCTGCTTCTGCTTGGACTGTTGCTGTGATGAGTCCTACTATGGCTTTATGAAATATATGTGGCCTTTAAATTGGCTCCCATGTGGCTGCTCTGGCTGTAGAAGCCTGCTCTGTTCATAAGTCTTCTGACTCGGGCTCTGTCACCCACAATCCCATAGAGGTCTGTGTGGCTTTCGACTGGAGCCACAGTCATTTACAACACAAACTGACTCTGGAGGTACACTGAATGGATCTCGAAGGTGCAACACTGAGCATACATGTATATATGTGTGTGTATAAATGTACACATATAAATGATATACTTTATTATTTGCACTATAGCTATGTGAATTTCCAACACAGTCTTACAGCAGTTCATGAAATAGAGGCGAAATTCAATCTAGGCTATTAGATTTGTGTACATGCTTACATCTTGTTAAAGGGTCACGCAAAAGTTAAAATTCAGGTATTATCTACTCACCCTCATGCCAACTGAAGGTCAGGTTTAGTTTTTAGTCCACAAAACACTGCTGGAGTTTCACAGGAAAACAGCATTGCAGAATCTCCCAAACAATGGAAGTGAATGGTGACCAAAAAAATATAAAATGCCTCCATACTGCTTTTCTGGTGTAATACAAGTCCTCCAAAGCCCCAACATGCCAAGTTGACTAAAAACAAAAAAATAATGTTATTGACTAGGGATGCACAGATTCCAATCTCAGCATCGAGTATCGTTCCGATACTGACCTCATGTACTTGTACTGGTATTCATAAAACTACTCCGATACCGAACACCCGATACCACGTCACGAAAAGTAGCCGCTTGATACAAGTAAACATCTAAAGAATCACCACAATGCAGAGTTCAAGGTGTTTGCTGATGCTTACCCTCTTTTTTTGGCCACATCATCATCATCATCAGCGAGCAGTGGTGGACAGTAATGAAGTACATTTACTTGAGTACTGTACTTAAGTACATTTTTTGAGTATCGGTACTTTACTTGAGTATTTGTTTCTTTGGAAACTTTTGACTTTCACTCCACTACATTTCAAAGACAAATATTGTACTTTTGACTTCACTACATTTCTAGGAAGGTTGTTCCTAGACATGTTCGACTAAGCACAGCTTTGAAGTCAGCTGTTGCTGTTTTTTCTTTTCTAAAATACAATTGGTCACATGCTGTGTTCCTCACAAGAAGAAACCAATCACAGTAGCTCCTCTCAAATGGGACTGATGTAAAAGCAGAAATACGTCCAGGCGCACTCTGTAACAAGAACAAGCAAACTCTCCCTCTTTCATTCAAACAACAAGCGGTAATGGTGCCGGCAGGACAAAGACAAAATGAAATCTGAAGATGTTATTATAATTATTAATTATTCCAGGTAGTTTTTAAAGTTGGATTGTTTTTATTGGGGTGAAAAATACCACATAATTCATGTATATACTGCCCCTGAAGACAGAAAGAAATCTCAGTTATTTAACAGACTTGGTGAAGTCCTTACAGTTGGCTACAATCTAATTTTATGATGTGATTTTAATACATTTACATCAGAAAATGACAATAACTGTCCGTTTTGTTTTTGATTGTATTTCTATGCTGAAGTTTTTATAGGTGTTTCTATAGACTTTGTGTAGCAGAGTGGTTCTACAAGCAGGTCAGTGCATCATCAGGTGGTTTCAGAGAGTTACAAGCTTCTGTAAATGCATCGAGAAAACAATACAGCATGTATTGATATTAGAAAATGTATTTTGTAATTTGTACTTTTGGATACGGATACTTAAGTGTTTTTAAAAACATGTACTTTTGAATACTTAAGTATTTTTAAAAGCAAGTACTCTAGTACTTTAACTCAAGTAAAACTTTCACTTGTAGTTGAGTAATATTTGACCAGGAGTATCTATACTTTGACTCAAGTACTGGTGTTGAGTACTTTGTCCACCACTGTCAGCGAAGGACTCGCTGTCCTCAACATCATCCACTAATGACTGCAGCGACTTTGGAAACTGTCCGTAAAAGTCCATGTAAGTCCATGTAAAACTGAAATAAACAGAGTGTAGCTGTAGACTGCAGCCAGCCGCTGTCCAGTAAGTCCTAGTGGGTGTAAACTAGTTGATGCCTTGGCAAATTAATCCAAAGACGAAGAAAAAACACAGCTGCCCCTTTCTTCGTAATAAAGTGGTACAACTTCTCTTTGTGTACGTATTGTTCACCAAAACGGCCTGATAGCACAGGACATGCAACTTCACTCTTTGAGGTTCACAGCAACAAAACTGTTGCACATGGCACCACACTCATACCTGCCCCCCCTAAACACTGACAGGTAGGAACTAATTAGCTCTAAGACAAGAGGGACATGAAGAAGAAACTTAAATACTACACATCTAAATGTTAAATTAAAATACTAGGTAAAATGCTGTAAATGATAATAAAATAATTATCATATATAACACAATTTATATTAGTAAACTTAATTCTGCAAGTCCATAATAATGTTGTGAAATTATTATACTGAAATATACACAGTAAACTGTAGCTTAATAAGGAACACAAAATCAGTAAAGTAACTTTCTACAAATAACCTAAAAATGTAATGTGTACAGTAATTATGGTTACACTTGTAGCATGAAACAGCAACAATGATTTGTTACATTTAGAAAGTGAGCATCTAATGAAAATAAAACATATTTAAAAAGTTATTGTAAGAACTTTAATGGCATTATTAAGTACTCGTATTGGTACTCGCTATCAGCAAGTACCCAAATGTAAGTACTTGTACTCAGTCTGAAAAAAAGTGGTATCTGTGCATCCCTATTATTTACACCATATTTTAGTCTGGATCTTCACTGTAGATCCTTAGCTTGGAGACATGATTTATGGCATTTTTTATCAGTTGTTATTTATTTTTGAAAACTGGTTGCTTACATTGTTTGGGAGATTTGGAAGTTTGCTGTTTTCCTCCAACAGTGCTTTGTGGGCTCGCAAAATAAACCAGACCCTCAACTGACATGAGGGTGAGTAGATAATGACCGAATTTTCATGTTGGGGTTGACTATCCCTTTAACTTCTGCAGAGGAGCAGTAGAAAGCATCCTGAATGGAAACATCAGAAGCTGGCATCATGGGATGTGCACAGCCCTATAGCGGTAAAGTAGTAAAACTGCCCAGTGCATCACTGGTACTAAAAGACAACACCCACCCCAGCCACAGCGTGTATCTGCTACTGTACCACCAGACTAAAGAGCAGTTCCTTCCCTCAGGCTGTGGGAAGAAGCTAATTCATCCTTAGCACTCCCTCATGTGAATTAATTTGATATTTTTCTTGTTTAATTTTATCTCCTTTGATCTTCGATCTCAATCTTATTAACTGTTATACCTTATTTCTTTGAAAGTTGTGCTCACTGTCATGAAAAATATTGACAATTTGTACCCATGTACACAAATTTATAGATTACACTTTGTGACTATTTCATGAAATGCTGTGATGCTGGGATGGAATTTCTTTTAATGACCCCAGTGCATGTTATGTGCTACGTGCTGCCTGGTGAAGCATGTTCCAGCCTTTACACAGCTGATACATACTGTTCAAATTCTGCTTCAGCTTCTTCAACTTTGAAGTCCTGCATAGGTGAATTTTTGGTTTCATTGTCCACCCCCGTGTGTCAGTGTTCAGAGAAAAAATGAGAAAGGGAGAAAGAAAAATCCACAGTCAACCTTTTTGTATTTGGATGGTGGCCCATGGTGCCATCTTACAGATGACTGCATTAACAGAGCCAATTAAACAGGCAATCATTTAATGGCTGCCTACGCAGCCTCGTGAGACAGGGACTTTCATCACATAAATTGCCAAAGAACTAAGATTGCGTTAGGAGCTGCCTTGGCTGAAAACTCTGTACAGCCCTCAAAACCACTGTGTCAGAAGTAAGACAGAGTGGGCAGTTTTGCTCTGACAAATGTGAAAACAGGAGCTGATGATTCTACTTGATGATTCATGTCCAGATATTGAAATATGTTATTTCTTTAAGAATTTCTACTTGTTTTGGGGAGGACCGAGTAAAAGGAGAAACTTGTTGGACTTCAGTGATGTCACCATCTTTGTTCCCTCAGCCCACTGCTGGCTGCTTCATTCCTCAACACAGGCTTTGTGTTTTAGTGATGTCATAAACCCAAGAAAAAGACTGACAGTCATTTAAACTTGTGCTCTCAATTCCCCCAACTGAAACAAGCTCAAACAAACAGAGGAGCTGCAGATAAATAAAATATCTTGCCCAAGAGCTGGGAGACACAGAGGTTATTTAGGAAACATTGCTATAGACAGTAGTAGGCCTATGGCTTAACAAAACACACCTCACACAGTAATATGACCACAAGACATTCAATTCAATCTAACAAAAACAGAATTAAAGCCTTTTTTGTCCTATAAAATGTTGCCATTGTTTAACCCCTAATCACTGATATATAGCCATAGAAAAGGAATAACATGTTTTCCCTTTTAATATATATTTTCTTTTTCTGAAGTTTAGGAACCTAATGTTAATATCGCTCTAAATAATAGACTAATAAATACTATGCTATTACATGTCTTTCTATGATACACAAATACTGGCAAATGACTAGAACCTTAAGAACAACATACATTAAAAAATTGTAAAGTGCATGGAAGAGCAATGGATAAAAAAAAGACAAACACCATATTTCTATTTACATAACTGTTCTGAAAAGCAGTTGATATCCCATCACCACTGAAAGCACATTCAACTCTGTGAGCATGTTCTGTGTGTGAGAGTGTATATCTTTACAATCTCATGTAAAATGAAGGATGAATCAGTTATGTTCAGTTAAAACTGAAATACTTAGAGTATAACTACAAAGAACTTTCATATTGTGTGGATTTTGGAGGCATCTTGTGGATAAAAGTAGTAGTGTTTCCACTATAATAATCAAAAAATATACTGTCAAAATTATTTGAAGAAAAAGCTCCTTCTACTTTACTGTAACTGGCTAACATGCTACTCACTGTAAATGGAAACACAGGCTTTTTTCACCTGATGCCATGGAGACTCTGACCTGGAGGCAGACATTAAGACCAACTATACAGAAACAGCCAATCGCCTTGCAGATGGTCTCATAAATTTATGTAGGTCATATAAAGAAATAAGACTCAATTTAAGTCTGTTTCATAACTAATAAAAAACTTGTTTTAGTAGCTTTAAATCAGTCCAAATCAAAATACTGACCGACATACCTAATCATTCTATGGCACTTCCATTAGTCCCTCCTGAAAATGTAAAGTGACTTAAAAATATAAAGTTCCATCTGTAAACAGCTCAATAATGTCTTTAAACAGTGGGACACATTACTCAAACAGGAGGAAATAGTGCATTTGTTAAAGACTATTTTCAGTAGCAGATTCATTTCCATTTGTAGCTGAGCTTGGGATCTGTGCCTGACCCCGATGGGACCCGGCCGGACCCAATGGAACCCAATGGGTTTGAGTCAGGTCGGGCTGTATTTCTCACATATTTCTGGGGCTTTTATCAGTTTGGGGCTGTATTTATTATTATTATTATTATTATTATTATTATTATTATTATTATTATTATTATTATTATCATTATTATTATTATTATTATTAGTAGTAGTAGAAGTAGTTTTTATTTCTCCCCAATTTTGTCCCAATTCAAATTCCCCCCATGTATTGTTGGAAAATGCAATGTAGCATAGAGTGAAACATAGAGAAACTAAGAGGGAAAGTTGTACGGAGTTGTCTTGTCTTAAGAGGCTGCAGACATGTTAGATTAAGGCCACATTATGTCTGTGTAAAAAAAAAAAGAAGAGAAGACGTGGTTAGACAGGGAGTGGGAGATTTGTCCAATCCATATTTACTGTAACAATCATGGCCTGATCCTTTTGGAAACTACAAGAAAGGTAGAGAAAAGACCGTCAACACAACAGTGACAGCAATAGACAAACTAGTGTGAATGTGTGTGTGTGTGTGTGTGTGTGTGTGTGTGTGTGTGTGTGTGTGTGTGTGTGTGTGTGTGAGTGAGAGAGAGAGAGAGAGAGAGAGAGAAAGAGAGAAAGAGAGTGTGTGTGTGTGTGTGTGTGTGTGTGAGAGAGAGAGAGAGAGAGAGAGAGAGAGAGAGAGAGAGAGAGAGAGAGAGAGTCTAGTCAGTCTGGTATATCTTCAAATGAGATCAGTGCTTATTGACTGAACTCTCTTATCTCTAATCTGTGGGGTAAATTGCCTTGGTTGCTGCTTCTCTTCACACTCCCCTTTCTTCCTGCACTACTGACTCCTCTCTTTACGATCCCATCAGACACAGCAGGCACAGATGCTATTTACTGGTGGGAGAGTTTGCGTTTGTGTGTGTATGTGTGTGTGGGAGAGAGAAGGAGTGAGATCAGTGAGTAAGTGAATGCTTGGGTGTATTAGGGAGTGTTGCCTGTGTTGATCTTAGCATAGGTCTCCTAAGTGGTGCAGCATGTAATGTCTGCTGCTCGGGGTCTCTCACATCAATATGATAACAAAAGGTGTTGTGTGGGATCATGGAAGTTGTTGTCTTCTTTGTTAAACAACCACCAATGCAGATTTAAAAAAAATCTGTCTGACATGACTCAGGCAGAAATCATGTTCACAGACATTGGATTAAAGTTTTTTTCACATTATGTCTGGTCATTTTCCCTGTATTTAGGCAAACAGGCAACCAAATGAAACACAGTTAAAAATTTGGCTGTATTCAAACATTGTTGGGAATATTTGGGATACTGTAAGAACATGAGTCAACATAAGTCTAGCTATTTTTAGACATTTTAATGTGTAAATGTTATATATTATACCTTTAAAGCTACACTCTGGAATATCTTGCCAGTGGTGGTGTTTTGATGAGTGAGATCTCATTTTATATACCTAGAGTAATTCATTTATGGCTATTTAATTAAATTGGACAACTCTGGGGCTTGTTATTCTAAATTTGCAACATGGAACATTTTCAATGCAAAATCCTCTTTTGTTGATTTTGACACATTTAGCTGCTCAAAACAAATATAACATTGCAATTCTGCCACCGACAATCAGTTCTGTAACAGGCTGCTGTTTTGAACAACCTTTATTTTTTACTGTTGTTTGTGCTGTGTACTGCAAGCCAGAGATTGACAAGCAAGCCTAATCAAGCTCACTATTCTTCTAACAGGAAAATACTTAAATAAATCAATATAATAAAATTCTAGTTGAGCCAGCGCTGAGCTTTTTTGGTGTGTCAAGCCCATATTTTAAAATCCTTTAGCCGGTACTCATTCCCAACTCAATACAGATGTTTTCTCACCGCCCCTTGATGACTCACAGACATGCATGGTACCCATTAGCAGCTGAAAGAGATGCACCAGGCTGTCAGTGTAGTGTAAAAAGAAAGAAGTCCACATCTGGAGAAGGTGGGATGGATGGAAGGCTCAAACAAACATGGGACTTTGACCCAGGAAACCGGGGTTTGTTTCCTATGTGACATCAAAACGTTATTGAAGTTTTTAAGGTACATAGTGTTACATGCTTCATGTGGCTTTTGTCTTGCAAGTCGCTCATGTAACACAACACAACCTACCCAAACTGCAACTGCTTCACAATGTTAATCACATATTAATAAGGCTTTCTGGCAGTATCACACAGCAAGGGACATAACAAAACAGTGTCAGTAGTTTATGAGCTGGGATGAGAATGGATCACATGATCATAGCAACTTATAGTGTCACAAATGGGTCAATATTAGAGTGAATGGACAGCCTGGTGCACCTCATACAGGCACCTTGTGTGCTTGTATGAAACACCAAGGGGCTGTGACAAAACATTGGTATTAGAGGAGTTGGATAAGAACAGGTTGAATTACAACATCTCTTCTGCCAAGGAGTCCTGGTGAAGATGAGCAGTAAAAAAAGAGCTCAATACTGAACAGCGTGAGTATTCATCTCCTATTCTTTTCACACCGCCTTCTGGATTCTCAACCTTTCCTAGCCCTCAGTCTCAATTTTTATTTTCTAAATCTCCTATCATTAAAGATTTGTCAAAGTGGTTATATTGAAAAAATGAAATACACCCATCCAATTGAAAAATCAGATACCTTTATTGGGCTTAGACACCCTTCCATAAATAACAGTTATCTGGGGTTTTGATTGAGAGTTGAGGTTATTAGGTTGAGCAGTCTTTCTGCTCTCTGAATGACCCTCCAGGACTTATCAAGCTGTCTCCGCACACCAGCCTGACAACCTCTTAAAACATACCAAACCTGGGGGTAAGGGGTGGTGGGGGTTGGTCACCTTGAGAGACAGTCTCTCTCAGTAGAGAATGAGAGAAAAACAGACTGAAGAACTATTTGAGGCAGCAGCTGATATGAGAGGGTTTTAACTACAATGACTGATCTGAACAGCTATCAATGCACTGGCTTCACTGCTCTTTTTTCTGTTTCTTTCCTTTTATTGGTCTTGAATTAGAGCTCTGGGTGACAACTCATCTCACTGAAAACTTTTCAAACTGTTTGCATTTAAGATCCTATATCTCCTTCTTTTACTTGACATCCAGTAAGATGGCCTGAGACAGTTTTTGCAAACTACACTTCTTCCCTGGAGCGACACGTTTTCACTTTAGCCAACTTCTGCCAAAAAGATTCCTGTCAGTGCTAACAATAATAAGCACAGCGTAAAGAATACTAATGTATAGCCTAATAAATTACACAAAAAGGCTGCTGGTAGATAGTATATTGCACCTTTTTTGTGTTTTTTCCTTTATTGGACAGTCAGTAATGAAGAAGCAGGCAGATGTTTTTAGTCTCTATCCCATTAAAGATAAATGACATGGAGGGCCCTATCTTACACCCAGCACAGAGCTGTTGCACCCCTGGCGCAAGTGGTTTTGCTACCTTACACCAGCACAAATGCCATTCTTGCCATGTCTGCAAGATAGCAAATGCACTTGTGTCTGGTCTGTGTAGCTGTGAGCAGGAGGTATAAACATGAAGGCAAAATGAAGGCGTGGCCCGGCGCGTTCGGTATCTTGTGCTCGGCACATTGGAGTAAAAACCACTTGTGCTTTAGACTAGCTAAAACCTCGTCAAAGCACGAAATCTGTGGTCTTTGAAACACACACACACGTCTTCACAATGACGAAACACCTTCATTTATGTTCATTCTTTTCCTCACATGAGAGTGTGGATTAGTAAAGTGTCATTTGAACATATTTTATATCAGCAAAAAAGTGTAAATATTGAAGTTAAAAGTGTGTGCATATGTCTCGTGCTTGGCTGAGGCAAGCACACGTCTCTACAATCACAGATCACTTTTCAGTAATGTTAAACAGCTGTGCCTGCATGTGTCTTTACAGATAAACTCACTAATAAGGAAAATAATTACAATTACAAAATTAAAAATAATAACAAAGCCTAATAAATCTAAACAGACCAGCAAAGGGTGCATGGGATGGGATCACAGCGTCAGATCATGTTTATCAGATGAGTCAGCATGACAGCTGGAGCAGCTGTAGTGTTTGTGTCTGCCTGTTTGTTGTGATCCAGAAAAATAAGGATTAAACAATTGTGACCTATAACATATGTACAAAATACACAAGACACTATAGTTGACCACACATCTGGCCCGACCCAGAGAGAAAAAGTTATGTGTGCTTCTGTCAGAGCTGGTTGGATAAATCTGTGCGTAATTTTGCGGACTTCAAACTTCAGAAACTCATTTCTTATTGTTTGATAGCGGGTCAGAGGAGCGAGGATGGGAGGAGGAGATGAAGATTAGGTGGGAGAGGAGAAGAAGGAGGAGCACAGAGAGCCGCATAAGTGCTCCTCCACCTGGCTCAGGTGGGCCAATGGAGCCAAGCAGTTTCATGACTAGACTGGATCGGTTCACCTCCCCTCTCTACTGCACCATCTCTCTGCCCCGCTCCTCAGCCAGCAGAGCTGCATAATAATGATGATGATGATAATAATTCATTATAAAATATAACACAATTTCAAGGTGCTTCAGTGTAAAACATAACCAGTAACATATCTGCATGACATTTGCGCTTCATTTATTGCATTGTTTTTTGTTTTTTTGCAGGTGTTAATGTAAAATAAACTATTTACACATGAAGCTGTTTTGGAGACGTCCTGTTGTCTCCATATATTGTGTGCTCTCATGCTCTCACTCCTTGAACCAGGAGATCTGTCTCCTCGCTTTGAAAATCTTTTCTCTTTGTTTCCTCCTGGTAAATCTGCCATCATGCTGCCACCGCTTATGCTGCTGGCTCACCTGCCTCTTAAAGGTGATGAGAGCTGACTTTCTGATTGGTTTATTGCATGTTAGGCCTAAACTCGCCTGTGAATTAATGAGGGCACACCTGATAGGTGTATCCCGCTTTGCGCTGGTGTTGCAAGGGGCAGGGCAGGGTAAAATACCACTCGTACCCCTGGCGTGAGACGGCAAAGGTGGATTTGGACACACCTTAAATAAATTAAATCCATTGTGCCTCACACTTTCCACTTGCACTTTAGATCAGTGTAAGATTAGGCCCTGAGTGGCTAAAATCTATTTTTTTGTATTGGTTTCATTTATCTGTTCAAATCTAACATTTAAATTAAGTATTGTAGTAATCTTGTCAGCTTTAGTTTTCAGAGGCATTTGATGAGCTGATCATGGGGAAACTAAGTACAGTAGAAGTAAATTTGGCAAAAGCTATTGTATTTGAAAAAGAATTTCCTGAGCTGCAGGCTGTTACTTTAAGTATCTGTGATAGTGGCTGTCACTCAAGATGCTTCTTTATTGACAGTGCTGTCAGCCCAGTGCTGATCTTAGCCTATTGGACAAGAAGCTGTGCAAGGGTCTGCCCTGGTTTATGAGCATTTAACCTCAGAGCTGCACAGTGTGCAAAAATAAGGTTGAGGAAATGGGGCCTTTATCACAATAGAAAGGATGCCTGTCTCTATTTCCATCATAATTCGGTAGACATGTAGTACGTATATTTTCCGGCATGACTAGCTTTGTAAAACTCTGCAGCTGCAACTGACAACATGAGGCTCAACTCATAGGCTCTTCAACAGGGATTGATTTCACTAACTGGTCTTTACTAAACTTGGCCCTAACTGCTAAGTCAGTCTTTGTTAAGCCCTGTTTGTAGAATGGACTTTACATAATTTGGAAAAACCAAACTGAAACCAAGTCTTAATTGCGCCCAGTTTTAGTGATGCACATCCATGTGTGTCTACATTGTTAATAATCTACAGCTGTCTCAGTAATGTGTAGCTAATTGTTTCTAATTTGTTGTTATGGAGGAGAAAAAAAAGGCAGTTTCACAGACACTGAAATAAGAAAAGTAATAGAGTTGTACAGCACAAGAAAACACTGACCAAGCAGTCTAACACAATAACAAATAAGGAGAGGAAGTCGACTTGGGGAGAAATAACGGAGGCCATAAATGATTATTCAGTCTTCGTTCAGATGACAATGAGTGGAAAAACTGGACAGATCTCCTGAGCAAGGCAAACAAACAGGTAAGATTTTGACTTTATGCCAACTTATGACTGACTTAGTTTAGGACCAGGCGAAAGGCCTCTTGGTGCAACCAGCCCTGATGACTCATTGATGTTTAGCCTCAATAAAACCTCTCCAGAAATAATCAAACTGTAGTAGGGAGCACTCTCACCTAGACTGGACCATTTTACTGCCTGCCCAGTGAAAGTGTGAGCTAAGTGATAGCTTTTTTCTGGTGTCTGACCAATCAGAGCTTTGCAGACAAGACTGAGAATGGGGACATCAACTTCCTGTATAGATGACAGTCTATATCCATGAAAAAAAAATAGCCACAGAGAAGTGTGGGCAGGACAAGTGTACAGGTTGTTCTAAGTCCATTAACTAAAATAACAAAATAAATTATTTGCTCATTGTGAAAAAACAAATATATTAATAGAAAATGCTACCACAGCTTTCATGTCCACTGAAAATATCTACAGGACAGATATGTTGTTCACTACTGATTGGTTTGAGCTTTCATGAGTATGATGTCAGGCTGGAGATGGTGAAACTAGTCTACTCTAGTTATCGGGCTTTTTTTTTTTTTTGCCTGTGATATGTAGTGGCTGCATCCTTCAGTGTGTTTTGATGTGTTTCTGCCCTCTAGTGGCCAGAATGTGACTACTGTGACTTTAACATGATCACACTCTCCCATCTGTGAGAAGACAAATATATTCCTCTATATGCATATATATTAAATGTGGGATTATTGCTTAGTATGTGCAGTATGTGACGAGATATGAAACACTGAGACGTTTTGTGTGGAAATAATGTTGTTTTCTCCTTTAAAGCCTTCAGCAGTAATGGGATACCTTCTGCCACTGGCATGATGTCAAAGATCAATGGACTCTAACATGCTGCTGCTCGCTGTGCAATGACTGCCATAGCTCTTTCTCTACACACTGCTATACATCACTTCTTCCCTTCAGATCCAATAATACATCTTCTCAACTTCTGGTTTTCACAGTGCATCACTTCCTGGTAGCCATTTTGTTGCAGTTTCACCTCCTTTGGGCTGAACAGCTCTGGTTCCTATTAAGTCAGTCTGAAACCCAGCTCCAGTTATTAGCTCTCTTAGAATGAAGAAAGTTCTCTGAAGGGGTGGAATGGCTGTATCATTTACTTAAATCCACATCCAGAATTTGTTGCTCAAACTGGAATTGCTGAGCGTTAGTGCTCTTCATGCATGTAGGGAAATGGCTAATTGAAACAATAAAGGTCGGGAAATTAGATGGAATTAAAACCAGCACAAAAAGGCCACCCCAAAGGAGCCGAGTTGCCGACCAATAACTTAAAGAATAAAACTGTGAGGTGGGAGACTAAAAGTTGCCCAGTTCAACTCTTTTCTCACTTGTCCACATTGACTATTGTGGCATTTTTTCCACTACAGACATGTCAATGCAAATACATTCAAGTCAACACAGAACAACATGTTCTTTTCCAAAATAAGTACATTACATTATTAAATGACAATGTGTACACTCTGTAAATAGGGGAGAAACTTGAATTCTTGCATTTCAGGGTCATGTTTGCCACCTGGAAGCATTTTGTTTTTAGTTTTCCATGAAGAGGGTGAAGATGGAAATTTAGTGATCTCATTTGTCGCTGTTTTTTCTATCTGTTTTGCGGGGAAGGAAAGGGGGCGTGTCTCCCTCTTTTCTAGTAGGGAGTGAAGCGACTGCACCCTCCTCTGTAAAGGCTAGCCTGCAACATCAAAGATGAAAAAGCTCCAATCAGTATTCAGTGTAAACTTTTATTTGTAATATTGATATTAAATGAAGTCCTCTCTTTCCTCCAAAGAACCATTCCTCCCTTTTTCCACTTGCCTCTTTTTTTGATTTAGAGTGATTTTGTGGACATGGTGGTTTGGAAATTTGTGCAGTGAAAGAATTTGAGTATGTGTGTGACAGCTGTATGTACATGAGCATGGCTTTAGAAGTTGGATTTTTAAAACTGCGAGTGAGACACAAATTCCAAACTAAATGAGCTTTTTAGCCCCAGCTTCATATGAAAAAAATGCTTATATTGTATTTTGACCAAACAAATATAGTTAAAGCTGTCAGCCACTTGATTATGTTTGGACACCTTAACTACCCCAAAAATGCTGCTCATAACAACATTAAGCACGCCAAACATTTGCCAAGCTCTCCAGTCAACTCACCCCCCCCAAAATTAATGAATAAATAAAATAGAATTTAAAAAATTGCTCATAATGCTATCATGTATAGATGGCAGATGAACTACATAAGCAATAAAAGCCAAGTTATGTTTTTTTCCTGACAGAAACAAGATGATTTCCTAAATCTAAGTCCTCCTGTAAAGCTGAATAGTCTGAATCTGTATCCCTCCATGTTCTAGACACTGAGGCTCTGTTCAGACCAACCCTGTCGCTTGACAAAAACATCAATACCCGACAACTCTTCAAACTGCAGATTGCGTTAAATGACAATATTTGTCTATCAATTTTGTAAAAATTCTTTCAACAATATTGATCACTATAAAATTGTTGCTACAGAAATAGAGATATTTATGTTTATATTCTAGTAAGTCTTTTTTCTGGCATTTGGCTCCTACTGAGAGATTTGGGTGCCACTAGTGAGTTGCCCCCAGAGTTTTTTCATCTTCAGACTTATAGACTTCAGTCCTGTCTGACTGAGGCAATATATTAGTTTTCACAGAGGTCCCTCTGGAGCCAAAAAAGACTTTATTCAATTTTGTTAACATATTGTTGCATTCAGGTGGAATCCTTGTGTCTCCACATTTAAATTAGTGCTATTGGTCACACATTATGTGTGTGTTTGGGTTTTACAGCTGTTTAACCTGTGGTCTGTGGCACTGGAGCTGCAAGTGGCTCTATCTCTCTGGTGCAAAATGAATACTGTTTTGTTGTTGTTGTTGTTGTTTTTTTTTTTACATTTTCATGTATCATTGTTGTAGGTCTGCATTGTAAAAACTAATGTACATATTACAGATATGAGTATGCATTGCATATTACAGTTGAGTTTTGAGTTTTAAGACCAACTCAAATTCTTAAGTTTTGAAAAAGTTTTACCAACTACCAAGTTTTTATAATATAATTTACTTGTTTTCTTTAGATAAACTAAAATTTCTAAACTTAAAGTTTTAGAAACCCCACAAAAAATATCTGTCAAAGAATATTGAATAAATGCATTGAAGTTAAAGTGAATGATGCTTAAAACTTTTCAATAATATAACTTTTAATTTTCAGACACCAAAATAATAACGTCAGATTCACAGCTCACTGTTACCAATTTCTGAAATTCTTTTTTTTAATTTTTAAAACTCAAAGATTCAAGTTTATCTAAAGAAGAAATTAAATCATCTCATCTAAAGAATATAGTACTATATATATTCTTATATAGTAACTTTTTAAACTTTACTTTAGAAGTTAAAAAGTTGGGCTTAAAACTCAAAAATCTATTGCAATATGTTGCCCTGAAATTTTGAATTGTGTCAACTATTTTTACAGTGTAAGGTTATTCTGACATTCTCCAGCAGTAAAAATATGTAGCCTATACAGCAAATAAAAAAAAAAGTTTTAATATTTTGTCAACTAAAATGTGTGTCGCAGCCCAAATCTGTGGCTTGGTGCCTTTTCCTCTAAATTTTGGCGGTGACTAATCTTCCGGAGTCTCTATAAGCTCTCATGGATGTCACATTAAAAAAGAGAAAATGTTCAGGGAAAAGAGAGAATTTAATAGCTGTGGCTCCAGACAGATTTTTCTTCTTTCTTTTTGTGGTCAAAAATGGCTCTGTTGGGCGCCCCTATAGCTCAGTCGGTAGGGCGTGCGCACCATGTATTGAGGCTGTTAGTCCTCTGCAGCGGCCGCTGGTTCGAATCCCGCCTGCGGCTCATTTGCTGCATGTCATCCCCTGTCTCTTCACCCCCCTTTCCTGTCATACCTTCAGCTGTCACTGTCAATAAAGGCAAAAAAATAACCTTTAAAAAAAAAAAATGGCTCTTTTGATCTTCAACATTACAGACCTGCCCTCCCTCACCTGAGCCATACGGAGCATTTCCAACTTGTGTACAATCTCCTAATATGTGCTGGATGTGTGAAAGAGAAAAAACCTGCATCCAGAAGGCCACAAGAGTAGGCCGGCCTAGTCCAGAATACCTCATCCTGTGTACATCCACACAGACCTGAACTCACAAACTCAAAGAAACGCTAATTAAAAAATATCCCAACTTTTCTATTTATGTGGGAAATAGAACTTGGGATCCAAAAGAACCACACAAGGCACAATGCATAGATTTAGTAGCATTTAAAATTCTGCTCATCTAGAAATTGTAGTCACAATAATTCACTTACACAACCCATAACTCTATCTTTATCAGTCTCATCATCATTACGTAGATCCAATGAGTTTGGTCTTATTAAGTTTGGTTTGGGGCTATAGCTCAAAATGTAAGGCATGATAAAGTCTGGGATTAATTCATTGAGTGTTGTTGTGCTTTTAAATTGAGAACCAGGAATAAAAATTAGTTGTGAAGGGTCTGGATATGGGAGGATGGGGAAAAAGGGAGGAGTAATTTGAAGACAAAAGAGAAGAAAGTATAGAGTACTAAGGAGGAAAACACAGGCCACTGTTTTAATTAAGTAAATGAAGAGGAAAAAATGGTCGTAATTAATGAAGGCTTTTAGCTAGCAGCTGCACTAAGGGAGGTAGGGGAGTGTTTTGGGGGACACATGGGGTTGGTGGTAGGGCTTTCGATTTCCATCACCACAAGCACGTCAGCGCATCAACTCTCATCTGTCTGGAGTCCAAGATGCTCCACCGAGCAGCAGCTCTAGCCGCAGAACTTTAATTCTGCCTCTCCATCTCCTACGTTTCCTTTTTTTGTGGTCTGTCTTTCTCTCTTTCTACTTTAATCTCCCACGGCATGTTGAAGCATGTACTAGATGGTTGTTAATCTTTGGAGGACGTCCCTACCACAAAAGAAAACGTACTTTCTCTTTCTCCCCCATCTTCTGGGGTGCTCGGTTTCTTTCTTTAGAAAGATTTTTTTCATCTTTGATGTTAGCTGCAAAGCTAGCTAAAAACAAACATTAACCATTCGACTATCTCCCCTTGAAAAATTTGAAGAGACTGTTTCCTGTGGGGAGGAATTCTCAGTCTTGATTGGATTTCAAGCAAGTAGCTTCAGGCCAATGAAATTGAATGGGGAGTTTGAGAATAAGGCAGTGTCCCTTTTTCATTTACTGAAGTGGCAAAGATTCACATTAAACATTAACACGGATCCCTCAGAGGGAAACACAACTCAGAAACAACAAGCTGAAGGGTAAAAAGGCTCTTTTGTTGAAGATCAGCAAATTATTTGATTTGAGTCATGAGTTCAATTAGTTTGGTACTTCACAAGAGTAGTTCAGGTGTAAAATGGGTCAAGTCAAACATCCATGTGTCCACTTGACCCAGTTCATCATGATACCTCATACAGTCAGTCAGCAGCTAAAAAACAGGGAACAGACTCACCATAGTGCCCACACTGTATGTGGCTGCAGGACCAATCGTATGGTGATATGGATCTGCTGTTGCATAGACTCTGCCATAACTATAGAGGAGAAAACAGGCAGAAACAGTATTTACTATAACAATATATATATAAAAAAATAAGATCTAGCTTCTAAAAGATTTCAACAGATAAATATAGCTAAACACAATTCATGGATCTATTGCAAATATCATGCCCTGCATTTATCAAACATGACAGTATCCCTGCAAGGATCTGTGTACAGGAGTGTTTGACTAGGACTTAAATCACCCATGGTCCAGTCTCTTGGTCCATTATTATAAAACATCAAGGCAGAGTTGGATCAACATGCTAGGGAGCCCAGGAACAAATGTGGGAGGTAGTTCTGAAGGATGATAGTTGAGTCCCACATCATCAATTACAGATGCTTTTCAGATGTCCGACTCATCTGGTCATCTAGTCATCTATCTTACAGACCTGTGAGTGGCCCAAGTGTCCTGTCATGGGATAGATTTTTAAAAGCCTGAAAACAGAGCCAAGAGGAGGAACAAGGGTCTAGTTTTCTCTCAGACCACTTGAATTACATCATGCTTTAAGGTTATTATTGAACTTTTGCCCAGTGATGCCAAAAATAAACTGCCTAACCCAGCTTTGACTTTTACTTTTCAGTAAGCCTAAAAAGTACACACAAAAGCAAACAGCAGACTACACATGGTAGCAATATTATTTATTGTACAGACCACCAGATAGCTATAACAGATGAGATATTTCTATGAAGGTCCCATGTTTGCTGTGTGTCAATTAGTTGAGGGCAAGTAAATTTAACTCATTTTTATAAAGCAATATGAACCATAGATGCTTAACATCAAATGAAATAATAAAGGTTATAAAAGTAGATTTAGCCTTGTGTTAAAGCACATGAACCCCTAACCAATTACAACCCTGATTCCAAAAAAGCTGGGATGTTGTGTAAAACATAATAAAAGCAGAATGCAATGACAGTCCTTTTCAACGTATATTGAATTGAACAGTGTACAAAGGCAACATATTAAATGTTCAAACTGATCCACTTTTTTGGTAAAAATTCATTCATTCTGAATTTGATTACATTCTGTCTTTATTTACATTTTATACATGTCCCAGTTGAGGCTGGGTAGGTATCTTTAAGGTAAGGTACTGAAATAACCCAGTACCAAGTAGGATCTATTCTCCAGTCAGATTATACCTGCACTTGATCCCTTTTATACCCAGATCTAGAAAAAATATTATTATGTGTATGGTTTGGCTTGCAGCCAATCACTGCAAGTGCTCTTCATTTTAATGTGACATGTGAATGCTGCAGCAGCTACAGCTAGCAGCTACATAGAGTCAACGGTGATGAAGTCAAGCACAGTGTTTGACAGAGTTGATAATTCAGCATGGCACCAAAACTAACTCTAATGCAGTGGCGGCTGGTGAATTTTTCTCCAGGGGGGGCAACAATGAAAATCAGGCAAACATCTTAAGGTATCACACCAGTGTATTTTAATATATGAAAAGGGCCTTTATTTGTACTTGCAGAACTAAATGAACATGTTTTATAACCTAATGGAACTTGCTTAGTTAAGGTAAGTTAAAGTACTTCAATTGGTGCAAATCCTTTGTAATATTAAAAACCTTCAGACAATGGAAGAAAATTATGCACACACACTAAACACACACTAAAACACTATTAGAAAATAACAAGATTTAAGAATAAATAAATTAAAAATTGCCATCTTGTGGCTTAAAACATACTTTGTGCACATAAATTCTCCCTGAGAGATGTAAATTTCTCAGTGACTCTGTGGTTAAATGTCTCTGACAGGTTTATACAAAGTACCTACTTTAAGATGTCTTGCCCACTTTTCTTCACAAAACAGCACTATTTAAACGCTTGTAAAAGACCAACACCACACATTCAGCTTCTGTCATCTCCAGTGGGGGAATGTAACTAAGTACATTTACTCAAGTACTTTATCTAAGTCCAATTTCAAATTACATCCATCTTATATTATTTTTAGTTCTACTTAGCTTTTTTACTCCACTACATTTACCTGACAGGTACAGTTACTAGCTACTGACAGACAGCATTTTACTGCACAGTGGGTACTTTTACTTTTCATTCTGATAACAGCTGATAATGTTTACATACTTTTACTCAAGTAAGGTTTTGACTGTAGGACTCTATTTGTAGTGGAGTATTTTCACAGTGTGGTATTCATGTTTTCCACTGAACTAAAGGATCTGAATACTTTATCAAGCCTGGTTCACCTCTATGAAGATCACCTGTCCCAGTTCCACTGTCACTATGTTCTCCTCAGGGAGTTTATCATCTTCCTCTGATTGTTGTTGTTTTATGACGCTGGCTGATCAGGTCCAGGTTATTTGATTCTAAGCTTCTCTTCTAACATTCTCCTCTCAAAACATGTTTATGGTGACTTTGTGGATTTTATGACTCCATTCTAGCAGCTGATGCACTAAATCCAACTATCACCACATCTCACTCTGCTGTATTAATTGTCAGATGTAGATCGAGCCAGTTGCTCTCTGCTGTCACCCAGAAGTTGATGATGTGTAAACCAGCAGCATTCAGATAAATTCTGAGGGTGGAGGAAACAAGCTGGAAACACGTGACCTATCCCTAACATTGGACATCGTAAAACATTTTTAACAACACATTTTAGTGCAGATTATACATTTTACTCACTAACTACACAGGTCATTTAAAGAAATATATAGTATACATTTTAAAGTGATTAAGTCTTCTTCACTGAAATTTTAAGTTGTGGGGAGAGGTGGGGCAGCACCCTAGTGCCCTCTGTTGACCAGCCGCCACTGCTCTAATATATGGAAGTTAAAAAAAAGGTACTAACTGAAGTCCTCCATTGGTACGGGTAGCACTAAGGGTACTGGTATTGGTACTGGTGTCGTAATTTTTGAAATAACACCCAGAAGTCAAAGCTGTTTTGGAATTGTGGTTGAACATGCAGCAATGCGGCTCTAGGTATGGTTCTGAGATGGTGCAATTACATATCAAACAAAATTTGTTCTAATGCATTTATTTGAAATTGTTATTTTAAATTATAGTTCTACACTTAACTCTATATGTTACTGTGTTTTTACCACCTGCTAGGAACTAACAGGACAGGACAGCTCTGCAGTTATGGAGGCCATTTGTAAGAATGACATTTTGACTTATTCCTCAACATAAAACTATATGGATTTAAACCAGTACAAATCAAAGGGGAATTTAATCACTTGGGAAATACTGTTAATTGTTTCCTGCTTCCCAAACTCCAACCAGTAAACATAAAACTTGTGCACGTTGGCTGTGATCAAATAGATTTGATAATGGATAGGCAGAGCCAACAAACCACAATGAGTATGCATGAGACACATAAGGCGGGGTCGTCGATTTTAACTGGAGTCCAGAGGAGAGATCTATAATCATTTCCCCCTCTCACTCACGCTAAGGACAGGCCTATAGGATGAAAATGCAATCGATGTCTCCCTATAAATGTACGTTGTAAAGGTGAGAGTGTGTGATTGCAATGATTTGTTTTACCCGTTTCAATTTATGAGAAAAAAGGGACGCGTGTTTTATCTTGCGGATGATAGGGAAGAATTTCGATAAAAGTAACATCAGCCATGGAGGAAAAGAGAGAGAAAGTTAAGAAAAGAAACTGAAGGAGTGATAAGAGTAGTAGATAGCTGAAGGGAAGGAGAAATAAGATTATGAATAAAGAGAAAAAGACGAAAAATCATAATTAGAAGAAAGAGTTTGAATCCAAGAACACAGAGGAAGGTAAAAAACTGAAAGACAAAATTCTGGATAGAGCAAGTACATTTCTCTGACAGTGTCCCACACCTTCCCCTTCTTCTTCAGCTCCCTGTCTTCTCCTCTCTCTCCTCTGTGTCCCCCCCTTACTGCCATCTCCCCCTGTATCTCTCTCTGTCTGTCTCCTGAGGCTTATTTTGAGTCTTTTCACCAGCACTGGCTTGGAACTAATCCCCTCCCTCAACGCCCCTCTCTTTTCTCATTCCACCCCTTCATCCCTCTTTCCCTGATGGCACCAGACTGCTTTATTTATATTGCTCTCTTTCTGTCGTGTTTGTTTATTCTCCACTAAAAGTAAAGGGAAGCCAATGTAGGTCTGGAGGGCAAAGATAAGAGGCTGCATGGGTGCACTACTATGTGTTAGACTATGTTGCAAAGCAAGACCTGAGGAAAGGATAACAGTGGATGGACAAGGCAGGAAGAGGGAAGGACACATGTTTAAGTTTAGGCCTGCAATAATAATAATTTTAATTAATGACCAATCACTATCATTTTTTGATAGCCTCAGTCAAATCTAAATCAGTGTGACTCTCTAGTGAGATGGAGTATGATATATGTTCCAGAATAAACACAAATAAATGTCCATGATTCATAAAACAAAGATGTTTTCATCAGTTTCAATAATAATCCATCGATCCACTAGGTGCAGAGCCACTGCAGGGTGTGTGTGGAAGACCAGGGGAGAAATAAAGAGTGAAACAATGTTCAATTAATAAAATTTATGTAGGGAATAATAAACAAACAAAAGTCTGCTGATTCTATCCTGCTTAACTTAACTGGACAAAAATTCAACATTTGAAGCCTTTTTTTTTAGCAGTTTCACCCCCAGTTACTGTAATGATCGATGAAAACTGTGGTGGTGGTGCAAACTTTTTGCGGCTTCTGAAAGGGAAGCATGCCAACAAAAGTTTGGGAACGACTGCTTAAGACAGTGATATGAAACAGATCAATGTGTTCTGCTCTCCTCCCAAATCATCGAATACAGCAACTTGGTCAGTGGCCCTATACTTCATACTATGATGCTGTGGTTACCCCACCTGCATAATTTTTGTACATGCAATGCTCTCAAGTCAGCAATAATAAATATGCAACATCTGAGTAGACAAAATAAAGGCACAAAAACAACTTGGGTATGTTTAGGCAACAAAATTACCTTTAGGAATAAAACTTACCTACTTGCATAGGAGAAGGAAGAGATAATGCTTAAGGTTAAAATACATATGTGACTTACGCAGGTGATGTAACATAAAGTGCTTAAGTTGTAGTAAGGTTTAGAGGGTGAGGGTAAGAATGGGGATCAAAATCCAACAAAGAACCAGGCAGGTTGTACTCCCAGCTATAGTGGAACAACAACACAAGGACATACCCACCCAGAGCTGAGACTGCAGAACACAGGAAGGACATATGGGAGAAAGAGGGACAATGCTGGTCAGGGTAAGTCTCCAGTAAGGGTCCCTAGACTTTGTTGAAGAGAAAGATTCTTTCAGGTCCAAAATCTTTGCTGGTTCAAGATGAGCTCTATCCACTGCGCAGCGGAGACAGCCTCACAACATGATGGCATGATACTGTCTGCTGGAGTAGGGTTGTTTGTCAGGTTATATACAGTTTTACAGGAAGTCAGAATCAGGATCAGAATGGAAAGGTAGGAAACGAGCTTCCTGAACCCAAATGTGAACTAGGTGCTAAACCAGTGGGAGTGTGTCTGAGAGACCCAATGTGACAGTCTGTGTAATTACAATAGCAATGAGTTCCTGTGATCAAGAAGGACACAACTTGTATTGTAAAGCCACAGACTAAAAAGTGAAAGTGGTTAGGGATAGGTATAGGTATAATTTCAGGGGCCAACTGGGCCAACAAAAGGTTTATTCTAAATACTAAATAATGCTAAACATGCTAAATCATGCAACAGGTTGACTCTAAGTAGGCAAACTCAAATTAAGAATATACAAAGAATCATACTAAGACAAGACTAAAATTAGAAGAAATAAAATATCTTCTTCCACAACTAAGACCCCTACACAAGTTTATCATAACAGCAGGCCCACAGAGAAAAGTAGGAACAAATGTCGGAAATATGGAAACAGAAGACCATTATCCATCCAGAGGTCCATGAGGTCTAGGATGAAGAAGTAAAGCAGAGAAGCAAGGCCAAGAGAATATATGAGTTCTCCCAAAACACAGCCAGAGTGTACTTGGTGAATGTCAGGGTGTACTCTCAGCTGGAAGGGAAACACCCACCCAGAGCTGAGGGTGTGGAACACTGGTAGAACATATGGGAGAAAGAAGCATCACACAGTACCAATGTCAAGTGGCCGGTGGATGTAACAGCAGACCAGACCAACCTCCCAAAACCAAAAAACCAGTTAACATCACAAAGGCAGACGTCAAGGGCACAATGTCTAAGGCATGAAGGGCTGGACAGCACCAGGAGATAATATAATCCACTTGCCTGGGAGCACATGTGATTGAGCTGCTAACACCTGGCACTCACCCAAGACTAACATGGGACAGGACCATCCTGACCACAAGGAACACCTTTCAACTACTGACCAATAACCTGCCTCTTCGCAAACATGGAAGCTCCTCTCAGGCATCACAGCACCTAAGCTGAGAAGGCACATGAGTCAGCACATAAGAAGAAGAACATGGCTGTGGAAACACACCTCTGGAAGCAAACTCCAAGGCCATTGCACAAGTCACCATCAACTGTGGCAAACACTAAGGTGATGCACTTTTCCCACTGCTGTTCATTATTGGCTAGATCATCACATGGAGTGGCTATAGATGCAGATGTCTGGATACAGACTGGATGAGCGTGGCCACATGTCAAAGAGAGGGTAGCTGATCAGTACCGAAGAGGTGGAGTTACCAGAAGGCAGGATAGCAGACATACAGGACAGCTATAAGTACCTGGGTATACCTCAGGCAAATGAGAACTATGATGAGGTGCAAGGTGCTGAGAAGCTGGCTCGGTGGAAGGAATACAACCCAGTCAATCAACATGTACGCCCTACCAATCATCAGATACCTGGCTGGAATAGAAAGATGGCCACGGGAGGAGATAACACACACACACAGACACACACACAGCTCCTTTGAATTCTCTTTTAATCTTTTATTTATTTTTTTTTGGCTTAATTGCTGAAACATGTATTACCTAAGACAGAATTACACTCGTAGGCAATAGAAAAGGAAGCGTGGGGTAAAGATTGTCAAAAATGTGCACATATCATTCAACCAGTCAATCAGCTGAATGCACTGCCATGGACCACCGCAGGAGGAGTGGAGGAGAGCAGGATAAGAGGCATGGTAACCCAGCTTGGATTTAAAGGAGGAAAATGAAACAGATGAAATGGAACTCAGGCTGGCGCCGCAACAGGAAACCAGAGACTGTTGCACCCACACAAAGAGACTTGCTCCACAACATCCCAGATCAAGCTGTTGCAGTTTGATGTGCTGACCTGTTCTGAAAGGACAGAACGCAACATGCAAGACTCCGGCAAGATGAGGGGAGGAGTGTTTACATCAATAATACCTGGTGCTCAAACACAGACAAAGTGAAAAAAGAATGTTTCCCAGATACTGAACTTTTTATGTGAAGATGTAAGTCACTTTACAATCACCATCCTGTTGCTGCTGCTTACATTAAACCAGATGTACATTAAAAAATTGCACAGCAGAATTATTTCCTGAGTCCTATTTCCTATTTTGTTTTGTTTTAGATTCTGTTATATAATTTATTTGTTTTCTATTATATTCGTTTAAATAATTGTCTGTATATATGTTGTCAGTGTGTAGCATGAAGTAGCTACAACTTTCTTCCTTGTGTATTTTTGTCTTATGTAATCATAATCAATTACCTTGATATCTTGATATACATACATATACGTATATCAAGTAGCCTAACACTAATGTTGCTTTCCAAACACTACGGCAACTAATACTTCTTTACAGCAAGTTGTACAGCCCTAACATGTTCTGTATACCACCCTATGTTATATATAGTGTGTGCCCTCCAGGGAGACAGAATAGAGGTGGAGTCTCTCAGTCCACAGCCCATCTACTGGCCTCTCTTATCCCTCAACAAATAAAACTCTTTCACCCTCCAGCCTCTGCCCCATCTCCTCTCACTGCCTGGGCTCCCTTTTAAATCAGGAGAAGTTAAAAAATAGAATGAGAGAGACAGTATTAAATATGAAACGGGGAGAGAAAGTGAAGAGGGATAGACTACATATGGGCCACGGAGGGAGAACGAATACCAGCCAGTGAGAGAAAGAGGGAAAGCGTGAGAGGAGAAAAAGAAAGGGGATGAAATAAGTCTTGTAGAAACAGACGTGCCCCCTCACCTACTCTGCTCTTCTCCTCTGCTCTGTTCATAATTCTCCCGAGCACGCCGTGCACTCCTTGCCTCTGATAAATCTTACATTATCGGAGGCCTACAGGCTCCTGCTGTGGCTGTTTCTTATCAGGCCTGACATGCTCAATCTCCCTAAGATTAGCTCCCCAAGCACCTTCATACACACACACCTAGACAGCAGTAGTGGCAGAGTGTGCAGCACACACACACACAAATACACACACACACATGCACACACTGAAGACTCCCAGAGGGCTGAGGACAGCTGCACAGGGAGCAGAGCATCAGTCCCTGACAGGGGCAGGGGAAGGGAAGGCCCCACAGGTTCAGGGATCAGAGGTGACGGGGTGCCAGGGAGCTCCATGGGGAATACAATTAAAACATGGAGTGGAACAAAGTGCTCTCATCTTTTGCTCCATTTACACTGTTCCGCAGCCCAATGGCAGGATGTTCTTGTTGCTTAACTCAGGTTTTCTGACACCAGAAAGCTAACAACAACAATAATAATAATAATAATAATAATAATAATAATAATAATAATTGATTTATGTAGCACCTTTCAAGGTATACAAGGAAGCTTTACAGAGTATGAACAAACAAAACTATATAAATGTTAAGTGCAGTATATTATATGCTGCTCCAGAGCAGGTCAGCCTCAGATGATGAGATCCTTACTTGTCAACAACTTGACTACTGGCCAATCAGATCACTGAAAAAATGAAGTCATCATTTCTACAGGTTCCTAACATGTGACTACAGTGACAAGTAATAAAGAGTAATGTAGATTAGTAAAATCCCTTTTACAAAGCATTTTTTGAATGACCATATTCCTATTCCAACAACAACAACAACAACAACAACAGATGAAATGGGACTCAGGCTGGCCAAACAACCAGAGATCAGAGACTGTTATCAATTATTATTAATTTAATAATATAATAATAACAATTTTATAAAAAAAATAAAATTCTTATTTTTAATTACCAAGTAGAACTTGGCTCAAAATATTAAAATCAATCATCAGGACGATTACATTATATGGCAGCAAGGCATGGGGTACACTAACACAAGACAAAATGGGATAAACATCCAATTGAAATCCTACATGCAGTGCTCTGCAAAAGTATCCTCCAAGTCTGGAAAAGAGCTATGAACTCTGGATGTAGAGCTGAATTATGCCAATATCCTCTACTATTAAATATCCAAAAGAAAGCCCTAAATGCTGCCAGGAGTTGAACCCATGAAGGAGTCCAAGGTGAACCATCAGCCTCTCTGATCATTACGCCACAACCACCACAACTTCAGGACACAAACACTCAAAAATTAGAACCAACCAACAACTCTTTCTATTCCCTTCTTATTCTCCATGCCCTTTTGTGTTATTATTGTTTAATTTGTTTGCTATGTGTAAGTGTGCTTGTTTTTTCTTTCCCTTAAATCAGCAGATGAACTGAAGTTTGTAATATACACCATCATATACCCATCAGCTGATTACAGCTGATTTTGACTGTAACAGTTTAGAATAATGTTTTCAACTGGTACTGTAAAAATATTATCCACATGAATGTTTGTTGAGGCCATATATCAAAGTTGTATCAAACTGTGATATATAAATATAGGGGAAGATCAGGAGAATAGTAATTCAGCACTATCAGTGAGGTCAGAAAAACTGTGCACGGCTCATGTGGAGTGAAAAACGCTAAGCCTCCAGCTTTTCACCACTGGGATCTTACTGCTGCTTTTAACAGTAAGATACTACACATTCAAGCAGACTAGCATGATGTGTGGAGTTTCCTTAATGTTCAATCTTCTGGTCTCACTTATTGGAGTGGGGGTAGAGAGTGAGGAAACAAATGCAAGAAAGGCGTCAGTGTTTGGGGAACATGCCCTACCAGATGAGCTACCTGGGCACACCTGATAAAGTCAAATTACATTTACAGTATACATAAAAAATAACAAAATGAAGCTGCTGCGATTACTACTGCTATGGTGGGAAAGTCTGGTTTCTCCTGTTCCATAAGAAATTTACTTCATTTAGTGAGTCAAGAAGGATCTTTTTGCTTTATTTTTTAGCTGAGCTACCATCCATCAAAATGTCTGTGCACATCTTTGGTTTAGATTTTATATAGTGTGAGTGATACACACAAAGTATTTTGAGAAATGCAGAATTTAAATAAAATCATGATTATTTACAATGAAACCTTAATCGAAGGCGAAAGGAAGCCAACATACCTGTCACTGTATGCTGCTGCAGCAGTACCAGCTGGCTGGGCATATCTGTAAGCTGCATACCCTCCCTGAGAAGACACAGAGGAAATCAGTATTCTCTCAGATTAAGAATCCAGAATCCAGAATTAAGGTACAAACACAATGACTGACTTTAGGTAAAGAATTGGATCAAATGCTCACTCAGTACCACATCATTTTCTTGACTGATCATAGTGAATATTTGACTTACGTATATTTCTGCCCCATAAAAGCCATCTTGGTAGACCACACTGTAGACAGAGGATATGAGACATTAGGCATTTTTTCAGCTTTTAAGTAAAATAAATGAAAGGCTGATATGACATTTTAGTTGTAAATTTATTAACTAAAGAAATACAAGTTAAATATGAGTGTTCTGTCTGTTCTGACATTGTGAGACACAATCAGACTCTGCAGCGATTGGCTACAGGGTTGTGAGGCGGGATGAAGGATGTGCTTAGAGCAGAGCCACTGTGAAACGATCAGGAAAGAATGTTTTATTATTCGCTTTCTGCACACTGCCTCATTCAAAATGAATGAGATTTCTGGTGTTCTCGCCTGCTCAAGAATTTTTGCACATGTGCAGTGAGTGCACTTATAGATGCATACAGTCCTAATGGCACACAGTTGCCTGAACCAAATATGATATTATTGCCCTTACTTCTTGCATTATACAAACTGACTCTGCAAATCAATTTTCAGGGCCCAAGCAACAAATGGTACAAGGACCCTGTTGGATTTGCTTGGATTTTTCTGTTTTTTTTGCCATCTTCAATCACATTTTAGGGGCTGAACATGCCTGATATCCCATGAAACATGAAGCATGAAGCACAAAATACAATCAGGATGAAAATTTAGATGCAATATGGTTTTTGACAGGCATGAAAATCGGTTCAAACATGTATCATGGCCAGACAAACAAACAAACAAAAAAACCTCTTGGAGCTATAGCCTAAACCCAACAGGAAGTTGCCCATTTTAAATTAAGTGGTCAATTTTGGTGTTGTATTTTAACAAACTCCTACAGAAACAATCAGATTCACTTAAAAATCACTGTGTATCTGAAGACTACTTTGTCTTCAAAAGTTATTAAAAGACTAAACTCTGAAGGGCATGGCCATGGTGTAGAGTTTTGATGTTTCACCATGAAATAGGAAATTACCAGAACTTAAGTGTAAATGGTCTGATCTACACCTTACTTCACATGTTTAATAAGAGTCCCAGAGACAGAGAGAAGGTCAGGGGGGCAGGACAATGAAGAATGTTTTGAGAAGTTTGAGAGGAACTATCCAAAGCATTTGGAAGCACAGCACAGCACCACAAGGGATATGTGTCTTGATGTACTGTGCAGACAAACTGGGCTTGTGCTGCTTTTCTCTCCTTATCAGATGGAAGTATTCACTTAGCATCAAGGACTTGTGTGATGTACATTGCCATGTTGTTTATACTCGCTATAACGCTTGCTGCTGCTCAACATGACATTTTGTCAATACTGCTGCCTGACATTTCAGTATTTATTATTTGTTTTACAAAATATAAGTTGTTATAATGGGTTTTGACTGAACCCACTAGCAACACACCCGAAGACCCCTCAGAAAGTTCTACAGTTGGGCAGGTGTAGAGGGTCTAGAGGAGGGAACCCTCTTAATTGGAAGACAAGTCCTCCTCATTGGAGGTCTTGTGGGGAGGAGCTGGGCGAGTCCTCTGGCTGGGGCCCCCAGATGCAGAGGTGGACCAGCACAGTTGGTCGGGGGTCCAGGATGTGGCGAGCTGGGACCCAGGACCTCTCTTCTGGACCAAACCCCTCCCAGTCTACCAGGACTGAAGACCCCTTCCATGGCGTTGAGAGTGGAGCAGGCTGCAGACCATATAGGTGGGGCCCCCACTGACAAGTGGAGGAGGTGGAAGAGGTATAGTGGCAGGCAAAAGGGGACTCTCCCGGACTGGCTTGACCCCGGAGATGTGGAACATGGGGTGGCTGTGCATGGACCCGGGGACCTTGAGTCTCACCGCCCTCTGCACCTCGAAGGGTGAACTTGAGGACCAGCCTCTTCAACTCCACCTGTACAGGCAGGTCTTGGGTGGAAAGCCAGACCCTCTGGCCGACCCAAAAGTGGGAGCTTTGGAGCAGTGCCAGTTAGCAGAGGCAGAGTAGCGGAGCGGAGGAAAGCGGCCCTATCTGGTTCCAGGTCCAGCGACAGAATTGAAGGCCTGGAACCGATAGGAAGGAGGCCTCTTTGTACTGGGCCGCGGAGAGCAGAGCTTGGAACCCATGGACACACTGGAAGGGAGAGAGTCTGGTGGCGGAGCTGGGGCGGTTGTTGTGAACATATTTGACCTACAGGAGCAGCTGAGACCAGGCTGAGGGGTTCTATGAGACCATGTACCATAGGTCTGTCTCCATTTCTTGGTTCTTGCACTTGGTATGGCTGTTGGACTGTGGATGGAACCCTGATGATAGGCTAATGGTGGCTCCAAGCAGGTCACAAAACTCCCTCCAGAAGACTGAAGCAAACTGGGGGCCTTGGTCAGACACCACATTGACATGGAACCCATGCAGCCAGAAGACATGTTGCAGGATGAGATTAGCGGTCTCCTTGGTGGACAGCAGCTTGGGCAGGGGCATGAAGTGGGCCATCTTGCTGAAGTAGTCCACCACAGTCATGATAACTGTGTTGCCACCTGATGAAGGAAGTCCAGGGAGATGTGGGTCCAGGGACAATGATGGACTGGGAGGAGAGCAAGAGACCAGCAGGTGTTTTGGTGCTGGTTGCAGACAGAGTAGGCATTCACAAACTCCCAGATGTCATCCTCCATCATGGCCCACCAGAACCGTTCCTGCTTTTGGTGCATTGGATCCTGGGGTGACAGGTAAGTCTAAGGCTAAGGTGTAGGCCCACTGGAGGATTTCCGACAAACAGACGATTGGGAGGACAGTTGCTAGGGACAGGTTTGTTCTCCAGGGTGGCTCTGACTGACTGAGAAGAAGGCACAGGGATGTAGCTTATGGTTGGAGGCCATGTGCTGTGAAAGCACAGCTGCCACCCCTATGTCGGAGGCATCCACTTCCACCACAAACTGCTGGTCAGAGTCTGGCATTTGGAGGATGGGGTCAGACATGAACCAGGTCATTAGTTCTTGGAAAGTGCCCTCCACCACCAGAGTCCAGCGAAAGGGAACCTTGAAGGAAGTTAGAGCTGTGAGGGGGCCAGCTACTGTCCTGTACTCCTGGATGAAGCACCAGTAGAAACTGGTGAACCCCAGAAACTGCTGCTTCCAGATGTCTGGGACGGGCCAGGACGTTACAGTGGATACTTTGGCAGGGTCCATCTGCATGCTTCCTTGCTTCATGATGTACCTCAGGAAGGAGACAGTGCTGGTGTGAAACCAGCACTTCTCTGCCTTGATGAAAAGGGAGTTTTTCAGGAGGCACTGCAGGAGAGACTAGATGTTTTGGATGAGTTCTTTGGGGGTCTTAGAGAAGATAAGGATGTCATAAAGGTACACAAACACATATCCTGTTGTTTACAAAGGCCTGGAAGACTGCAGGGGCATTGGTCAGACCGAGGGGCATGACGAGATACACATAGTGTCCAGTGGGGGTGCTGAACACCGTCTTTCCCTTGTCCCTCTCCCGGATCCAGACCAGGTGGCAGGCGAAGGTGAAGGTTGTGCTTGGAGAAAACGGTAGCCCCCTGAAGTAGCTCAAAGGTGGTGGAGGGGGGTAGGGGGCACCAATTCTTGATGGTGATGTTCAGGCTCCAGTAGTCAATGTAGGGCCTCGGGGACTTGTGGTTATGGACTTGTTAAGGTTATGCTGGCCAGGAATACCCAAAGATGAGGGGCAACTGTTGGGACTGCAGGATGTAAAATGGGATAGTTTCATAGTAGTTGCCAGACAGGAGCATGTGCACCAGTGTCATTGTTTGGGTTACTGTGTCCAAGAGTTAGCAAGAACCGGATGTGGAAGTGGGATTTGGTCAATCCCCAACTGATCAATGAGCTCCTCATCGATGAAGTTGACATCCGCCCCAGAGTTCATGAATGTGACAAGGGTGTGGGATCCACCTGCCAGCAGGAGCTTGGTGTTGCTTATGGGCCTGGAAGTGGGGGAGAGTCTTGTTGGGGTTTGGCTCATGTATGGAAGTCGATGGTGGAAGTCGATGGTGTAGTCTACCACCGACTCCCCTGACACAAGTTCATGAGTCCCTGGGCAGCGCCTAAACCAAACCCCCCAGGCCGAACACCTTGTGAAGTTCAGAGATGGAGGTATGGAACATGGAGCAGGCTGGGGTGCATCTCTCCCACTTGGTGGTCCCCCAGAGTTGAGCCTTCCCCATCAGGTGGTATATGGTTGCCACCTTGGTCTTACTGGTACCCAGTGTGTGTGGTTGCAGGGAATACAGGATAGAACAGTTTGTGAGAAAAGGATTGCAGCCTTCGAGTTCTCTAGCGTAGTGCTCCAGGGTTTCCACCCAGGGCTCAGGTCGTACTCTTGGTGGCGATGGTGTTGGGGCCAGCAGCTGGGGGGGCTAACATCAATGCCGGGGATGCAGGCTGAGTGAGTGCCATGGCCACCTGTTGCACCTGAGCAGCTGCTCGAGGGATGCCATTGACTGCCTTGCTTACACATTGGCAGCCCCCATCATTGTCTTGTGCTGCTGGAAGATGCCCTCAACCCTCTCAAGGTGGCTCTGTGGCGAGGAGGTGTGTGCTGGGTCCATTTCTGACCAGATTGTACTGTAATGCGTGTTGACTAAAGGCACTAGCAGCACACAGGGACAGAAAAACACATATTAACATATCAAAACAGGCTGAACAGGAACTTGAGCAGGTGAAGCGACACAGGTAACAGTTTGTATTATGGGGAATGAGTTGAAACACAGTCTCTGAGGTTTGGGTTTGAAAGATAAATCAAACTGAACCTGGAAGTGGGACTGCAAGCAGTGATGTGAGCACACAGACCCAAACAGTTCTGTTCAGCAGCACGCAACGGTACCGGGAAGGAGCAGGCAGGAGATGAGGTCGACGAGGGGAAGGGTCTGGAACCAGATGAGTCAGACGAGGCAGATGAGCAGACGAAGGACGAGCACTTGAGCAGTTCAAGAGTTGGAACCAGGTGAGTAGTCAAAGAGTGCAGTCGAGCCAACAGGGGTGTGGCGACAAAATGACAGTCTCTGAGCCACAGCCCACTACAGGTAAGCAGATGGAAACACTCACGCTATACCGGAACAGGAACCAAAGATGCTAAGGCAGATCTCTTGGTCAGGGACAGAAGGCTGGTGTGTTTACTGGGAGACAGACGAGGCAGGCAGGTCAGAGGCAGACAGAGTTGACAACGGGAAATCAATCCGGAGATGAACGCTGGAAAGTCTTGCATGTGGACAAAGAACAGTCTGGCAACGAGTGAGTGAACTGTAGAGACTTACATACCGGGATGATTGGCTGATGAGCTGCAGCTGTGAGACCAGGTGAGTGGAGTGGGGTTACTAAGTGGGAGTAGCTGGCAGGTGGAGTGAGGCAGAGGCGGGGTGAGTGGGAAACTACTGAGAGGCAAAGGAGCTGAATGCAGATTGTGACAGTAGTTTTAGTCTTTTAAGTTTCAACCATAAACTGTTAAGAGGTAAATCAAAGAAAATACATTTGTATTACTACCATAAATTAACCACCATTCTTCCATTCTTTGTCTCCTCCTGCCTTTACTCTCTTCATCTGCATTTCTCTTCTTGTCTCTTCTTCCTTTCAACCCTAACACATTCTATCGGATGTCTATTTGCTTTCTCTCTCTCTCTCTCTCTCTCTCTCTCTCTCTCTCTCTCTCTCCATGTCTCCCCCTTCACATTCACTAGGTCTCTCACTCTATCTGAGGCAGGCCCACTGGAGTGTGCAGGGCAGGTCATAGCTGTCCATTCACAGCCCAATAAAGAATGACACATTAGAAAAAAGAGAGACAAATTTGGCCATTCTGGAATCAAAGAGCAATTTTCTGCTCTATTAGAAGGCAGCCTTTCTGTTTTCCACTCGCCATTCTCCTGTTATGGTATGTGTGTGTTTGTGTGTGTGTGTGTGTGTGTGTGTGTGTGTGTGTGTGTGTGTGTGTGTGAGACAGAGAGAGAGAGAGAGAGAGAGAGAGAGAGTATGTGTTAGCTTCTGTGTTTGAGTGCTGCTGTGAATTAGATTTGTGCAGTAGCGTGCTTCCAGTCTTGGAGACCTGTCATACACCGTTTATTTGATTATGTGTGTTTGTTTCAGTTGTATGTGTGTGTGGGTGTGTGCATGTTTGTGTGTGTGTATGGATACACACGCTCCATAGGCAGGGATAGGTGGAGGAGGAGGTGCAGCACGGAACGTGTTGTAGACAGCGCGACCCCTCCCTCTCAAATGGGTCCCTCTATAGGCCACGGCTGCTCCTGTACTTGGGTATGGAAACCCTGTCACTGAGAGGGACACATCCAAACACACACACACAAAGGTGGAAAGAAGCACAGTTACATCACAAATTTTCATATTTTTCATTGCAATAACATCACTTGAAAACATTGAAATCTAACTGGAAACAAATCCCCTGAAAATACCAAAACCAAAATCGCATTAGTCCATCTCTGTCTGTGGTTCTCAGTTCCAAGCCCAACAGTTCAACTGCAGAGGTTAATCTTAAAAAATGAGTTAGTTAGTTTCATTTTCAAAAAAGCTCTATAATCCACTTGATCAGCTGCTTACTGTAGGTTTTGGCAAACATTACTCAAAATGGAGGAAATGGTGAAGCATTTGTTGAAGACTATTTTTAATATCACACCTAGGGTTAAGGTTAGACTGTCCTGCCTGCAGTCCAGACCTGTCTCTCATTGAAAATGCGTGGTGCATTATGAGCTAATACAAAGTATGACAAGCGACTGCGGACTGTTGAAGAAAAATAAAGTGCCATTTCAAACAAAAATTAAAAATTTAGTTTTCAAAACTTCACAGTGGTAAACATCCTCCTGCACAACCTTTTTTGAAATGAATGAAGAATGACTGTATATTTACAAAAACAATAAAGTTAATACACATGAACATTAAATATCTCGTCTTTGATCGATTGGTCGATTGAATATAGGTAGAAAAGTTTTTGCAAATCATGCATTCAATTTTAATTTATGTTTCACAGCTTTCTGAACTGGGGTTGTACATGGACTACATTTATAACTTTACATTTAATGTATAGTCACACAAAAATCAAATCTCTTTGTAAAATTGCTGCACACATGACTTACTCTCAATATTTGCCCAGGACTTTAGTTCACTAGCAACAAAGACCGGAGGAGAGCTCCACTCGTGTGCCTTGCACTTTTTAAATGCAGGAAAATTCAAAGCCACTATTGAGATGATGGTGAAAATACAGTAGCTCACAAGCCACTCATAACTTGCAACTAGGAACATTTTAAAAAAGGTAATCTATGGATTTCCACACATTAAAAAATATTTTCTAAATGAACACCAAGGCAGGGAGTCTTCATTTAAGTCTAAATTCTCAATCACATCTGTAATTGTAATGTGACAGGAACAAGTTAACAGGATAAAGCAGAATATAAATAAGAATGGAGGGACAGGTAGGATGCAGGAGAGAGGAGGTGTTCCAGTGTGGGAGAGAGTTGAGCTGGCAGAGACAGCAGAGAGCCACAGAGGTCTGTGTGGAGGCTCGCCTCAGTGTTTGGCAGCTGCAACACAAAGCAGATGGCCTGTATTGTTTGGAATGGCAGATCCGCCGACGGCCATGCTTCATCTTGCACAAACACATACACACGAGGGTCACTCTTACAGGCACTGGGTAGTAGGGTGATGGAGGTGAAGGTTCATGTTTGACCTTCATTTAGCAGTGTAGCACGGCCTTCTCACATACACGTGCACGCACGCATGCACGCACACAGTGTGGCGTGGCAGTCATGTACTCCAGGACCCAGCTCTTATTATCCTTAACATTCAATCTCTACCCTCTTCATTCTCCTCATGTCTTTTGTTGTGGCACAATTTACACCCAACATAATAATGATGATTCTGATGTGCAACATAGATCAAATGTGCAGCAAAGTTGACAGAAATGTACAAATAAATAATATGCATGCATACTTCAAAACACCATGAGGCCATGAGTCCAAATCCCCACATGTCCGCAAAAAATTAGAACAGATGACAGGAATAATGTTTAAACATTTATTTTGTATTCTTTATATCTTTATTATTCCAGTGTTGCTGGTAGCCAGTGGTGGACAGTAATGAAGTACATTTACTTGAGTACTGTACTTAAGTACATTTTTTGAGTATCTGTACTTTACTTGAGTATTTGTTTCTTTGGAAACTTCTGACTTTCACTCCACTACATTTCAAAGACAAATATTGTACTTTTGACTTCACTACATTTCTAGGAAGGTTGTTCCTAGACATGTTCGACGAAGCACAGCTTTGAAGTCAGCTGTTGGTGTTTTTTCTTTTCTAAAATGCAATTGGTCACATGCTGTGTTCCTCACAAGAAGAAACCAATCACAGTAGCTCCTCTCAAATGGGACTGATGTAAAAGCAGAAATACGTCCAGGCGCACTCTGTAACAAGAACAAGCAAACTCTCCCTCTTTCATTCAAACAAAAAGCGGTAATGGTGACGGCAGGAGAAAGACAAAATGAAATCTGAAGATGTTATTATAATTATTAATTATTCCAGGTAGCTTTTAAAGTTGGATTGTTTTTATTGGGGTGAAAAATACCACATAATTCATGTATATATACTGCCCCTGAAGACAGAAAGAAATCTCAGTTATTTAACAGACTTGGAGAACTCCTTACAGTTGGCTACAATCTAATTTTATGATGTGATTTTAATACATTTACATCAGAAATTGATAACAGCTGTCCTTTTTGTTTTTGATTGTATTTCTATGCTGAAGTTTTTATAGGTGTTTCTACAGACTTTGTGTAGCAGAGTGGTTCTACAAGCAGGTCAGTGCATCATCAGGTGGTTTCAGAGAGTTACAAGCTTCTGTAAATGCATCATGAAAACAATACAGCATGTATTGATATTAGAAATTGTACTTTGTAATTTGTACTTCTGGATACTTAAGTGTTTTTAAAAACATGTACTTTTGAATACTTAAGTATTTTTAAAAGCAAGTACTCTAGTACTTTAACTCAAGTAAAATTTTGACTGAGCAACTTTCACTTGTAGTTGAGTAATATTTGACCAGGAGTATCTATACTTTGACTCAAGTACTGGGGTTGAGTACTTTGTCCACCACTGCTGGTAGCTCCTTCAAATTCCTCTAGTTTTCTCTTTTAACCTTTAATTTTTATCTATGCCAGGTGTAAACCTGGAGAAGATCACGTAATAACGAGTGTGTGTGTGTGTGTGTGTGTGTGTGTGTGTGTGTGTGTGTGTGTGTGTGTGTGTGTCTGTGAGTGTGTGACCTCCAGCTTGGCTGCAGCTAATCTCGAATACTACTGAACCAATCAGCCTTTTTTGTGCACATTCATGACTGTATGCTGAAGGACCTCTGTGCTTTGCTTTCAGGTCATCCCATTCTTGTGAACATAATATTTCAAGAACACCTTGGGGGAATTTCTTCAAACTTGACACTAATGACCAGTTGGAATCAAGGATGAACTGATTACATTTTGGTGGTCAAAGGTCAAAATCACGTTTGCCTCACTAAACACATTTTTGACTATGACTCAAGAATTTATATATATAAAAAAATACCACAGATTATACACAAATATCTAATAGGATAAAATGAGGTGATGACATTTCATATGGAATCATACATGTATAGTGAGAACATAAAAAACAACAACTACGAAATACCTTTTATTAAAGGAGGAGGACTCTGTTTCATCGATGATGTTTCGTGCACAAACACAATCAAAGTTAATGGACAATATTTTCCAGATGTGTATGTGAAGATGTTATCATCTTCTCACATACACATATTATCATCACAATCCTGTTACTGCTCTTCACATTCTACCTCTACTCCATATCCTGGACGGAAATAGTGAATTCTTAATTGTTTTATTGGTCTAAAAGTACTCAAACTAATTACAGAAAAATTGTACTATGGAAAGTAAGAATGTAAGGTTGGGGCTTGCAGCAGACACTTGTTGTCTATGTGGAGAAACGTCCTTCTATCAGTACTTGCTAATTGATTTAACTTACATACCTACATTTAACTGAAAGCAAATTGACCATCAGTCTGAAGAACACTGGTTGTTTCTTACCTGTAAAATATTTTTCGCACTGAACAGACTCCTTTAACAGCACAGCAGAACTTACACTTCTGTATTCTCCAGACCAAAGTTGTTACTGAGATTCTAGCATTAGATGCTTAAACTTTTACATTATGTATAACATGTTTCAACATCTTCATTCTATAATTAATAATCTAACATGTACCCATAATAAGACATTGTTGAAATCATTCCTGTAGTCCCATGCTGAATGACATCACCATAGGTTGTCCTCCAGAACTATGTGTATTTTTTATCTTCAAGATATATTCTGAACTGAATGCTTTACACTCCAGGTGCTCAATAGGGTGTATTTTAAAAATGTAAAACTGTATAATTTGGGCTAATGTAACTCTGCAGGCTATAGCTGGTATCATGCTTTCAGTCTGAATGACTGTGATTAATCATCCCTGTAGAGTATGTTTGATATTGATTAAAATGTTATTTTAAAGGGAGATGCGCAGAAATGAGAGAAGTGGAGAATAGAAAGTCTCATGGTCTTCTTTACATGGAGACATGATCTTTCAAAATAAAATAGCCCAATATTAATATTCCGCTGCAATTATGCAAAATGTACGTGTTCCTGTTCACAGTGAAAGTGTACAATACATCACTGTGATGGATTACTAAATTAGAAATCTTAAGAGTTGTTTTGGTGGTGTTTGAAACTCAATTAATTAAATGAGCCAAAACTGTTTATGGAAAAAAAAAATAGTTCTTTGATACGTGGTGCATTTAACATAATATGACCTGTAACCGGGGTGGCATGGTGGTGCAGTGGTTAGCACTCACAGCAAGAAGGTCCTGAGTTCGATCCCCCAGCTCCCCGGCTGGGGCAGGGCCTTTCTGTGCAGAGTTTGCATGTTCTCCCTGTGTCTGCGTGGGTTCTCTCCGGGTTCTCCGGCTTCCTCCCACAGTCCAAAGACATGCATGCTAGGTTAATTGGTGATTCTAAATTGCCTGTAGGTGTGAATGTGAGTGTGAGTGGTTGTCTGTCTATGTGTCAGCCCTGCGATGAACTGGCGACTTGTCCAGGGTGAACCCCGCCTCTCGCCTAATGTCAGCTGGGATAGACTCCAGCAGCCCGCGACCCTTACGGAATAAGCAGTTACAGAAAATTAATGAATGAATGAATGACCTGTAACCTTACTTAACCTTAATCACCTTAAGTCACCCAAAAATTTAAATTCAGTCATTTGGCTTTTGGTTGCTTTTTCCATTTGAAAACTGGTCACCCTTCACTTAAATTGTTTGGGAGACTCTGCAACACTGTTTTCCTGGGAAATTTCCAGCAGTGCTTTGTGAACTAAAATGCATATGACTGAATTTTCATTTTTGAGTGAACTATCCCTTTAAAATAGCTTGTCTGATACCCAGCCAGCTGTGAGTGCACAGCTTAACCAAGGCTGAAATTAACTGTAACAAGTAGTCAAAAAGTAAAACTTAAATTTTGGATTAATAGGAACTTTACTGAACATGAAATAATATTTTTAGACTTAAAATTATTCAGTTCTGTGCTGTAAAAAACTTGAGAAACTCAGAATTTCCAGGCATCTGCATTCAATAGATTTTAAAATTTTGATGCAAGCTCAAACTCTCAAAATTCAAAGTTTTGAAATAAACTAAACAGAGCTTTGGCTATTTCATAAATTGCTCCCAGTGACTTATGAACCTGATTTGTTGTTATTTGTTGTTGGATGCTTGACAATTGGTTGCAAGTGAAAACATTACATTATTAATCATTATTCACTTTCACTTCAAAGAGTTTACTCAACAATATTGGAAATGCACATTTTTGGGTATCTAACACTCAAAGACTCAAGTTTATCTAAAGAAGAAGTAAATTATGTCAGAAAAAAAAAATAGTTGGTAAAACTTTTTCAAAACTTGAGAGTTTAAGTAGTGCTCAAAACTCTAAATCTATTCAAGTAAATAGACTTGAAGAATTTCTCAACTTTTTTGTTTTTACAGTGTGTAAACTTGTTGAAATGAGGAATTTACTCATATTTTAGTTGGTTTGATCAATCTTTAATTTAACTGTAATCATGTAACACTAACTATTTTAAGCTGTGATAACCACCAATTTTTAAGTTTATCAACCAACCAATTGCCTCATTTTTTTTTCTGAGTATTGCTAACTTATGTGGGTTTACAATGCAGGACACTGGACGTTAAGTGCTAATAGTTAAGTGTCGAACCGTTTCCACCGACTGTCTGCCGGCTGTAAGCTCAAACAGATAGATGCCTTAAAAGGAAACCAGTTAAATTCCAGACACACTACATCACCTCCTGAGTACTTTCAGACCTCTGGGAGACCTGTTTATGGATGACTACACCTACTGTATGCAACAGCAGAGAGAAACACAACATGCTCCACTGTAAGAGCTCAGTCTCTCTGTCCCCTCTGTCCATCTGTCTCTCTATCTGTCCTCAGGGTGAAGAAGATCCCCTACCTTCTGTGTCTGCCTTTGCCCACTCTAACTAGTCAGACAACAGCATTAATATGCCACACAGCCAGCACAGAGGCCATTGGTGATATATCCAGAGTAAAAGATCAATTTCCCCCAAGTTGCTCCCGCCTTCCCTTTCTTAATATTAGACATCCATCCCTCTTTGTGTGTGTACATGTGTGGCAGTGTTTGTGTGTGTGTGTGTGTGTGTGTGTGTGTGTGTGTGTGTGTGTGTGTGTGTGTGTGTGTGTGTGAATATGAGTGAGCATGAGGACACGTGTATGTACATGTTGTTAGTGGTGTGATGTATATGAATGCAATCTGATGATGAGCTATGGCTTGTGCATGCTACAGCGCTGCTGTAATAACCCATGAATCATGGCAGGGCCTCTGCCTGACAGCCAGCAAGCTCATAAAACAAACAACATCCACTGATACACACACACACACACACTCACACACACACACACACACACACACACACACGCACACACACACACACACACACACACACACACACACGCACACACACACACACAGACTGCACTCTGAGGCTGCATACGTACATATCTTCATACATCTTATCTGTTAATGCAGGTGGTGTATGGGAATTAGTTGTGATCTAGCTGGAGTCACAATAAAACAAAAGTACAGTATTAGAAAAGTAACTTTGATATGTGTCATATGAGTAATGTGTGATTATTTTTGCAGCTGGCTTGTGTGTGTGTGTGTTTCAGGTCAATGACAAAATGCTTTTATCATGGTGTGTCTATCTAATTGGGATTTAAATCAGTCTTCTACATACTACATTGCAAAACTGAGGTTGCAAGATATTAGCGTGAATTACATTCATTTTCAGTTAGCAGATACGCTCAAATGGCACAATGATGACATCAGCTGGAGTTACAGAATGAGCTGCAATAAAAGTCGAAGCATTTCAGGAAAGTTTTCCATACAGATCACACTCTGTCATGTGGAGCTGAAGGGATTATAAACACCATATCTGATGCATTTGGATAGTATAATGCGTGAACATACTGTATTGTAATTCATGCCAAAACTAAACAGAAATCCGTTTCTTCTACTGCTCCATTCCCACTCTGACTTGAATCAATGGAACCACTATTGGCCTTGTATTCTAAACAGGGTATTGACGTGATCCATCTCATATGATAGATATGATTAATTTGATTAATTACATATTTGTTGTAGAATTTAACCTTCACTAAGCCACGCCCTCCTTAGTTACCATTGCTACACCTGTCAAGCTTTTCCCTTCTCGCACTGCATATACTCCATTTACAGTGAGGACGGTGGCAGACTTAAGATTGAAATTGGGAGTAATTGAAATATGAGGTCTGGAGAGTAGAAGTTCCTCAAGGTGACCATGGATTTAGGGCCAACTAAAGACATATACCATATAGGCAGTCGCCTAGGGTGGCAAATTCAGATGGGTGCTGGTCACCCTCAAGGGTAAAATGAAGTAACACTGTGAGTGGGTGCTCTTGCACCCTTTGTCTTCCTATCTTCATTTTTAGCCTTGTGATTGACAGAGCTGTGATTGGCTGTTATAAAAAACCCTGTTTTGTGATTGTGTGTTATAAGAGTCCCCTGTGCTGTGCTGTGATTGTCTGTTGAGAAAAAGAAAACTTTTCTTGTGATTGAAAATAAAACATATGTGCTGTGATTGGCTGTGTAAAACCCTCCTGTGCTGTGAGTGCCTGTTGTAAAGCCCTCCTATGATGTGACTGGCTATTGTAATCTCCTTGAGTTGTGATTGGCTGTCGTACATTCCCCCTGTGTTGTTATTGGCTGTTGTTAAAACCACTGCAGCTGTGTTTGGCTGTTGTAAATCACCCCTATTTTGTGATTGGCTGTTGCAAAACTCTCCTGTGCTATGATTTGTAAAAACCAGCGGCACTGTGACTGGCACTTCTAAAAGTACCTGTGTTGTGACTGTCTGTTGTAGAACCCTCTTGTGCTGTGATTGGTTGCAGTAAAAACTCCTGTGCTGTGATTGCCTGTTGTAGAACCCTCCTGTGTTGGCTGTTTTAAAACTCTCCTGTGTTGTGATTGGCTGTTGTAAAACCTTTGAGTGATGTGATTGGCTGTTGTAAAGTGCTCCTGTGTTGTGATTGGCTGTTGTAAAACCTTTGAGTGATGTGATTGGCTGTTGTAAAGTGCTCCTGTGTTGTGATTGGCTGTTGTAAAATCCTCCAGTGCTGTGATTGGTGGTTGTAAAACCATCCTGTGCTGTGATTGGCTGTTTGAAAATCCTCTTCTGCTGTGATTGCCTGTTGTTAAGAAACACCTGGGCTGTGATTGGCTGTTGAAAAAACAGTTGTGCTGTGATTGGTTGTTGTAAAACCCTCCTGTGCTGTGAATGGAAATTGTAAAAATCACCCTATGTTGTGATTGGCTGTTGTAAAATACTCCTATGCTGTGATTTGTTCTGATAAAAACTGTGTCCATATGTAGAAATGCAAAACTTAACCGACCTACCCTACTTTCAGTTGCTAATGTATGATTGGACAGTTCGGTTCATAGGAGTGGCTTAGCGAAGGGTAAACTGGTCAGTGCAACTTTGTCTTTCTATAGGAAGACATTCTATTTAATTATTAATATACTATATATATCATCATTTTCATTTTTAGCATTCTGACATTAAAACTAATTTGACGATTGTTTATAAAACAATTATAAAACTACAATGTGAACAGTGTATTTTCTTTTCTTTCTTCCCCATGCCGTTGATGGAACTGGATCTTCACTCAAAAACATGTGCATTTGCTTTCAAATAGTGTTAAATTTCACTTCATTTCATACACATCTGCATGGTGTTGTTTGTGAATTTCTCACAGGTATCAACAAAGTCTCATCTTTTGTCACAGCCACAATACAAATAAAGTTGAAAATGTTGAAGACCATGGCTACAGTCAAAAGCCCATGACAAATCACTGCTTGCCTTTTGAAGACCCCAGATTGATTCAGTTAGAAAAGGCAGGGTCGATAGCTGACAGTGATCTCAGCCGGCCTTGGACCAATGATGGTGCGCCAATATGACAAAGCCCAGAGTTGATCTAATGTCGCCCTTCCAACTTGCAAATTTTTCAGCATATGTTAAAAAGGCCCGAGCCACTTGCCTTGTTACTTCCCTGCCTTCATTTTGCATTTTAATCTTATTTGTTGTGTTCTGGAGAGCTGCTCTGCCAAGCTCTGCATAAACCAACTCACATCACACACACACACACACACACACACACACATACACACACGCATTTGTCCTGCTTTGCATATACTCAGTCTAGGACACAGTCAATCAATCAGTATTACATTTCCCTCATTGTCCTTCATGCCCATGCAGCCTATTTTACTCAGTCACTCAAACACAGACACACACGTACACATGACCTGTTTCTCTGTCTATGATGCACACACCATCCACACAGACTGAGGCTATTATGCAAGTCTGATCAAAAAACATTAGCGGAAGTCTGATCCCCCTTAGACCTAGCTTCATTGTATTGTATGTGTGTGTGTGTGTGTGTGTGTGTGTATGTAGATGTCTAGCTGTCTTGTACTAGAACACTTATTTACCTGACCTGAGGACAGGTCTTTATTAAAGAAAGGCCATAGAGACTGGCCTTTATTTCTGATTTCTAGGTTTGCTAGGTTCTTTTTTACTTTATGAGCATTTTGTTTTTGTACAGTATCTGCTCATAGCAATGAAAACATTAAACTTGTGTTTAGAAAGAGATTATGATTTTGGTTTTAAAAAGCTGACAGTGTCTTGAAGCATGAGACACAGTGTTTAACTTAGTTAACATTTAATTGAATGCACAGTCTCTCCCTAACCGCAGCCGAACCCCTGTCTGCAGTATAAAAGTCATGTGCTTTTTTGGCCCACCACCACCACTGACTGGCTCCACAGGGTAAGCAGCACAGCACTTCACTAAATCAAAAAATGCTGCCAACATAATCCAGACAGCAATTACATTTTCATATTTATATTTTGCAATATGCATTCATAGTACAAATATAATGCATTAGTGATGTACTGTAACATGCATGCTTATTTCAAACCAAAAATCTGATGCTCAGTTGTGAAAACTCTCTTAAAGTTCTAGGAGCCACTAATTTGAATTAATAATAATATAGTATCACTTTTTCTTAGCCTTTAGTTTTATTTAGCTTGAGTACAGGGACTAGAGCTTGAGATCTGTGCCCGAACCAGATGGGGCCCAACGGGACCCGACGGGACCCAACAGGACCCGACAGATTCGGGTTGGGTCAGGCCTTATTTCTCACATATTTCACTTTCATTTTTCTCCCCAGTTTAGACGTTGCCAATTCCAATTTCCTGCATGTATTGTCCCTGTCACTGAAAACTCCTACTGTTTGGTATATAGAGGGGAGCTTGCTGAGAAAAATTTTGGGCTGTAATTGGGTTTGGGCTGAAATATGCTAATTAGGGTCAAGTTCAGGTCGGTTTCAGACAGAAGTTTGTCGGCATCGGGCCACGACAGGCTCAACTTTTCAGGCACAATTAAATTGCGAACAGGGACACACTACAACAAGTAATGATGTTTCCATGCTGCTACCACACTGATACTTTGCCTGTCATGAACATGCTGGCTTAAAAAAATCCATTAGAATCCTGATCACATGTACACAGGAGCAAAAAAAAATTATTTGTTAAGTTGCATTAATACATGTGTCCTCTTCATTTCACAGAAATTTGGCCATTTCTATTACTTTGCTTTGCTGAAAGGTGGGCCTTGAAGGAGTCCAGGAAACCCTAGGTTTGTGGGGGCTGACCCCCTACATTTATATCATGAACTTGTACTGGGAGATGCTATTAGTTGTATGAACTTGCTATTACATGACACCTGGATATTATGCTGCAGCCTTTATTTGAGAATTCATAGAATCTGTAAGCGTGTGTCCATGAGAATATAGCTGTGTGAGAGTGAATGTACCAGAGGGACTGCACAACTATGCTTACATTCTTGCATATGTATCTAAATATGGGAATTCATAAGTGCATGTGCATGGGTGTGTATGTATGTGGAGGTCATCCGTCATTCTTCTGAATGGGATTTTCACACAATAAACCTGTAGCCGAGCCCGGCAATGGAGATGGAGTGCACTGTCAGCTGGCAGGATTTATGGAGGCCGATTCAGCTGATGGGTGCTGGGAAAGCCGTCTGATAAAGGGTGATTAATTGCCCTTACAACTCACTTTACATCCTGCTTTACTCCCACCCCAAACTAGATTAAATGCACTCATAATTATTCCAGAAGAAATCCCAATCCCACACACTTTCAATTACAGGTGGGAATTTTTCATTTTTCATACAGTGGAGGTGAGTGGAAAGCTGACGGAGATGACACGAAAGAGAGAGAATGCCTGGAGGAATGCAGGAGGAGCAAAATGCAGGGTGGAGGTGTGGATGTAAAATTCACTGTGTATGAATGGGGGAATGAAAGCCAGTAGACCTGAGCCACAAGAAAAATTCATAAGAAGCAGAAGACGGTATAAACAAAAAGAAAAATGCTGTGGACACAAAGAGTACAGGCATGCCTGATTTCCCTTATTCTGTCGTGTAGTTTTCCCTCCTTTCCATCCCTCCAGCCTGCTCGGAGAAAATGAGGCATATGGTGTCGTTTAGGCTTGGCAAACTTTAGTGGTGCGTTTAAGACCACTCCACACATTAGCATCCTATAAATTAGCCAGCCAGACTGAGTATGTGTGAGACTATGTGTGAGTATGTGTTTTCTAATATTTTTATCTACTATATGACGACCTGAGCTGGTTCACTTATTACAGATGTGTCCAGCCAGGGAGAAATACACCTGCTCAGTTACTGGAAGTCACTGTAAAAGCCCTCAAAAGATCAGTTGCTAGTAAAACATTTTCAAAACCTAAGAATTTGAGTTGGGCTCAAAAAACTCAAAAATCCACTACAGTATGTTGCCTTGAAAGTTTGAGTTTTCTCAACTTTTTGTCTTTACAGTGTAACAACAGTGATGAATGAAAATGAAAAAATATATATTCATTTCCATATATCTGTTTTGCCACAGCCATGGGGGTTAGGAGTAGGGGGCACTGCAGAGCAGCTAAAGAGCAGCATTCGGTTTGTGGGACTCATGTTGCAGTCCCCCAGTTCAGGAGGATTGGTGGTGTTTTTGTTTTATATGCACCTTTATACACATGTGATATAATTTCCTGAATATACATATGTATTTGTAGCTCACCATAAACATACACTGTTCACTGCGCAGACATACACATGCACACACACGCACACAAGTAGACATACACACACACAGATGCACACACACAGGCACAGGATAGATTCACAGCCAGTGGAGCATGGAACTGTGATATAGGGTTCGGAGGAGGTCATCTGAAGCTTCTGTCTGGTTCAGTTGGTGGATGGAGGGATGGATGGCAGGATGGAGGGACAGAGGCAGAAAAGCAAGGAAAGACGGAGGAAGAAATAAAAGAGATGGATGGCCTCTCTCTGACAGGGTGGTTATTTAGAGGAGCGCTGTAAAGCTGTCTGGGAATGAACAGATTTCAGACTAATGAGCAAAAAGGAGAGCAGTTAAGGGGAGCGGACAGTCTCAGCACTTCTACCAAATGAAACCAAGCTGCCACTTCAACCTGCACACTAACCCACACCAATCCACACACACACACACACACTCTAGTGTGTACACAAATAAATCTGTGCGGACAGGAATGCACATACAGAAACACTGGAATCTGTTTCTGGATTGATCCAATACATAAGCTGGATGCTAACATTTGTCTCTCACACACAGTACACTATATGTTCTTCAGTCAGTTTTCTTTTCTGAATTGTGTGATTCTTTACCTGCATAAAATTCAGGACCATATACCGCTCCAACCACTGGATTCAGCTTCCAGCCTGCATAGGAGACACACACACACACACACACACACACACACACACACACACACACACACACACACACACACACACACACACACACACACACACAATCAATGTTAGCATCTGCATTAGACTGTATGTATGTTGGATAAAGCAGTGTCCAGTATGAGATATTCTTTGAAAAAATCACACACATAAACAAATAATTTCACATGTTACTAAGGATGTAACAATATATCAAATATCACAGTAATACCATACTGGACTGCGACGATACCTACTGTGATATTACATGGTTAATTATTTATTTCATCGTTATTTTATTTCACAAAGGTACAGCAATTGACTGCTGCTTTCCTTTTGATTTTGCAGTTGTACATACACTCATTGCCAAAGACAATTCATGTCAATTTTGTCACATGCTTAGGGTCATGACTGGTTACTTACATATAAGAAGGAAAGCAGAGGCACATTAATTTAAAAAAATGCATATTATACAAACAAAAAATGCTACTCACAACAGATGTATTATGTAATAAAAGACATTTCTATTTAAGTGGTCATTTTTCTTTGTTTTTTAATATTGCAATAAATACTGTGTGGTGGTCTTTTTAACATGCCGTTATCGCACCTGTTTTTGATTTCGATATGGTTACGTCCCGACATGTAACTGAGGTGTGGATGTTGTGGCCAGACTATTGGTTGGAGTGTTTGATATGCACATGTGATATTTCCAGTGAATGTCAAATTAAATTCTGTGCATAACTGGTGTCTCTGCCACCCATAATGACTGAGTACAGGTTTTACAAAACATTAATTTATTATGTCACAGTTACTTACAGTATTTTTTTATTTATTTTAAGAACTTTTGTGCCATTCATCAATATTTTTGTCTTTCTTGCATTTATTTCATCATTTCCAATGACGCTCCAATGCACTCAGCCATGTCTATTAAATTTTTTTTTTTCTTTTTGCTGCCCATTAGGTGACATTTTCTTTCCGTTTCCTTCTTGGTTTAATGTTACCCGTCAAATGTCAGTGGCATGTTGGTTTGTGGTTTGCACGTGGCACTTCAGTCTGCCCTTATATGGATTTATTGGGGTGTTTTTATACATTAAATTCAAATTTCCTGGCATGTGCATCCATAATCAAATGTGATTCATCAGCACACTGAGGCGGGTACGAACAGACTGGGCCGTCAGTACACACTTCATGAATCCCATGTATTTTTTTTATTTTCCCCTAATTGCTTCATGCAAGAACAGAAATAAGAGAAAAATAAGAAAACATTCATGCATGAGGCCCAGTGAATCTTGACTCATGAATATGGAACCTTTAAATATTGTGTGTTCCTCTCTTAGTGCATTTTTTTCTGTGCAGCTGTTTATTCTTGAAAAAATTGGAACCAACGATGGACTCTTCCTGTTCTTCTTGTTCTTGTTCTCCTTCTTCCAGTGGTGGACAAAGTACTCAACCCCAGTACTTGAGTCAAAGTATAGATACTCCTGGTCAAATATTACTCAACTACAAGTGAAAGTTGCTCAGTCAAAATTTTACTTGAGTTAAAGTACTAGAGTACTTGCTTTTAAAAATACTTAAGTATTCAAAAGTACATGTTTTTAAAAACACTTAAGTATCCAGAAGTACAAATTACAAAGTACAATTTCTAATATCAATACATGCTGTATTGTTTTCATGATGCATTTACAGAAGCTTGTAACTCTCTGAAACCACCTGATGATGCACTGACCTGCTTGTAGAACCACTCTGCTACACAAAGTCTGTAGAAACACCTATAAAAACTTCAGCATAGAAATACAATCAAAAACAAAAAGGACAGCTGTTATCAATTTCTGATGTAAATGTATTAAAATCACATCATAAAATTAGATTGTAGCCAACTGTAAGGAGTTCTCCAAGTCTGTTAAATAACTGAGATTTCTTTCTGTCTTCAGGGGCAGTATATATACATGAATTATGTGGTATTTTTCACCCCAATAAAAACAATCCAACTTTAAAAGCTACCTGGAATAATTAATAATTATAATAACATCTTCAGATTTCATTTTGTCTTTCTCCTGCCGTCACCATTACCGCTTTTTGTTTGAATGAAAGAGGGAGAGTTTGCTTGTTCTTGTTACAGAGTGCGCCTGGACGTATTTCTGCTTTTACATCAGTCCCATTTGAGAGGAGCTACTGTGATTGGTTTCTTCTTGTGAGGAACACAGCATGTGACCAATTGCATTTTAGAAAAGAAAAAACACCAACAGCTGACTTCAAAGCTGTGCTTCGTCGAACATGTCTAGGAACAACCTTCCTAGAAATGTAGTGAAGTCAAAAGTACAATATTTGTCTTTGAAATGTAGTGGAGTGAAAGTCAGAAGTTTCCAAAGAAACAAATACTCAAGTAAAGTACAGATACTCAAAAAATGTACTTAAGTACAGTACTCAAGTAAATGTACTTCATTACTGTCCACCACTGCCTTCTTCTTCCTCTCATTATTATTACTATTATTAATTTTTTAATATTATTACCCTGCACTCTCAGCATGCAATCATTAGAAACATTAACTACAACGCTACTGTAGTTCTTTTTCAATTTCTATTCAGTTGTATTTTTGGTGTTTGGCAACAGTCTGCTCGATCACTGCTGAAGCCAACAGAGCAGGCTGAATGGGGAGAGAGAAAGAGAGAGAGAGAGAGAGAGAGAGAGAGAGAGAAAGAGAAAGAGAGATGAATTGGGAGGAAATGCATGCGTGTGTGTGTGTGTGTGTGGGGGGGGGGGGTTGTGTGTTTGTGCTTGGGGCCTGATGACAGTGACAAATGGAAAACCCTTCAGGGCTCATTCTCTCTTTCTCTCTTTCTCTGCACCCTCAAACAGAATGGAGGTGTGTGTGTGTGTGTGTGTGTGTGTGTGTGTGTGTGTGTGTGTGTGTGTGTGTGTGTGTGTAAGAGAGGTGCTGACCAGTTCTGGCCATTTAATTCTTTCCCTTGTTCATCCATCCCCTCCCCTTCTTTCGCTCTTTTACTTTTCTCCATCTCCGTCATTCACTCCCTCTCTCTTCCTCTGCTCTTTCATTCCATCCACATGAATGAGTGTCTGAGAGAGATGGAGGAGAGAAACACACCCTAAAGGTCCTTCTTTCTCTCTCTTTACCAGTGACTCCTGGCTCTTTTTTATTGGCTCTATTCATTTACCCATTCACTCTCTCGTCCATCCACCACATTCTCCTCCTCCTGCTTTAAATCCAGCCTCCATCTCCAATCTGCCTTTTTCTCTGCCGCCCTTTTCCTTTTACCCTTTTAACGCCTCTCCCTGCACAACAAGAAAAGACTTCACTTTGCTATTTGCATGATATTTCAAACCAAATGGACTGCCTCTTTGACAAATATTGGTTTCAATAATCAAATGTGAACAACTCTTTTTGTGTGAAGGCAGAATCTGCTGCCTGGCTTCCATTTGTAGCTTTGGTTTCCATTCCCTTCACAATACAAGCTCAATGGCTAAAAATGGATCATAATGATTTACTTCCTCTCATAAATATAACTATGAGATCTGTTGTACTGTGATGCAGCCAGATCAGAAACTGACAGTGAAATGGAGTGATGGGCAGAAATGAAAAGTGAGTAGCAATTAGAAGATGTACACAGAAGGTAGAAGGCTGTAGTCTTACCGTTTGTGTAAGGGTTCGCCACCTTTTTGTTTGTCATTACTCTGGCTGTGGCATTGTTGACCTGTCAGCAGACAGACAGTGGTTAGTGTGAGGACAGACACATGAAAAACACACACACAAACAAAGCAAAACTGTGCATACTGTATATATTCCATGTCACAACCACTCTCCATGCCATGCTCATATTTTATCATTTCAGCAATGAGGCTACATGCACACATGTCACAGGTCTGATGTTGAAACACATTAAGCAACATCAGAGGAAAGAAAGTCAGAGAAAAATCAAACATTTAAAACCTGGATGAAAGAAGAGACATTTGTAAAACCAAGAAATGCTTGAACCCAAACTTGTTGTGGAGGTTTTACAATATCATTTCTCAGAAAAATCCAGAATGGCAGTGGCACAACCTAAATTTGTCCTGTCTTCTCTGATACACACACAGCTGGACTTTGCTGCACATTGCAGGGATTTCCTTCACTATTCACCATTCATTATTCACTGTGCATGACTGTCCCACTTTCCCAGTCAGCTTGATTTACAGTTACAGGTATTTAGCAGAAAATTGAAATCTATATTAGTTTAAGTGTACGCTCTATTTATTATAGATTATTTTCACTGCTTTACCTTGCCATCAGATCTCTCTCTCACAAAAGAGAGCAATATTTGGCTTACGACACAGCCGTTTTGATTGGAAAAGCTGTCTGACAGTAAGGTAGTCATGAAAATATTCTAAACATGGTGTATATTTAAATTGATAATGATACTTTTTAAGTGTCTAAAATGAGTTTTTCTTCTGACCCCTTTCCAAATTGCTTAGCTTTTAGGGGTGCAACGGATCACAGTTGATCCGTGTCCCATACGGATCACCATCTATCGCCGTGGGCTACATGTGAGCATCATAGTTTAACTGTCACTGTTACTTTTGTATAAGTTATAATGCCTGAAATCTCAATGCAGAGCTGCAGTGAAAAGACAGAACAGATGCTGCTGTGTGCAGCGCATCTCTGATTTAAAAGCCGTCACATCGCCTTGAGTGAAATCCGGACCATAACTTTTTTCACTGATGTAACTATGATATCACCAAAGAAACAGATCATAAAACTGTGATGTTCATTGAAACTTTGGTGATATCAGCTGTCTTAACTTCTACACAGCTCCTCTCTGCTCACCGGTGAAGCTCTGTCTCGTCTCGTCTGTGACACAGTGTGTCTGCTGATTGATCATGACTTCTAACCAATCAGATGTGCTGTGCTGTAGGCGGGACATTGAGCCAGACTACAGAGCGTAGTTGTGTATTATACTGTACAGTGTATAATGATCTAATATATGTATAGTATATACATAGTACAGCACTGTATAAGTTTGAAGTTTTTAATATTATTACCATTATCATTACCATTATCATTATTATTACATTATATAACTATGGTGATAATTACAGACAGACAAAGATCAAAGACAAGTGCATTTTTAAAATAATTTACCCTAATATACGATCCAAACCATGAGTTTTTTTGATCCGTTGCACCTCTATTAGCTTTTATGTTGGGACTCCTTTCTGCTTCTCCAAACTGGGGATGCGCCAACCACTATCTACTGTAGGTAACACACTAACTCTGGACAAGTAGCTCATATAACAACTTCAAATAATCCAAATTATCCCTTTAACCCTGCATGCAATGTCTAGACATGAGGTTAAAATGTTACAAATTTACCAGTAAATAGTTTTTGGAGGAAATATAATGCAGTTCAGATGATATTTTCTATTAACATAATGAGGAAACAATGTTAATCAATGTATTTACCAAGTTGCGAAAATGTTATTAGTTCAATGTTTCATTTGTTTTTCAACAGAATTTGATCTTGCAACAAAAATAACAACAAATAATTCAGTTTCTTTATGGTTCTGTCTCAAAGCCCTGAAAGGGATAGGTCACCCAAAAAATAAAATTCAGTCATTATCTTCTCACCCTCATGCTAACTGAAGGTCAGGTTAAGTTTTTTAGTTCAGTGTACACTGACCTTCTTTCAGCATGAAGGTGAGTAAATCATGACTGGATTTTCATTCTGGGATAAACTGTCCCTTTAAAAATGAATAAAGATGGTGGTCTGGGTTAAATATGGTAACAGGAAAACACAGTAGTGGTAAATGTAATTTCTAGAGACAGGGTTGCTGCATGGCCGTTTACTGGATTCTCAGGTTAACAGTTGTCAAGGAAAAATTAGATGATACAGTAAAAATAGCATAATTAAAGATTCCTCTCTTCGTGGAAATCTAGTGAGTTACCTGGAAAAATGGAAACGGGAAATAAGAGTGAGCAGGCAGAAAAATGGGGACATTTTCATCTTCATGCAAGATGATGGTGACAAAAAAATGAGACACTAAGTGCTAAGATTTCAGGTCAGCAAGTTTTAACATGGTGTAAGGCACACTGGCAGAGTTCAATTTTAACACGAGAGTTTCTAACTCAAAACTGCTCTGATTTCATGCACAGGCAACAGACACAAACACACACGATAATCCATCATGAAAAATGACGAATGCACCATTTGTATCAAAAAACACTGTGACACACACACACACATACACACTGCTGAATAGGTCTGTCTTTCTCTTTGTCACACACACTTACGGATCAGGGTTCGGCATGCAGCGTTCAAGGTGCAGCAGGCAGGTGGGAGAGAGGAAATGGATGGAGGAAGAGAGGAAAGGGAAGGGGTATTGCAGGAAACGTCAGGCAGGCAAAGAAAAGAAAGAGAGATTCAGGGAGGAGGAGCAGGGAGTAAAAGAAGAGGGGGGAACAAGGGGTAAGAAGACACAGGAAAAAGGAAAGCACCTCTATTTTGCGTCCCTCTACGATTGTACCATTTAGTTTCTCCCGTGCACGGTCAGCATCTGCACTTGTTTCAAATGTTACAAACCCAAAGCCCTGCAGTGGCCAGGAGGAGGGAGGTGAAAATCAAACGACAGGGGGAGGAAGTCCAGAAATGGAATGATAAAACAAAATGGGAAAAGAAGAGAAGAAAAAGACACAAAGCAGAGAGCTGCAGGTCAGGAGCAGGTCTAGATCTAGAAGCAGAAGCCAGAGAGACATCAGGCTGGCTAGACAAACATGAGGAACAGAGCAGAGTTACAGTTGGGAAAGCTGCTGACACAGGACATCAAATCAGACAAGAGCTCTGATTATTAACAAAACTTGGCCGAAACATTGTATATGTCCGGACATGGATTTTCAGTGGTACTGTCTATAATGTGAATGTTCATCTGATATTTTCTGAAGTAGTACCATTGATATTTGTTGCCTCGGTATGGACTCTTATTGATGAGTGGGTGTGGTTGTGCTTTTGAGTGTGGATGGACTCTGTGGATCTGATTTACCCTTATCTCACTGGCAAAAGCCTGAAAGGCCTACGCCTATATGAATGTTTGTTATACACCGTAATGCCAGCATCTATGAGTATAGGTGCAGCACTCTAGGCCACTGATTTCTTACCAAGGGGTCCTGAACCCACTCAGGGCCACAGACTCATCTTGTCTTCAAGGAGTGTAGGAACCTTTTTTAAAGAATATTACATATATCTCAGCATTTTAGCAATTTCTGTGGAAAAAAACCTAAATGAAACTGCCACTTTAAAAGTTTAGACATTATTGAAGATATAAACCTTCAATAGCCAGTGTGAGCAAGAAAAGAAAGAAAGGAAAACATTGAATTTGTATAAAAAGAAGTGTATTAACTATGTTTGGTTGTTCAGATAAAAAAACATAATATAGAGAATTGTATAAAGTACTCCTAAGAATTTCAGGAAAACATACTCATAAACTTCCTGCAGTAATTGTGTTCACTCTTTGGGTTAACTGTACAATTAATCAGTTGTTCTATATGGTTACTGTTATGCATTGAATATAATACAAAATAGACAAAGAATATGTCACTTAGTCAGGGGTTGTCAGTTTACTCAATGATAGAAAAGGAAAAAGTGTGGGAACCACTGCTTTAATCTCTGGGCTCCACTGCTACCTTTAACTAGCTGAAGAAAAATCCATTTTTGGGAGCCGACTGTCTGGTCTCAGCTCAACTCACACACAAGTTGAGACTGAGGTCTGAGGTAGTCACTGGGCGAAGACTGAAAGTCTTCAGGCTCCTGCATGAGTACCAGTGAGGGATGAACCCACCTTGGAGGGCTGTGCCTATACTCAGAATCCCATACTCAGCTGGTCGATCAGGGACAGACTTTCTCATTTACAGTGATGGCCCCCGCTGTGCTGTGGTCCGCCTCATCACTATGTTTGTGTGTGTGTGTGCATTTCTTTGATCCTCACACTTCAGACTCTGCTGCACATACATTTTAAAGAAACAACTGGACCTGATTGAATTAGCAGATGGAATGGAAGCCTCCACACACACAATGAAGTTTGGGATGTGCTTGTGTGAGTGCGCGTGTGTGTGTGTGTGTGTGTGTGTGTGTGTGTGTGTGTGTGTGTGTGTGTGTGTGTGTGTGTGTGTGTGTGCACTTGCTGTAGGATACAGTTGTTTTGCTGGTGTGCAAAGGCCCTGTGGGAGAGCAGATAAGTGCCATACAATTACAATCTCCACGGCATCAGTCAGCCATGACTCTCTGAGCCCCAGGATGCAGCTCGCTCATGAGACCCTGTCTGCATCACAGACTGCGCCTGGAGAGGCAGCTCACTCAAACAGACCATATGTGCTAAAACATGCCTCCTAACCTAAAACTGCAAAGCCTCATCTATCTATGTCAATGAGCTTAAAGCAGGCTGAGAGTAAGAGCTGAAAAATCCTCACTGCTATCATTGATCACCGCTGTGAAGGGCTTTACGCTAAATGTTCCATTCTACCTGATCAGTGTTGTTGAATTACTGTGAAATCAGGAGTCCTCACCTCATGAACTTGCAAAGAGACTGTTATTAATATTAGAGTCGTGGGCAAATGTTTAATCACAAGTCCTATGGACACATCAAGAAAATCTGTTTTGTCTTACTTTTATAGCCTTGCACAGTATCAACATGTTCTCACTCCTTGTGAAATACAGCAGCTTGGTCAAGTGGCCTGGCGCTTCAAACTATGAGGCTCTGGATGGCCCCATCTTACTCTTGGCAAATTAAAAAAAAAAGAGATGGAGCTTGAAAAGAGCATATATGTTATATAACTTGGAAGAAGTTAATGCTGACTTTTGGTTTCACTTGGGACACAAACCCTTATCTCCTGGGTAAAAGTCCTGTGTTTGTTTGACCCTTCCATCCACCCCACCTTCCCCATGTGTGGCCTTCAGTTTTTTTATACTATGTCACCTGACTGATAGCTTGATGCCACCAGAGGGGTGCCTCCAGAGTCATAGTTCACACCAGGGGGCTGACCAAGCTGCTGTAGTTGATGTGTTGAGAGTGAGAATGGGCTGACACTGTACATGGTAAAATTCTTCTGGGCTGAATTTGTCAAACTAAATGCTAAAATGAGTCAAAATGACTTTTTGTAAGTCATTTTGGAGGTTTGTTTAGCTTTAGGGACTTGGCTGGGAAGAAAAGAAAAGAAAGGCCAAAGTGGAAGGAAGCATTTCTAATGGAAAGATGATTATTCCAAAAGGCACACGGGCCTCTAGTCTCACAGCGGTACAGTGGAGGTAATCACAGATAATGCTACACTGCTGTTCAGTCATGTTCAATCATGTGACATCCCCTGCTGCTTCACGACAGATAAATTTAATAATCACAATCTGACTTTAGGTAAATGTGAGTTGTTTGTGTGAAGTACTAATGGCAATCTCAGTTAACTTCCCATTCTTTGGCTCACCTTTTCAGTCTTGTCACTGCCAGCTTTGCACATAAAACTAGACACTCCACAATAAGGAAGATAATGGAAAAGATTTTTTTAAGTCTCTCTCTAAGGTTTTTGTCCATGAGAAATTTCAGGATTGAATCCTAGGGCCATGGTATTCCAGCTCCTCCCAACAATCTATGGTCACATTGCCCATCATCTAATGGAGACTGACTGGCTGAAATTGCTATGAGATTTGTTGCACAGAGGACCCCTGGAACTCTTTAGGGCTTTTCACACTGCATTTAGCCCCAGGTGAAGGGAGTTGTTAGGCTAGGCTAAAAGAGCTTTCACACTGGCACATTCCAAAGTGGGCTAAATCTGGCTTTAACCTAGGGCCTTGCTTTGGAGCAGAGTTAGCCCTGAGTTTGCAGGGTTATCCCCAGATAATTGATAATCCCAGGGCTACAATCTACCAATGTGAAACAGGGCTACATGATTAGAAGAAGAAGATAATCAGCCAGGGGGGTCACAGGGGTGGGTGTACACAGGCTTTAACCCAGAGCCAGAAGAAGGGCAGTGTGAATCATATAGCCCTAGGCCTAACTTAACCCTGGGTTAACAGTGTGCGTGTGAAAAGTGACAAAGTTATCCCAGAGTTAACTCTTAGCCCAGGGATAAGGATATGCAATGTAAAATGCCCTTCTGAGTACCAGTTACCAGTGGTCTCATGTCATGCTCTGGCCGTTCTATTATTTATATAACCTGGTTCTCATCCAGTATCTCCCTTATTCTCCTTTGACTTGTAGAGACAGTGCTCACTACACATGTGGTCCATGCTCTCACTGCTCCTGGCCTACTATGTCATTGTTGAGTTAAGGTGGAGGCAGAGAGTGAACTCCATTTGATATGCCTGGCAGACACGCCTGCTGGACGAGCAGCCAGTCCTTTTAGCTTATGTATCCTGGGCCAGTCGTTGCTCTGTAATTGCCTTGCCAGATAATAAGTGTGAATGGCACCTGGCACTGTGATCTTGTATGCATATACAGGATTCACTGCCTTCTGCTGGGCATAAATAACACATAGACTTGCCCTTGAGAGGGGGAGCAGATAAAAAATGTATTTTAAAGTGTGAAGCGGAAGCAAAATTAATCCTTCTGACATTTTGTTGCTACGTATGGGTACGTTCACTGCTTTTCACCCTAATGCAAATCATCTGCTTTCTTTTCTTTATCATGTGTAAATAATTAGTGTCCCAGCCAGACAAGCACTGAATGTAAACAAGAAGAGTTTAAAGTGAAACAGTGCTTACAGAGGGAAACCGTGGGTAAGTTAAGGTACAACAGTAAGACAAGACAAGAAGCTGAGTGCTATCTTGGTAACTATAAATCCTTCTCTGTGTAATGCTGAATCAAACTAACCTAACACACGTCTTTGATGGTGGGGGAAACCAGAGCACTGAGGAAACCCATACAAACATGGGGACAACATGCAAACTTTACACAGAAAAGGACCTGCTCCAGCCAGGATTTGAACCCAGGACCCCCTTGCTTTAAGGTGACAGTGCAATGCAGTCCTATCCATCTATTCAGCCTGTTCTCATTCCCAAGTTGTCAAATACCGATGTTTCATCACTTGGCAACTCACACAGACATACAAAGCACCCTTTAGTAGCTGAATTTGACTGAGACATACTGGTCTTTCGACATAGTTTAAGAGCAAGAAAGTCTTCCGTGAGATGGATAGACGACTCAGACAAACACAGGGAGGTACATAAACGTTATGTGCCTCATGTGACTTGCATCATGTGACTTTCATCTTGAGAGTCGCTTCAGTGATGTGACAGAATTTAGGGATGGTAATGTAATTATCATGTATTAAAAGAAGCTTTCTGCATCTGATACAGCTGCATAATGGTACCTGGTGCTTCAGTATAAGACACAGAGGAACATGACAAAAAGTCTGCATGTCATGAGCAGGCTTGGGGAGTACAGATAAAAAAAAGACTTAATCAGTAACAGATACATTTAGTAAAATGGGCATTATTAGTAGAGTTACAATTTAAAATAAATTAGTATATACTACCATGCACAGTGCACACACAGTTGCCAATTCATTATGATGGCCTCTAGTGAAAAAAGCTTCACTGGGGAGAAATTTCACAACTCTGGACAAACTTAATAATGAACATGAAACACTTAGCGCTGCAACCATTTTCAATTATTAATCGACTATTAAATTAATCTGCAACTACTTTGATGTCATTGACTGATTAATTGATGATGAAAATAATCATTAGTTGCAGCTGTAAAAATATATCAAGCTAAATAAATGTACCATATATTATATTTAGGTAATCCAAAAGTAACGGAAAGTATTCGAGTTACATTACTTTAATACTGTGATACCTGAATTCCGTTACTGACTACATTTTTAACAGGTAATTAGAAACTACTGGAATACATTTTTAAAGTAACCCTCCTAAACCTGGTGATGAGTTGGGATGGGAATGGGTTAGGGTTAAAAGACTAAAGTAATTCAGTCGTATTTATGTAGTTCAGGGTGATTGGGAAATATCTAATTATTCAACCTACATGACTTTTTAAATTACACAAGTTATTACTAAGTCAGTGGGCGGCATGGTGGTGCAGTGGTTAGCACTGCTGCCTCACAGCAAGGTTTTTCTGTGTGGAGTTTGCATGTTCTCGCCGTGTCTATGAGGGTTCTCTCCGGGTTCTCCGCTTTCCTCCCACAGTCCAAAGACATGCATGCTAGGTTAACTGGTGACTCTAAATTGCCCGTAGGTGTGAATGTGAGTGTGAGTGGTTGTCTGTCTCTATGTCTCAGCCCTGCGATGAACTGGCAACTTGTCCAGGGTGAACCCTGCCTCTCACACAATGTAAGCTGGGATAGACTCCAGCCCCCCATGACCCTTCGGGAATAAGCGGTTACAGAAAATGGATGGATGGATTACTAAGTTGATTGGTAGGTTGTCACCAAACATCTCAAAGACCAAATCCATACCTATATAACAAGTGGATGAGATTAAACTACTGGGTGCAATAATGGATAGCAGACTGTCATGGGTAACACAATGACATGAGGAAATGGGGAACAGCATCTCCATGGCATCAAATGGTGTTCTTTAGGTTCCAGCACATATTCTGGGGCAGGTAGTTCAATACACTCCAAAAAATATTAAGGGAATACAAAATGTCAAAAACATTAAGGGAATACAAATGGATCTTGATTAATTAAATATTCAAGTTAAAAATCTTTATTGATATATTCATTGTATAATTCGTCAAGAACAAAATGATGTAAGAATAATCAATGGAAACCAAAATCATTAACCCACTGAGGGCTGGATGTGTGAAAAATTGAATTCATGGGTTGATCCAACTTACCTGAATTCATCACAACAACTTGTAATGTGGCGCAGTAGTGTGTATGGCCCCCTTTTGCCTGTACGCACTCCTGCCAATGTTTGGGCATATGCCTGCATGGACTGGACCGGGGCATCAATATGCTCCTGGATGGTCTGTGGTGATACTTGGCAGCGTTGGATGCATCAATTCATAACATCCCAGAGGGTCTCAGTATGACTGTGGTCTGGGGAATGTGAAGGCCAATCAAAGGCATCAATGCCTTCATCAACCAGGAGCTGCCTACACATTCTGGCCACATGAGGCCCAGCATTGTCCTGCACCAGGAAGAACCCAAGGCCCACTGCACCAGCATGAGCTCTGACAATGTGTGTGAGGATTTCATCTCAGTACCTTACAGCAGTCAGGGTACTGTTGGCTAGCACATGGAGGTTTGTGTGACCTTCCAAGGATATGCCACCCCAGAACATCACTGATCCAGTGCCAAACTGCTCATGCTGGATGATGTTACAGGCAGCATAATGTTCTCCACAGTCCAGTCCAGTTCTCCAGACTCTTTCACATCTGTCACATGTGCTCATTGTGAACCTGCTCTCATCTGTGAAGACAACAAGGTGCCAGTGCAGAACCTTCCAATTCTGGTGTTTTCTGGCAAATGCCAGTCGAGCTGCAAGGTGCTGGGCTGTGAGCACAGGTCCCACTAGAGGACGTCGGGCCCTCATACCACACTCATGGAGTCTGTTCCTGACAGCTTGGTCAGAAACATGCACACGAGTAGCCCGCTGGAGGTCATTTTGTAGGGCACAAAGGAGCAGATATCAGCCCTACTGCTGCTGCCTGCCTCCTGGCATCTCCTCCATGCTCTTGAGATTGTATTGAGAGACACAGCCAACCCTCTTGCAATGGCTCGAATGGATGTCCCATCCTGGAGGAGCTGGACTACCTGTGCAACCTGAATAGGCTTCAGGTACCACCTCATGCCACAAGTAGTGACAAGGGAACTAGCAAAATGCAAAACTAGAGAATAATCAGTCAGGATAAGGAGGAGAAATGGCCTGTGGCCACTACTTGAAAAACTATTCCCTTTTAAGGGTTGTCTTGCTGTTGCCTCTCCTGTCCACCTGTTGTCACTTTCATTTGTTCCAAAGCAGGAGAAACTGCAAGGCTTTGTAAATGGACAGATTGATATCCCAGAAGTTTAACTGACTTGGTATTATACTGTGATGATTAAGTGTTTCCTTCATTTTTTGAGGAGTGTATTTAATTTTAAGCCACCTACCACTGCTCACCTGTATGGCCCTCTGCAAAGAAAGTGTAGGGAGGAAACTAGAAATACCCCAGGACAGAACCACTATACTAGTCTGATAAGAACAAATGCAGACAGCATGCATCATGAACCCTTATGGTTGCTAGTAGCGAAAAGGCTCGCCCTAAGCACAGTCACATGCATCAGCAACAGCATTTATTCTGCTGAACCAGAGTTTCACCATCAGATTATAGTAACCTTCCCTGTCAATTTAGTCAAACAGTAGGTGACGGCCAAATCATGTTCCCTTGCTCAAAATCTGATTCCTGCCATCGATCACTAAAACAGCTGCCCTCATTAAATATGTCAATTTAATGACAAATTCTTCATTTAAGAAAACATTCCTTAAGCAGCTGATCAGTAGTCCAGTTTTAGTCATGACTAATTCTGCAACTAAGTTGTCCTTACCCATCGTTCCACACATTTAGGAAGTAGAGTCAGAAATGACTGTAGACTGGAATGAACGTTTGAGAAAATCTGAACAATGACTTGCTTATTAACACAAACAAAATATACCAACTTTAATTGGGCTAATATTCCTGGTATTGCTTTTGGAACTAGAGATATTTTGTGTTTTTTATTTAAAGATGGTACAGAGCACAATACTAAAACATTTAACATAATTATTAAACCATATTAATCAGTTTTCATTACAACTAGATGATGTTACAAACAGCTGGTGCAATTGGCTCCAGAACAGAAAATGTACAACCTGCATGAAATAGCTCTCGGTGAATCACTAGTACTGTTGATATTTTAGTTTGAACTTATCAGCGTGTTCTGAGATTTCCTTCCTTCCTGGAGCCACCTGGGTGGAGTATATTCACATAGAGTTTTTTAACTTCTTGGCTCTATAGGTTGGAAAGCTAACCAGGAGAGACAGCGTGTGTTTGCAGACTGTGTGAATCCTATTGTCAGCATTAAGATAAGTGGGAGCGATTTATTGTCAGTCACAATGTATGGCAGGCCAGTAAGGTGTAAAAGCTGCCTGCAGGCAAGTGTCACTGATAGGTCTGTAATTACTATTAGACAGAAGGAAAAGAGAGCTGTGAGGACAGTGAGAAGAGTGGAGGACTGCAAGAGAAAAAGGAGGCCAAGGGACAAATACAGTCGGCTGGAAAATCATGTGTGTGAAAGAATGTTCATGAATGTATGTTACAGTGCACTTACCTTGGAGCCTCGCTCATTAAAAATAATCTCCACGTCTAAAATCTTGCCAAATTGCTGTGGAAGACAGGGACAGAGAAGGAGGGCAGGGGATGAAGAGAGAAGGAGGAAGGGGGAGGAAATAATTAGGACATGGAGACCTGCACTTTTCTCTCACTCTCTAAAATAAACCCAAACTTACAAAAACACACAGTTCCATTCTTGAACACCCCCATCACTAAAAAGGTCAAGCAGTCAATGCTCTGACAATGAGATTAATAAAATATCCATTTACTCTTAATTCTGTTTAATGCGGTGTTTGCTCTGTCGTGGTAATAAAGAGGTGTGTGTGTGTGTGTGTGTGTATTGGGAACTAGGGCTGTGCAGTGTTAATGAACATTAGGGTGGTGGATGCGGACGCTATAGCATCGCAATGCCTCAGCACACACCGCTGATCTTAATGATGCCCATCATCCTGCTTTTTCTCTCCCCTCTCAAAAATTGAGCATTTTTAGTAGAGGCAGAGGCCCTCTCAGTTAAACCAGGAAATGGCTTGCATTTGGAGAAGGGAGAGGAGGATGGGGGTTGGGGGGTAGGCCATCAAGGCTAATGATAAACCACACTTGTTTATCTGCTCATGATGCAGACCATCAGAGTAATTAGCTGCCAAAGGCCCCCCTCACTAGTCAAACACTGCATGTGCTGCCCATAGGTTCTCTTCTAATCATATATGCATGAGCAGTTCATGGTTACTTGGCTAATTACTGTAAAGCTGGACTTGGTGCTGGTAGCCACACCTTCCAGCACATTGATGTTGGTGGTGAATGTGTGGTTGTCTCAGTAGATGCAGTACAGTAGGCTACATCAGGCAGATTTATAGTCCTCTTATCACACAGAGCCAGTCAGCATGGTCTTCATCTGACACCACAGTTACTTCATAAGAACATCTACAGTGCAATTCTTTTCTTTCTATCAGATGTTTCCAGTGTTCCTCTCAGAAATCTTATCTCTGCTAGGTGTAAGCTTGGAGGGGATCATACGTTTGGTCATGTATGTGAGTGTGTTCTGTTTTGTTGGCAGCTCCTTGTGCATACTACTGGACCTATCAGCCTAATATTTTTGTGCACATTTACAGGGCAGGTAGGGCTACTCTGACAGCTGGCCCTGACCTCCAAGCAAAATTCTGCTAAGGGACCCTCCTAACTGACTGGAGAGGTCACACCTGACAGCCCAGTGCTTCTACTACAGTCCTCCTTCCCTTAAATCAGTTTGCTCCATCTGTCAGTCAAAGAATAAGTAGATCTATACAGAACAGAATGAGGTACAAAAAAAACAATATTTAATGAACAGAATATTTTGGGTAGAATCTTAAGAAAAGTGAATATTGACATTAACATAAATAAAAAAAACAGAATGCATAAAACATAACACTGAGCTTTGGTCTGATGCCTGGTAATTAGTCAGTTAATTGATTTTAAATTCAATATTTAATCAATCATCAGTCAGTCCAGATTTAGATTAAGTATTGTGCTTATTTTGTACTTTATTTGAGTTCCATTTGATCCACCTTTATGTTTCTACACTACATCCCAGAGGCAAATACTGCACTTTTTAATCCATAAAGCTGAAAAAAGGCTGTTTTCTGACTTTTTACCTGGTTTTCACAAGACAGGGATGATACAGACATTAGATGGTCTTATAAACCAGCCAACAGTGGCCTATAAAGTAGTTACAATGGACTCAACCTTAAACATCTACAACAATAAACAGCAGTAACATTAAATCAATAATATTAATCCAGAAACATCAGACATAATAACACTGACAGGAACATTTTACTGCAACATGAATACTTTTACTTTAAGTACATTTATCTGATAATATTTCCAGACTTTTACTTCAGTAACGTTTTGTGAATGCAGGACTTTCACTTGTAGTGAAGTATTATTACAGTGTGATATGAGTGCTTTTTCTTCAGTAAAAGGATCTGAATACTTTTTACACTCCTGGTCACCTCAGAGGAGTAACATCATGTCCATATATTGTCTGGACAGACAGACAGACAGACAGACAGACAGACTGGTCTCCTCAGAGGCTGCTGCAGGAAAGAGTGCATGCATATATGAACACGTGCGATGCAGTTATCTTTTTTATAAACGCCACTGCATGTTGGCGCTCATCAAACGTGATAAGCAGTTGTATTTCATTCTCTTTTCTGTTAGACACAAAGTCATAGAGCAGCCCTGGATGTGTCTGTAAGACAGACACACTGCAGCTCAGCTAACATCAGACAGACAGAGGGAGGAGTATCAACTTATTGTGAATGAATGATATCAAACTAGGAGAGGAGGAACACAAGTTTACCTGATTACTGTTCACCACATTCACTCTCTAGATGTTATTTTCTCTTTAGTTCTGCTTCATTCTCTCATCAAAGTTGTAAACACTGACACCGGCTTTGACATGAGGGGGAGGTGGGGCCCTTGCGTACCTTGTGGGGTCCTATGCAACTTCCGTATAGTGTGCGTATGGGACCGAACAGCTTTAGTTACTTAATACACAATGTATTCTGATGCAATTACCAATTACTTGTTTAAAAATGTCGTAGGTGATGTTATAAGTAGGTCATGAGGTAGAATCAGCAGAATTTGTCTGAGCTGTTCATAAACACACCAGAGAGAGAGCTGGTGGTTGAGTCTCATTGCCAGGATGTCAAATACTGATGTTTTGTTTTGGGTAAAGTGTCCCAGTCAGCAGAATAATGAGAAAATAAGGAAATCCAGGGTCTCTGCAGATACAGCCACACACGTCAAAAGGACAATGTTTATATGAGTCTACATTTTTTTTTTCAGTAAAATGTTGCATATTATGCCTTTAAGTTAGGGAACATACACAATGAATAAATTCCAGTTTTTGTTATCTTTGCCACCATCTTGACTGTAAGGGAGTCTCCCTCTTCTTTTGTTTTACAGGCTGACAGCAAACAAGCATTAAAGGTGCATGCAGCCACCTACAGTACCACAGTGTGTATCCAATCCAGTCCAATCCAACTTTATTTGTAAAGCATTTTAAAACAACCACAGTGGACCAAAGTGCTGTACAGAAACAAAATACAACAACAATAGATTAAAAGATGTGAATCAGCTGTACAATTTAAAGCAAAAAAAAAGGGACAATAAACACATAAAAAATATGTTTTTTTTATGTGTTTATTGTCCTGTTTTATATATATATATATATATATTTTATACCGAACTGATCTGACAGTCGAGCTTGAGATCAGCATCCACTTTGTAACATCATGATATTATAAAGAATTCATATTGTGAATATATTAAACCTGTTTTGTTTAAATATATATAAATAAAACCCTTTGAACCTTTGATTGTTTGTTCATTGTCTCTAACAGACCTTCGAATATTTACCACCCTATCTTTCAATATTCATCTTTCTGCCCTGAACTTCCTACAGCCTACCATCACATGTTCAGCAGTTTCATTACAAATATATGTCTCACAGTTTTTTTCATACTATATAAAAAGCCTGTAAGGGAGCTGGGAGGGACAATTGATTGAGATTTAACTATAAACTGCAACCCCAATTCCAAAAACATTGGGACATTGTGTAGATAAAAAACAGAAATGCAATGAGTTGCAAAAACTGCATGATAGAGTCTTAATGTGCATTCGTAGCGACAAACAGTTGTGTGCTCCAGGGCCCACATGTTAGAGGCATTAAATCACAATGAGTGTATATTTACAGAAAACAATAAAGTTAATCAGTTAGAACATTAAATATCTATTAAATATCTTATTCAACTGAATACAAGTCAAAAATGATTTGCAAAATAATTTGCAAAATTTATATTCATACAACGTCCCAGCTTTTTTGGAATTGGGGTTGTAAATAATGTTTAAATTGAGAAGTTTTAACTCTCAAACATCTCATTTGTTGTTTCCTTATTAATTTTATACAGTTGAACCAGGGGTGCTCAGTTACAATACTAATACACTATTCTGTGCATCTTACAGAAAACTGAGACTCTACTATACAAAGAAAATTCATTCAAACCTTTGCATAGGAAAGCTTACACCATATTTTGCTCTATTCTACTCCACTATATTGTACTATGCTATACTATTCTGTAAAAAAAAATATTTAGATCAATATTATGCAGATCTCTGCTGGTTGCATCTGGCAGTTGTGGTGGCATTGTTGCCTAGGGGACATCTGCACTCTGCTGATTGCCTTCCTCTGGTTTTTAGTCAGACTGCAGAGCTACTAAAATAATTCCATCGCTGGCACTTTTAGGTTTTGATCTATTTAGTGTGATCACATTTATGATTTTCTGTTTATTTTACAAAAGAATATAAGAAAATAAGTTCCTTTTCTGTTTTATATCTGACATATTTTATAATGGAAACAAATTTGACCCTTTTGTTTTTAAATGAAAATGATTTACAATTTATTTTTTCCCTTTCCGTCTCTAAAAGGAGAGATTCAAAGACTCTCAATACTGCTTCTTCACTGAAAATAATAACACAAGAAAACAGTGAATTCATTTTTCAGCATATTGCATTCCAAAATTAATTAAGAAGAGTGCAAAATAGCAACTATTTTCAGCTTCAGTTAAAATATCACTATCTAAGATCAGTAAAGCTCAATTTGAGCCTGTGCTATAGAACAGCAACTCCTGGCGATGTGAAGCAGCTCTAACCTTGCCAGGCAGTATGATAATGCTCAGCCTTGTGCTGCCCATAACTAGACCTTGAATCAAGTAGTTTATTTCAATAAATAAATAAACATGGAGCAGGCAGCAGAGCAAAGGCAAGGTCACAGCACCAGCACCAGTCCTGAACATGAAGCAAGTCCACCAGCAAAATACATATCACACCACATACATGATCAGCATATACATACATGTTGCACATTTATGCTGCAGAACTCTTGCAGAAATGCGTTTAAGCTAAATATATGGACACACTCTGATCAGAGCCAAAAGAAGTGCAACCTTAAAAAACCTTAAAATAGTATTTGCGATTTCATTACAATAAAAATAAAATGGGAAGACTTTCAAATTAAATGATTGAATAGTTTGTTTCTTTGCCTTGTTTTTCCGGTTGTGAGTTAGAGTTTGTGGCTGTAGTTGGCACCAGAGTTGTCTTTCTCTGCCTGCCTCTCTCTTCACAGCTTTCTTGTTGTCTGCCTCTTTCAGGGTCTCTCAGCCCACTGAACAACCAGGGTTGTATACAGGGCCCTTATGTGAGGTGGACTTACTGAATAGCTATGGATGCATGGGAAGGGGGGACACCCATACAGAATGACTATGTAGAAGGTCCAGAAACTTGTGCTACAACGCTGTGGACAAGTCACTTAGTTGAACTGTCTGTTTTCTCTCTGCCTCTTGCTCTCCATGTGGAAGGCTGTATTTACTGTCTGTTTGAGTGTGTTTTTAAAAATTATTACCTCAATATTTATTTATTTATATCAAGTCATCAACAGCAGTCGGAGAAAGTGCAGGTTAACTGGTCAAATTTTCATAATCCACAACTGGTGGCAGTATACTTTGTGATTGTTTAATATACTGCAACATGTTGTTGTGAAACATTTGCAATATGAGCAGTGATGCAATAAGTAAGTATATTCACTAAAGTACTGCACTTAAGTACAGTTTTGAGGCACTACTTTACTTGAGAATTTACATTTTATACTTACTTATCCAAATACTTACTACATGTCAGGGGTGGTTTTACTCCACTACATGTTTTGACAATCATTGTTATTTTGCAGATGAAACTTTCTGTTTAAATCAGTTTATAAATCAGTTTATTAAATTTGATTCATTGTATGCATCGCAATAGATTAAAGGGATAGTTCAACCAAAAATAAAATTTAAGTCATTATCTACTCACACTCAAGCTGACTCAAGGTCAGGTTTAGTTTTTTAGTCCACAAAACACTGCTGGAGTTTCACAGGAAAACAGTGTTGAAGAATCTCCCAAACAATGGAAGTCAATGGCGACCAGTTTTCAAATGTAAAAGACAACAGAATAAAAACATGAAATCCCTTCAGTGCCTTGTTTGGTGTAATCCAAGACTAATTGGTTAAAAATCCGCTCCACCTCAGCCAGCTACAATACTACATTTCTGCTTACATGTTAATACATCGACAGTTATACCCAGTGTTGAGCAATAGTATATTACTCAGTAATATATTACTGCAATATTATTACTTCACCCAGTACTATGTGATGTAAGGGATTACAATTTGCAAAACAGTAGTAATATTGCAGTTACTAATCCAAGTAACTCTGAGTTATACTTTTTGACCTCTGTAGGCTGTTATTTTGACATGAATGTGTGGCAGGTCAGGGCAGGTCATGTCAGCTGCTAGCCAAAAAACCAAGCAAAGGATGGAGGATGAGGGAAGGAGAGAGAGAATTCCACAGGTGGAAGTATTGCCGTTATTTTGAGTTCATATGGCTATTCTGTTTCCACCACAGCCAACAGCTGACAACAACAGTTCACTGGATCAGCAACTTTGAAGAGCAATGAGGGAAAAAGTAATACAACAAGCAATATAACTAATTACTTTTGATATCAAGTTATGTGTAAAGTAATATTACTTGTAACTTGGCCAACATTGGCTACATTCTTTCATCGTTACCGCTCATTGCCCCACACACTCACACACTGATGGCTGCAAGCTGCCACACTGACCTGACCACTGAGTGCAGTTTGGGGTTCAGTGTCTTGACACTTGACATGTGGACACTGGACTGGAGGATGTGGGGATGAAACCATTAACTGTTTGGTAAGTGGATGACCTGCTGTACCTCCTGAGCCACAGCTGCCTAATACACTGTACAATATACATTTTTCAGAGTGAATGAAGCCTCTAGTATAATACAATGTATATATTTTAATGTATTATACATATTAACATATTAATATTATTATATTATTATGTTATTGTCTACAATATGTTTTTTTTATTCTTTGGTAACATGTTTAATCTAAAACATCATGGCAATAAAGCCTAAGTTGAAACTGAAATTGAAGCACTGCATTTAAGTACTGCACCAGAGTCAAACTTAAATAATCATTTAACTGACTCTTTTAAAGAAATTGAAGAAGAAGAAGGATAAATAAATTAAACAACTTTTTTCCAGCATGGCTAGTTTTCTGTGTGTGTGTGTGTGTGTGTGTACATATGTGTTTGAGAACTTGTTCAATCAGTGGGTGTGTCCTTCAGATCAGATCATTAAGAACGGGAGCGAATGAAAGCACTCCTCCACTCAGGCTAATGAGTGGGATGAAAGCTACTCTTAATTGTTGTCCACAATGGCCGCATTATTTCATTAGAACTAATTACTCTGTCAGCCATGCCAGCAGTAAGGCAGGCCACACAAACACACACACACACACACACACACATGCAGCCCTGGTTAGCACAAATTCAATAGTCTTGATCAATGAGCTGATGACCAAGAAACAGGGAGGTGATATAGCAGTGTGAGATTCCTTCAGTGTTTTTTGTCTTCTATAGTGTATACAGCATTTTTAATTTGTTACTTTATTCAGGTTTACATTATTGTTACACCTGAACCAAAGACTGTACCAGGTGTATTGCAGTCTTTTTGTAACTCGTCTTCCCAGCAGGTTAGAGGTTTTGGCAGGGAAGAGAATAAAAAATATTTAGTTGCTGTCCATGCAGCTTTAATTAGACATGAAGGACATCTCTGCTGACTGCACTTGGTTTTGTGTACCAGTTAACACCAATTCACTGTTGTTAATTAGTTCAAGTTTTCTGCACATGAGGACGTGGTCATGAGAACATGAAACTCTTTTTGGATGTTTTGTGTAGGTTGCACAAATATTCTCAGGAAGGCCCAGGAGGTGCCAAAACCCGATGGGTTTGGGTCAGGTCGGCCTATATTTCACATATTTCATGGGTTTGGGCTGTATTATTATGATTATGATTATGATTATCATTATTATTATTATTATTATTATTATTATTATTATTATTATTATTATTGTTAGTAGTAGTAGTTTTTTCTCCCCAATTTTTTCATTGCCGATTCAAATTCCCCCCATGTATTGTCCCTGTCACTGCCAACTCCTACTGTCTGGTACACAGAGGGTTTGTTAAGCTTGTTAAGAAAAATGCTGGGCTGTAATTAGGTTCAGGCTGAAATATGCTGATGAGGGATGGGTTCAGGTCAGGTTTGGGCAGAATTTTGTCAGGCTTGTATTTTTTTTCACCTACAACACAAAGTGAATAAAAGGATAAGGCTGGTGTTGTCCTATATTTTCTTTTTCTCAATATATTCCATTAAAAGACTAAACCAAGCCCTGTGTGTAGTTCTTAGGTGATTGGGTATACCACCTGTTATGTTTAACATGGACTAATTTCGGCCAATCAGATCAACACACCAAACAAAAGCTGAAGCTAGCCAAAAGAAGGGTGAAAACATTTCCATCAATAAAAACCTTCAGTGTCATTCTTTGCTCTTCTCGCAATGAAGAAATACTCTCCAGTTCTGAAGTAACTGACGCTATCACAGTATCTATGCTTAACTCTTCAGGAGCCACCATTGTTTGTTTGTGATAAGTCATTTCCATGGACGCTACCACGCCTGTAGCTGACAGTTATCCCCAAAAATGCTGACTGGCTCAAAAAGAGATTGGACACATACGGATAGCTTGGAGCCTAGCAACATGAATTCTTGTGTGATCTTGTGATCTCACAAATCCAGCTGTCTTGCAAGGTAAGATGTGCAAGGCCTGGTTTGATATTCCTGCATTGTGGCCTGGCACTAGCTCATTACATTGCTGGTTTTTAAATGTTGCACAAACACAAACTATTTTCAGTGGAAGATCACATCACATTTGGTGCTCAGGCAGTTTGTCAGGTAGCAGGACAGTAGGTGGGATAAAGTCAGTATTTGTGTTAGTATGACACAATGCAACAATGTGGCGCGTTGATGTGTTTTTAATAGTTTCTGGCACAAGAAGCAAATGTTCTCAAATTCAATTGAACTTCTCTAAACATGTGCAATGTAAACCCAGTCTCTCAAGATGTTAAAATAGTTATATCTTATGGCACATGGAGTAGGATTTATACAATGACTGCTTTAGATTTCCTGCAGCACTAGATGGAAGGAATGTTATTGTTATTTTTCAATGAGAATACCTTTGGTGTATTGACTTCAAATTATATACATATATATATATATATACATATATATATTATTTCTCTTCAACGAGATTACATTTACAGGGCTTATCACTGAACAGTGCTGGTATTGGTATCAGTCATATGTGCCCTTGTACTGGTTTGAAATTTGTTTTTATCACCAGAAATCCTGGCTGCATCTTCCCACCAATCACTGCTGTTTTTCTACTTCCTCTCTTCTCCTTCATCTGTCTCTATTTCAGTGTTTGGTCTGAGGCGGCAGTTGTCTCCATTAGTCCAAATTAGAGCTGTTTTCCAGGGAAGACAGAGAAGTGCAAAATCAGCCTCAGTGAGCTACACAGCATGGTGTTCTCACAGAGACAGACTGCTTTCTTACACTCTGTCTAGGAAAGATGGCTGGCTTAAATAAGACTGCAAAGTCTAACTGTGATGTATGTGTGTGTTTAGCAGAAAAAACGATGTCTTGAAAACAGTACCAAAAAAAAGATCTCTAATTTTAGACAACAACGACAAAAACAACAGCAACAATAACAACAGCAACAACAACAACAACAACAACAACAATAATAATAATAATAATAATAATAATAATCATCATCATCATCATAAATAGCTGCAACTGGCAATGCACAGGATCCAAGCAGGCTGCAAATATTTGAATACTTTACTAGGGAGACGTGGTTTCCACACACCTTCTTGCAAGGTGTTTGTATCTGTTTAAACTAAAATGCTTACAAAAGTCAAAATGTTGGTGATAAAATTCAGGAAAAAATCATTTTGGTGATGTTTGATCAAACACACATAAACTTTTCATATTTGTGATGCCCCCCTGTGGTAAAACCTCCTTAACATTCATTCATTCATTCAATTTCTGTAACCGCTTAGTCCGTGAGGGTCGCGGGGCTGCTGGAGTCTATCCCAGCTGACATTGGGCGAGAGGCGGGGTTCACCCTGGACAAGTCGCCAGTTCATCGCAGGGCTGAACCTCCTTAACATGGGTCACAATTTTTACATTGCTATCTCATTGCATTTTAGGAATTATTACAGATTTTTGAAAATGAGCTATTTTGAAAAAAAAAAAGATTGGCTCATAAAAACGAACCAGATTGACAAATTTCTTTGATAACTTTAGGTCAGCAAATTTTGTAGATGATGCTGATTCATTTTCAGGATGATTGGCACAACAATCTGAGAGGAGTTTGCAAAAATAGGATTTCTATAAGGCTGAGGAAAAGGCATTAATGTTGACTTATTTTAAAAGCATAAGACTAATTGAGAATAGATGCTGATGAATTGAATGATTAAAATTGTGAACAAATTTTGAGTCTACACCAAGCTGTTTTCAAGATTTCAAAAACATAAACCACCCTGAGGTCAATGACTGTCATTTTTGGTGCCTGCAGTGGGTGGAATTTGCAACCCAAGAAGAAGAAAGAAAGAAAGAAAGAAAGAAAGAAAGAAAGAAAGAAAGAATATCTAACCAAAACCAACAGGGATCCACAGCAAGCAATGCTTTTTAAACCCTTAAATAGTAATAATAATATAATAATAATAAGAGATATAATAATGATGATGATGATAATAATGATAACAAGAAGAACTTTCAAAAGGACTCAGCTATATAAGTTTTGATGAATAAGATGATGCAATATTAACTACACGATTTGCTTTACTTCCAAATTTTAACTTTTTTGTTGTCATTTAGTCATGAATATTTTATGGTATAAAGATTAACCCCTAGGCTTTAGGGGCTTTATGTAAATTTAACTGTGCCACAGGGTAGAAATAACGATTGCATTTTGCATTCAAAATTTACATAGACATTTCTTCCAAGCAAAAAATGTAAAATACTCAGTATATATTCAAAATGTGGCCAGTCAGTCTTCCTATATGTGATAGTACTGGATTACTTTCTCTGATGCTTTAAAATGTAAGCAGCATTTTAATGCTGTAGCTGGCTGCAGTGGATCATGATGGGTGCTTTTATTATAACATTATGTTTTATTTATTATATATGTTTTATCCATACAGTTTCCAAACTCTTAATTAGTGACTAGTAAGAATGGTCATCAAATAATTGAAGAAGAGTATGAAAGATTCCCTGTGTGAACTTTAGTGAAGTGTAAGTATAAAGTACCTCAAAATTGTACTTAAAGTTTCCCTGTGGACTTTAAGACTTCAAGTATTGAGTAGGTTTTCAATGATTGAGTCCCTGTTGTGTATGCACGTGCACGTGTACTGGTGGTGGTAATGTGCCAAGATTTGCTGCAATGTGCCATTAAAGCAGAAAAGGAAAATGTTGCAAGCTAGTAAACATTGATGTAAGCAAGGTACAAGGTTAATTTATTTATCATTCTACAACACAGGGTGGTACAACAAAATGCAAACTGTTGTTCCTTTATGCTACTCACAAAACAAAAAATATATGAATATATGAATAAATAATAGGTCATTAACATACACTATTATTTATAGTGGAATGTGGAGGATAAATTGAGTCTCACAGCCTGATGAAAACTTGCTGTGGTGGTACAGCAGCAGATACTTCTGTATCTCTTGCCTGACAGCAGCAGGGTGAGCAGGCTGGGCTGGGGTTGGTTTTTTCATATCCTTTGGACTCTGGGCACCTCACTCCAAACACTGATGCTCGTAGTACCAATGATATTCTCTAAATATTCTCGATGATATGATGATGATGCTCGTAGTACCAATGATACTCTGGGCAGTTTTAATTATTTGCTGCAGAGTCCTCCTGTCATAGGTTGTGCACATCCCATAATGCCAGCTTGCGATATTACCAGTCAGGATGTTTTTCATTGTTCCTCTGTAGAAGTTAACAAGGAACATTAGTTTTGTCTCCTCACATTTCCTTAAGAATTACAGCTCTTTCTGAGCCTTCTTTACTGGGGGGAGATGTGTTATGTCCATTACAGGTTCTCTGTGATGTTGATTTCCAGGAACCTAAAACTGTTCACCTGCTCCACCTCCGTTCCACTGATGTAGACAGGGATGTTTGTCTTTACATCTAAAATCAACAATCAGCTCCTTGGTTTTGCTGAAGTTGAGCAGTAAGTTGTTCTCTGTGCATCACTCTAAAAGACTGTTGATTTCCTTGTGTCTCTCATCATTGTTTGAAATTCGGCAGATGATGGTGGTCTTCCACTAACTTTACCATAGAGTTCTCTCCATGTTGGGGGTTGTAGTCATAGGTGTATAACGTGAACAGGAGGGGACTAAGCACACAGCCCTGGGGGGCTCTGGTGTTGAGTGCTAGTGTAGAGGAAGTGAGACCACCAAGCCACACTGAAGTCCAGTTGCAGACTGTTCAGTTTGTCAATAATTGGTTGAATGCAGAGCTGAAATCAACAAACATCATTCTGATGTTGGTGTTGTTATCCTCAAAGTGTGTGAAGACTGAGTGGATCTGTAGGTTCTGATGCAAACAGGTAAGGGTCCAGGCTGACTGGGATGTTCTTTATGTTCTGAAGGAACTGTTTCTCAAAGCACTTCATCCAAATGAGGGTGAGTGCCACAGGGTGGGAGTCACTTAGACTGGACACTTCAGACTTATTAAAACTTTTTAGGTTTGCAGCTGCCAGGAATGTATGATATGATCCAGGGTATTGCTTCCCATGGTGAGGATGGTGACAAGCTGGAATTTAGTAAAACAGTTCTCTGGTCTGTCCACCTCCCTTTGTCTTACTGGAGTCTTATGATCAGTCAGTACAAGACACAGTCCAATAGCTTGATCTGGGATGTTGTAGTGTAGTGTAGTGTAGTGTAGTGTAGTGCAGGAGCCAGGTTTTTTTTTATGATGTGGGCACAACACTCTTTGGTATCCTGTTACTGAGTTAGCCTGTGTCTTATTTTTACTTTTACTTTCAGACATTAGCCAGAAGGAGGCTGGGTAGTGGAATAGCCTTAGATCCAGGCTGTGTTAGCTTAGCTATTATTCAGACTCTCCTCCTGGATCAACAGCACCACTTTCTGTAGCATTTGGTCCAGCTGACTGGCAATCAAGAAAAATTCATGATGTTTGTTAAACCTCAAGGATACACACAATGAGTTTGGGTGAGAAACCCAACTTTTGTTTGTTTACAAGCAAACTCCACGGGGTGTTCTAAGCAACAGGGAGATGCACTGTATCTTCTCAAAAGGCAGCAGTTACAATCATGTTTTATTTTAGTGTCTAAATAATTGTGTTTGTGAGACGGAAGTGACTACTTTTTACCATCACCCAGAGATCTTAAGATGTAACAAACAAGAGCACCTTAGCAACACACACCGCAGCATTAAACAACTTCAGCCAACTCTGTGATGAAGAAAATAACTCTGCTCAGTCTGTTTCACCACAAAAACTGCCTGCTCTGCATGTTGGACACAACGGTGTTGACGGTGCAGCAGAGAGGCTGCTCTCCACAGCTGGAGACATAACATGAATAACACCACACACAGAGAAACTCTCCGCCTCCCCCTCATTTTGTTATTGTCATACAGGCAGGGGACTGTAGGATTCTCTCTAAATGATTAATTCATCAATTAATGCTGTTAACTTTTTTTTAAATAAAAAGGCTATAGACCATTTAATTGCCAGTAATATTTCATATTGTATTTCAGGAAAACTAGAGCAAGAGACTGAAAATTGTGCCCCCTTTATCATAAATTCAGTCAAAAATAGATTCTGAATCAAATCAGACAAAAAGGTGCCCCCCCCCCCCCCCCAAATATAACACGGGCATCATGTTTACTTCTCAACTAGGATACTTCTTGACTTTTGGTGAGGATGGCTGAACGTGAGCAGCTGCAGATAAATACAATCCAGCCTGCACCCCCTGACATAAAACTTTAAAATTTTGATGCATTGAGATGCATGAAAATGCATTGAGAATTGTTTTAATATCGACTCGTAGCCAGAGATTCCCACACCTAGTCACCTCTACATGTTAAGCCCTTGAACCTAATGTAGGCAATATGCAATGCTGTTTTACTATGATGCTGTTTCATATATTTGACAAAACTCCTGTCATTATAGCACCAAAAATATATCTCATAATTGATGGCCAAAATGACCACTCTGACCTGTAGTGCCTTGACTGAATGTTAAACAGAGCAATAACTTCTATCACTGCCCCTCTGTATTCTAAATGCTCTAATTGTCTTAATCAACAAATACACTGGCACCACTGGGGGACACAACACTGGCAAAGCTTTGGCTCTCTAACAACCCACTGCAAAATAGCTCCACTGCTACACTCATATGTTGATGTAAATTAGCAGATTTTTAGATTATAATTACACCTTGCCTCCTCAGAGGCAGAGGCAGTTACAGTGGAGCCTTATGGAATAATTGGGGACGAAAATGAGAGTGTAGCCATGAACAGGAGTCATTAAAAAGAATTCCCTTGCTGGGAACACTGGGCTACCTGGAATGCTGGAAGCCTCCAGAACAGGTGATTAGGCAGGAGTAGGTGTCATTAAAACTCCATTAGCACAAAACCCAACCCCCAGCGCTCACCACAAACACACACATGCACGCACAACTGAGGTAGACCATACATGTTTGTGTGTATGTGTGCATATGTGTGTGTGTGTGTGTGTGTGTGTGTGTGTGTGTGTGTGTGTGTGTGTGTGTGTGTGTGACCCACTGAGTGCACGTGTATGTGTGCTGAGTATCTAATGACTCATTTAGGACCCCTACCTCTGGGAATGTGACAGTAAGGACCCTCTTGCGGCTGGCTCACTAAGTGCCTGCTTATTAATTAAACACAGCTGAGGCTCATGGGACGGCAGCAGTCCTGCATATCAGCTTGTCAAGTTTCACTCTGTGTGAGGCTAAATGAAAAAGGTACTTTTGCGTGTGCAGCCCAGCTGGATCCACTGGCAGACATTTTGGTTCCATGCATCAGAAGTAATTACAAGAAATTCATGAAAGGCCAAAACAAACCCTGCAGATGCTGACATGTGGTCAGACAGGGATTGCTTCCCTGCTGTTTGAGGGATGTAAAAAATCCAAATAACCCTGGGTGTGTAGGTAAATGTGCCATGTATGGAGGGAGTTTTCAGTCCCAGGGAATAATGTGAGGTGCAGAATTCAGCCATATCTTGAGAATGAGAGAATTGAATCAGTGAAGTGGTGCTGTGAATGCCAATTATCATTCCACCATTAAAACCCTCTTCCCTGGCCTAGTAATTTCCCTCCAAATGTGTTGTTCTAATTATGAATTAAACTCAAATAAGCTTGGGTAATGAACCCTGTTTTATGCCTTTCCGAGGCCATACTTTCTCCGCCTTGTGTGCTTCTGTTGCTGCAGCCACACGACAATCAAGCTTTATTCCTGTGTCCTGAGCTGGACTTCCATAGGGAGTGTTATTGTGTATTATTGCGTAATTCACAGAGATAGACCTGCAGGTTGTGGCTGCATCACCTTTGATTGAACTTCTTTCTATGGCTTTGTTTAATGCTCTCGTATTGCTTTTCTATTACAGCTTTTGCTGAAATGACGCAGAATTCCATTTGCTGTAATGCCCTAGCTATTGCCTTTGTTTGCATTGTGGTGGTAGTCTAGCAGAACCGTAATGAGAGATTGAGCCAGTTGCTCACAAGTCCCATTTTAAGTGAATAGAAGAGAGTGCCACTGGAGCCCATTGTGGTAAAGGCTGAACCCTGACAGAATCTGGACTGCAATGCCACTGCCCTGCCCACAACAATTAATCCTTAAAGCTCAGCCATTAACAGGGAGGAAGGAGGTGTGTATGAAGGTGTGTGTGAGAGTGCATACTGCATGTGCCTGTGTGTGTGAGCCATGACAGCCTTTTACAGCTCTGCCAGCAGAAAGCCACCAAACACAATGGATCAAAACTGCTAAACTGCTGCATTAGGCTCAAAACTTTTCCAGTAACCCTGCAACACTGATAGTTTCTACAGTTTTCCACAAAGACCCATAAAAGTTCAGTCAGAAGAGGAAACAGAGAAAGAAATGTGCCCTTAAAGGTGTGGTAAGTGATTCTGGAGAAAGATAGTTGATTATTGAGTCACATTCCGAACCCCAACCAAAAGTGCTGGTGAGACTCAGCAATCAACTATCTTTCTCCAAAATCGCTTACACCAGCTTTAAGTGTTGCCTCAATCACAAAACTAAATATATCTCTGCTAACAGCAGAATTCCTTAAAATAATTTAAACTATATCCCTTTTTACACAGAGATTCCAAAATACTGCTGAAAAGAAGACCCGTCATCATTCCAGCTTTGTTTTTTACACTGAACCTGACAATGAGCAAAATACTGCCCCAGCATGTGATTTTACAGAAAATGGCGTGTCTGTGTCCCTGAAAGCAAAAGAGGCATGACAGACATGACATGTAAGACAACAGTGTCAGCAGTGTATAATGTAACATATAACCTATGCATTAGGCAGCAGCATTACTGTCTAAACAATAACAATGATCTTAACCTTTGCCTTATATGGCGGTTGATCTTGTCCTCTGCTTGGTGGAACTCCTGGACTTTATAGTCTCACCAATTTGCAGACATTTTCAGGTGATCCTCTTTTAGTTGGCTGATTGCTGTTGCTAGCTGCTTTTTAAATACACTGGTGGTGGGTCACATCATCAAAACATCACACCCCTGTCCAGATGTTGATTCTGCTCTGTTTCTGCCTCCACTGCTGGCTTACAGGCGGAACAGCAATGCCCCGATTACATGTTTGTAGGTTTTATAGAGAACAGCGAGGCAGAATAATGGGGCAACATTGTACAGGTTGGGACACCCCTATAACTCAGTTGGTAGAGTGCATGCTCCATATACTGAGGCTGTTGGTCCTCTGCAGCAGCCGAGGACTTTGACTCCCACCTGCAGTCCATTTGCAGCATGTCATCCCCCTCTCTCTCTACCCCCCTTTCCTGTCATATCTTCAGCTGACACTATCACAGTTAAGGCAAAAAATAATCTTCAAAAAAGAAAAAACATTGTACAAGTTGTGTAAAAGGAGTTTATATTATTTAGACCTATAAGTAACGGCTTAATGCTAAAACCAACTCTTATTTGATGGTTTCTCATTTTGTGTTTTCAGGAACAGATGATTGATCTTCAGATAGAGTAACTTAAAGTAATCTTGGTGGTTCATTCAACCCTGGGTTTTTTTTTATTTCTTGTTTTGTCCATCATTTCTAACTGTAATGACAGTGTTGTATAAATCAAAGAGGTCTGAGAACACAATGCAATCAGTATAACAAAGTCCACTAGAAAAAAATAATTTTCTAAACTGATCTGACATGAGACAAATCTCCTCAGTAACTACAAAACTGCTCATTTACTGTTTTACTGAACTGATTTTATTTTCTTTCTGCATAAGAAACTATTAAATCATCAACTTATTAAACTGCTCTTGATAAAGTAAACAAAATGTACATTTCATATCTTTCTGTCACATGTAACGCGATTACATGTGACAGAATGTAAAAGTAGTAAAAAAAAGTATTAAAATAAGAACCAAGTTTCAATAAATGTTATTTTTTCTTTAAGTCTGAATATAACTTTCACGTACTTGTATTTTAATTTTAATTAAGAGTTTGAATGAAGCTTACTTGAAGAAGAAATATGCATGTTTAGATGCACATGTTTTCCTGGCTCCAGCCCTCCTAAGGCTCAGTGATTTAGATCTTCAGTCTTTGTGATCCTGCTCTAACAGGGCTGGATGACCTCTGAACATTGCTGATTGTAGTGAGAACAACCCGATTGTCTGTCTGTTCTAATTCCACTCTTGTGCTTCCTTCTTTCTCACAATCTCTACTCCACCTCTACCTGATGATGTCACTGGTTAATTGTGGTGCAGTGCTCAGTGCCTCAGAGACCTAACTAAGTGACTGGAGTCTGCTGGGAGAAAGTTCCACAATCCCAATTCTTTCAGAGAATACACACTTCAACAAAAACACAAATCCAAACACACACACGTACTTCACAGCCATAACTGGAACTGTCACCCTATATGCACCTAATGAGGATAAACTCCCTTTTAACCTTGCTGAGGAATCACATTAATTGTGTCTCCACTGACGGGCCCTTCCATCCCCTCCTCTTTTCCCCACATCAGGAGCTTGGAGGCTTGGGAAGGTGAGCGGGCCATCTCCCCTCCTTCTGGAACAAAGCGCCTGCAGGAGCAGATGTTCCACTCCGGTGGAGGAACAGGGAGGTGGGTGGTGGTGTTGGAAGGGGGTAAATCTCCGGCCTCCTATTATATTAAATGTTAGTGCTGGGTTTGTGTCAGTAAATCTATATTCAGTAATATGCCTGTGTGTGTATGTAGGTAGGTAGACTTCATCATCAGTAAACACTTGAGTGGCTTTACTGGCCAGTACCTTAATAAGCTTGGGCTCATACCACAAACAAACACACACACAAACATGCACACACACACAGAACTTGGTTTCCATGATGTCGAAGCACTTTGGGAATAGGCTGTCAGTGTTTCTTCCACTAGCATGGTACTAGCTGCACCCCCTCTCTCCCCTTTCTTCTTTCCCTCTTTGGTAATCAAACATGCAGAGCTACTTTTGCAAGCCAGAGACTCGTCTCTATTCCACACCACAGTGAGACATTTCCCTGAGAACACTGTGAACTGTTGTGTTTATATGGGAGGCACTGCATCTATTGTTAATGTCATCTAAATGCTCCACTTGATATAAGGAAACAGAACAAACAGGGAGGGAACTATAAAGGGTATACAACTGTGTTATTATCTGCTGTTCAGCCATCAGTTGCAACATCATAAAAGACTGTTAGCTGTAGGGAAATGTACTAGAAAGACAGTGGTGGTACAAGTATAGGTCAAAATTCCAAGGTTTTCAAAGATTGCAAATATTTCACACAGAATTACAAGTAACTGTAGACAGTATAGCTATATATTGGTGATAGAAGTACAAGTACTTACATTTGGGTACTTGCGGATACTGAGCAGCAATACAAGTACTTTATAATGCTATTAAAGTTCTTACAGCAAGTTTAAAAACATGTTTCATTTACATCAGATGTTTCTCATTTTTCTAAATGTAACAAACTCCTTGAATTCTGCGTCATGTTGGTTCTTTGGGTGTTTTATCCATTTGCTTGTGTCAAGTGACTAAATTTCGTGACGCGGTATCAGGTGTTGGGTATCTGAGTAGTACATGAGGACGTATTGGACTGATACCCGATGCTGGCATTGGTATCTGTACATCCCTACTATACATCTATAAGAAAATAATAATAAAGGTATAATTTCCTTTTCATGAGAAAGATAACCCAATTGAACTCAGTGTCTTGGATTTAAATATTTAGATAACATTTTCTAGGAAGACCACATCTATGGTGCATTATCATCACATAATACTCTGTGTGTTTAGTAAAGTGAAATGCATATTGATGCAGCTGCAATAATACACACTCCATTATCCATCTATGCTGCCTTGAAAGTAATATTTATCAATCATCTGTGTGTGTGTGTGTGCATTGTTATAGAGGTGTATCTGATGATAATAATAACAATAACAAAAAATGATACATTAATACTAATATTAAATGAATGCATTATTATAGATGCATCAACATGCACGTTCCTTAACATGGACTATTATAGCATGCTATGAGTCTTTACTACAGTTGATTGTCTGGGTGTGTATAGGTGACTGCAGGTAGTCACAAAAAAATCATATTATAAGCCACACTGGTTAACAGCTCTATTAAGAGCATCCATAAGACACTTAAACTTACAATCGGTTATTTTATATATTAATTATAAGTCACATATATTTATTTTTTATGACTGTTGACACAGTGCATCATAAAATATTGTTTATGAGTCATAAGAATTATGAATTCATTATAATGCACCATGAATGGCCCTTTTAACACACTGATCTGGTCTTCATAGAAAGTGTTACCAATGTCAGTATCATATAATGTAAAGATTAAAGTTTGCAAACACAGGTAATGTATGTGATGTATATAGTGTAGACAATAAAGAATCTACTTTTGAAGTCAGTGTTAATATACAAATTCTAGTATTAATTAAAATATTTGCTATTATCTACAAATCAGATCAGTTCTTAATGATTACTTGTTTTAACCCCAAAGTGGTATCAGCTTTTAAATCCTCTTCCCTGTCCTGTAAATTAATCTAAAACCAGCCTCTAATCTAAAACTCCCTATCCCAGGTTTACCCAAAGTAAACTGAAAGCTGTTCTTGAACCATCTGGAGTACATTCTTTGTTTTGGTCTCTTCTGAGAAGTAACACTCAGATCTTTTCCCCCTGTCAGAACCACTGTAAGTGCTACTGGTACTGAGTACAAACATACAGATTATTATTATTATTATTTTGTGACCCTTTTGTGACTTATGAGCTGAAAAAACTCTGTGAACCACAGCATTTAGCCTTATCTAGTGACCACTTCCAATGTGATAACAAGACCACAGATATACAAGATTTCTGAAGGTCTTGACTTTTTCCAAAAAAAAAAAAAAAAAAAAAAAAAAACATGCTCCAGAGTAACTGGGACAAGACTACATCATAGTGCTTTATCCTTTGTTGAAACTAAACTTTGTGTATATAAAGGCATCAAAACATGTGCTATGGCGCTACATAGTTCATATAAAAATCAATTAATGGCAACCTATTTAAATTTACATACTTTCCTTGTTCTGGATCACTGCATATGGTCATTTTTCAGGATTCCATTGGCTATACGAAGTACCAGTCACCAGGGCAATCTGTTCGAAATGGCTCTGTCTTTATATGAGAGAGGAGAAGCATGCAGTTCCTTCCTTCACCATAGGATCTCATCAGCTATTGTGACACTGAAGCTCCTATTAGGTGTTTAAGTGTCAAAAAAAAGGTCAGACTGCAGCTGCCATTATGATATTAAGATATCACTGTTTCCAATATGCCACAGTTTTCATACCTAAACAACAGAAAAGGTTGTTTGTCAGTGCCTTCCAAAGTTGGCCATATGTTGCATAAACAATTCATATGTTTGTGTTCCGATGAGCTGTTTCTATGTTTTTTTTTTTTTTTTTTTTCATTTAAATCTTTATTGACACTATATTTGTAACACTGACTTGGAAGTTTTAACAACAAAATGACAAACCCACAAAGAAAAGTTAACAAAACAAAAACTGCTTGGGAAGAGTCTTTATATTTTTACAGATTTATGTTTCTATAAACTATTGTTCTAGTCCAGTGTCATCATTTTGAGTCTTGTATAGACTTGTATAGACATTTTTCCCATTTTCTGTTCAATTGTGTCTCTTGCAGTCACAGTTTGTGTGTCAATTTTCCAATTACAAAGATTTCTTCCACAATTGTTAGCTATTGGTTTTCCATTGGTGGTGTAACTATAGTGATGGCTTTCTTGCTTGTCACTAGCAGTATTTTGATCAAACATCTGTCACTAGCAAAAACGCTTTATTCAGAGAGTTTACATAGATTAAACACCCAACAACTTTTAGGAACCTCATATCCTAGTATTTGCTGTAGCTCCTTACATATTATTTCCCCAAATTCAATTATTTTCTGACATTTCCAAAAAACATAAGAATGGTCTACATCAAAAGAGCCATTCTCTCACCAACATTTCTGATGACTATGCAGCTGCTTACTTTTCATTTACGGTGTACAGTATATGTCTGTCTTTGCCACTGAGAGAAAACTGTCTTTTCAGTTCACCTGAAACCTGTCTATGTGGATTTAATTGCCATAATGCCTGCTGAAACAGATGGTTCCAAATCTTGTTTTCAGTAGATGGTCTGTGAATCAGGTGATTACTACATTATACATTTCCTGTATTATGAGATTACACTAAATATTTCTTTTGCACAAGCGGAGCATGGCTATCTACCACTCCGACTCTCCAAGGACTACTTAAGGATGGGCATTGAAAATGAAACATTAATAAGCTCTGTCTAATTTGGGTTAGAGGGCATTCAGAGGTAAAGGTGTGAATTATTTACAACTCTATGGAGCAAGGCTTGTGAGGTACTTCAGGGAGACAACTCAAATTGCTCTACACTCAAACATGACATACTCTACTCAGTGCAGAACCTGGAGTATTAAAGGTGATCAGTGTTGCTGTTTCTGTATTGCTGCTTTGCTGCTATAAACACTGTTGCTGAAGCTGTGCGAACTGCTGCTGTGTTGCTCATAATAGAATTTCACAAACTCCACCTCTGATATACCCTGATTCCCTTGAGGTAAAATGACCACACTCACTCTCCACCTCCTTTTGATGAGCTTGATATTTGCTTATGGGAAGAGATGAGTTCAGAGCCTTGACACCAGACACAGAATCCATCATAGATGGTGTGAAATCACTAACAGTTAATGAATTCCACGTGAGCTGGCTGATTGAAATATAAAGAGATGCATGCATAAAGGCCATTTTTAATGGGAGGACCCTGGGTGCCATATAATGCTGCCTCCAATATCCATTGGGCTGAGTCACATTAATTCTCCATTGCATCTTCTAAAGACAGTCAGCTGTCCATGTCCACTGTACACATGAGCTGAGTATCTCACTTGCAGCTCTTTTTTGCGGGGTGAGTTTAAGTCTTTGAAGTGTATAGGTATGCCTATATTCACTGGCTACTGGCATAAAATGAATATTCAATAATAGATTTCATTTGTTATTGAGTTTACATACAGCCTTGTAAATGTTGCTTTTCTGAAACATTTCTAGTGGACATTTGAACCACAATGAAATTGTGGCACAAATGGATCACAACAAAACTGCATCCAGTGGACATGAGGGGTAACAAAAGATTAGAACAGACGATTAGACAAATACTCTAGTGTTAGTGTTGAGGAACTGACGTGGATTTATTTAAGCAGGCATCCTGTCAAATGTACACTACCAGAAACTTGATTCAGTGTTTATAATGTATGAAGTAGGCTACAAAACCTATTTAACATTAGAGACAAGAGCTCAGCAGCTCTAGATTTTAAACTGGAGGTTCCTTCTGCCTTTTCTAAAGTCTATAATAGAAAGAAAAGAGAGGTTAACAGTCTGTCATCTGCTATCTCATTATTGTCTTTACCTCCCACTTATGATGAACTTTTACAATTCTAGTATTGAATTTCTCATTATTCATGTTGTTTTGACAGGATGTGCTACTGTGCTTATGAAAAGCATAGGTGCTGTGCTGTTTACATATATACATTTACATATGTATACATATATATGTGTATGTTTATATAACACACACACATCTATATATGTATATATATATATATATATATATATATATATATATATATATATATATATGTGTGTGTGTGTGTGTGTGTGTGTGTGTGTGTGTGTGTATATATGTACTACTGTAACTTCCCTGCAATGTTTCACTACAGTAAAGCAGTAAAGTTGTGTCTGTGAGTGTGTGTACATGTGTGTGGTTCGTTTGTCATCTCACCCCGAACATTTGCCGGAGGTCGGGGTCTCGGAAACGGAAAGGGATGTTGGAGACATGTAACCTCTTGGGCTGCTGCTTCTCCGACGAATCACTGGGCTGCAGGTGGAGCTGCTGGGAGCCCTCCGTCTGTGCAACGTCCTCTGCCTGCTGCAAGGAAACACAGATTAAAAAAACAAAAAAACTCCTGTGAGGATGATAAAAGAGCCACATGAAAGGTGAGGAGCACAAATGTTAAAAAAAAAAAAAAAAAGATCCTGTACACTCAAGAAGGACTGACAAGAACAACGTGGTGAAATATTCAGAAAGCGGAGAAGTGTGTGAAAGTGAAAAATGGGGGAAGGTAGACATCAAAGAGAGCTGTTTCAGACTCCACTCTGTATCTTCCTGTGTAGCTTTTAATGTCCAGGTCTTTCTCAGTTTTTTTTTTTTTACTACTGAGAACTATTGGACTTAGCTTCCCATTACAGAACATTTATCTTTTTGGCAACCATACCCACGACTTTTCCCTGACCCTAAACCTTAAAATGTTTCATTTGCCACCCATTAACCAAGTGTTAAGGTGCTGATATGGTTAATGTTTGGCTCTTAGGCTCCTTTTAGATACACATGTGCTGACTTGGCTTGACCTGGTTTTGTCAGCCCAGCACAGCAGAGACTTGTATCTCTATAACAAGAGTGCTACCTTTTAACTGATGTACTTGTCTTGAATGGCTGTAAAACAATAGATACATATATTTTATTTCCTATAAAATCTTCACTCAAGTCCTCCGTGAATTTGTTATCCAAAAACATTTGTCATGGAACAGAAAATCAACAAATGCTGGGTTTTCATCATCAGTAACAACACGAATCCCATACAGCTGAAAGTAAACATGACACAATAAAATAAAGCAGATACATGAAAGTACAAACAATGAAACAGGAGAGAAACTAAACTTAAAAACACAGAGATGCAGTCAGAAGCTACAAACAAACAGAGCTGAACACAGCTCTCTCTGGTTTCCTGTACACATGAGTTGTAGGGGGTCATCACTGGTTGGGCACGGTCAGCAAGAACTCACCATGACCTGCTCAGAGGCAGACTGGGTGAGCTGTGGCTCTACTCTGGGGATGGTCCATCTTGCGTGCAACTTGGCACAGCTTGGTGTGTTACAAGTTTCTACCACAGTCTGGGGAGATTCTGATGAAATGATTGTACTCTGCATCTACAGCAAATAAGTGACGGAAAATTGATGGATGAGCTACAGCAGCAACGTCATGTTGTATTCTGGGTATATCAGGGATCAATGCACCATAGGCTAGAGGCTATATACAACAACTGTACATTTGGAACAAGCCCAAAGAACAACACTGGGCAACCTTATTTGTGGGAACTGCAGGTCATGTGGCAGGTTTGGTCTGTTTCTCTCAGCTGTAGATGAAGAATGAATGAATGTGATGGAGAAAATATTCTGACAGTTACAAACAATGTGAAACAACTCAGTAATATCACTATCTGGACCATTAGGTCAAACAAAAGTGAGTTAGTTTTGGTTGGCTGCAGCCAAAAGCCCTTTGAAACCAGTCAGAATCAGATATGACCTTTTTTCTCCTAACAATTTATGTTGCACATTAGGAAAACAGCAGGTTCCCAACCTCACTGTTTACTGGGATGTTCACTATGAATTCATGTCAGCAAGATTTATTGCAGCCTAAACAATGGGTAAAGTGCACACTGCAGATAAAACACTTACTTTATCCTGCTTTGCATCCCTTGGGTTGGGAAAGAAAACGGCAGGCCAACTGTTAGACTTTCTCATTTCATTCATCTAATTGTTTAGCTGTACTGGCAGCAGCAAGCAAGAAAAGTAAAACAGTCAACCTTCACAAGTGAGTAACCACAGTGCTTTAGGCTAAGTCATGTTATGGCATACAGCAAGATGGCCACAGTGCAGTGCAGACACATATGAAGGGTTAGCATGGGTGTTTATTATGGAAAAAAGGCAGCATCTATGACTGTTATGATGGGAGTAAATACTCTTTCATGTGTGATTCTTTGGTCCACATCTCTTGAGTTATGGCAGGTTTACACCAGCCTTGTTTACTCCAATCCCTGGACTGTTCACCCCCTCGGTGTGGTTCATTTGGGTTGGTGTGAACAGACCAAACAATTCAACAACTCTGGTCTGCCTTGAAGAGGTGGTCTCGGACTGCTGTCAAGTGAACTCTGTAGTGAGCACTATTCAAACCAGAAGTTCACCATTGTTGTGTCATTTCACTGCTTAAAAAACATTTTCTCTTCAAGTTTTGGTGACTGGTGAATTAGTAGAAAATTTGTAAAAAAAAAATGTGGACTGGCAGGCTGTCTTACATGTTCATATGCAGGGTCCTTTAACTGATATGTGCTCCAGATCAACAGAAGCTGACAGTGCTCCATGATGTTCGATATCCAGGTAGAAATTTAAATAGCTTCATTGTATTTTACCTGCCGACTGTCCGACCAAGTACTGAATGGCATTTCCACCCCCTGACTTTTGTTTACAATCTCTGGACTTTTCCTTTTAGTTTAGTTTGTTAATGTGAAACAGACCAGTTGGAGAACTGAAACAATTCATCACCCTTGCTTTTCATCATTTCCGAAACTGGACCTTTAGGTGTGAACTCATCCTCAAACATCCTTCACTATAGTATAGTGAACACAAATTATCCATAAGTCACAATAGATGGCATGTCATTACCCTGAAGAATAAAATCCTGGCTTAGATTCTGCTTCTTAACCGGGGAGAGAGTTGATTGGCATCAGTTATTAAATTGATGTGTCATCTTCATACAGAATTGTAAACTTGGACAGATCGACTTTTATACCAATTGTGCATCATGACGTAAATATATCATTAATTTCACAGACTTCAGGGAATCAGAGGAGGCTCCCTTGTTGCATTTACCAACTAAAACTGTGCTGTTTTGTTTTTCTTAATGGGAACGTCATGCATTAGTGCATTCCATATGGTAGAACAAAGCCAAGGATGAAGCAGTGACCTCTGGGAAAAGGTGAGGACTTCCTACTCTTATTTTTACTGAACCAAAAGATTCTACACACTGTGGCTATCAGTGTGTGTGTTCAGAGCTGTTTGTGTTTCAAAAATCCACACCACAGGGTTTAAAGTTACTTAGTTTTATGATTTCTGATAAAACCAGGGTTATGGGACTCTATCTTCTGCAAGGTGCGAACTGCCACACAACCTTGTGCCCATCTGTGTATACATGGGTATGCTGGTCTTAAAATGAGGAGTGGTAAGGCGCATTGCATTGATGGTGCACTTCTATCTTGAGGCAGCAGAAAGTAATTGCACAATTGATCAACAAAAATCTGGTCTAAGGACAATGGCGCAGGATTTTCCTTTTATTCTTTATTTATTTTCCATTATTCAGACAGTAATGTGCCTACACAGGCAGGTCCACAACACACACACACTCTACTTCTCAGGCACAGCAGTTAATCCATGGGTCAATTTCCACATGGAGCTGTGTCTTCATTAATTGGTTAAATCCTACAGGATCGTCTTCATCATTCTGTTTCTCTACACATCCAAAAGGTCCAAAAGTGAAACAGTCTTCCATCAGAGATTATTTTGTCTGGAGAGTTTCCTCTGCCCTGTCTGTTTATAACTGCAGTTATATTATAGTTTTAGCTTTTCTGATTAATTATTAACAATATTTGCTGCAGTTGCATTCCACACATGGAGGCCTCTGATCATGAATCCATCCCTTAAACAATGTTGAGATGATTTCTCTATTGTGTGTTGTATTGTCTTTATTTACTTTAATGATCAAAGGAGGTGCTTTCAATAATTTGTGCGTAAAGCGCATACACACAGTTAGGACAGAGGGAGAAGCACCATACTTTTTCACCCACGTGCTCCGACTGCTATTAATCAAAAGTTAATTTTACATGTATGGTTTATATGTATTGTATTATAACTGCAGTGCAGCTGCATCACTACAAGTGGCTTATTTCAGCATCTCTGTTCACTTCTCCAACTTGCTGAAACTGTCATTTAAATAGCAACACAGCACAGACAGCTACAACTACTTTGCATCCAGATTGTGTACCATTTAAATAGCAAAGGGCACTATAAGTGCTATAGATTGTCTAAATAGGGCTCATGAAGTTTATCCTTAAGCCGCAGTGTTGGTGTATGAAATATTCTCCTTAGTTGGACCTATACTGTGGGGAAGCTGATTTTTAATGAATTCTGAAAGGCTTTTGTTTGTGAGACAGCAATCTCTGCAAGACAAAAGAAATATCACAACTGAGAGACAGACAAAAAGATGGCTCTCCCCTCAGATGTCTTGAGGTACAACCCAGCTCCCTTAATTGCATCCACCTTTCCTTCACTTGTGTCCTGTCCTTGGATTTGAGTTCCTCCCACTGAGGACATTAGAAATGTATCAAAAGATATGAGGAGGGGGGAGTCGAGGACACACGTGCTTAGTGAAATGAGATGTCCTTTGTTCTGAACCTTTGTTGTAATGACATCTGTTTCTGATGATGATGGCACAGCTGGATCGATCTGCAGATGTTGACAGCTCTATAGTGACCTTAGATGCCCCCTTTCTATTCAGGGCAGAAAAATTAATAAATAACAGTAATAAAATTCTAGCATCAGAATGGCTGTCATGATAGTGGACATGAAGGATCAGAAGGACCAGAGCTATATTCGGGTAAGGCAACTGTGATGTACACCCGACTGGATTTTGTGTAACCTTTCTCTTGCTAGTCATAATGTGCATCTCATTAATTAATCTGCTTCGTGGTGATGGGTCAGGCAGGCCTGGTTTAGTGGCTTTGTTTTGGTTTTAGCATGTGCATTGTGACCAGGGTGGCTTCTCTTTTTTTAGTTAGTTTAGCTGGCCTTCCATACCTTTGCAATTATTTTTGTTGGTACTCATTTTGGTGTCAGGTCTAGTTGAAAAGTTTGTTGTTTAACTGTGACTCTGAATTATGTTATTAAAAACTGAGCCTTTCTGGAGGTTGTAAGCATCTGTTTTTCAAGGTTTCAAACTGTGACATGTGCTGTTTGCAGTGAGAAGCAAAAAAGGAGCGAGAGAAGAAGCTGATGTACAGAATGAATCAGACCAACACAGTGATGCAAGGAAGGAGAGAGGGAGAGGGAGAGAGAAAGAGACGGAACGGTGATGTCAGCTAAACCTCACCGATCAATGAGAGAGAAGTGCTGAAGGTAGCTGCATTCACACAGAGAGGGAGAGAGAGAGAGAGAGAGAGAGAGAGAGAGAGAGAGAGAGAGAGAGAGAAAGTGAGGCGGAGGGATGATGGAGAACAGTGATAGAGGGAGAGTTCAGAGATGCATGCAGGATAAGTGCTGATTGAAGAGAGAACAGTAAAAATGGAGAGACAGGCAAGTGAGGATAATGGCATTACATCACACACACACACACACACACACACACACACACAAACACACACACACACATAGGCAAGGAGTGCTCTACTGAATGGGATGCAGTAATAATCAGCTCTCTCTCTCTCTGTGTGTGTGTGTGTGTGTGTGTGTGTGTGTGTGTGTGTGTGTGTGTGTGTGTGTGTGTGTGTGTGTGTGTGTGTGTGCGCGCGTGTGTGTGTGATGTAAGAGAAAGAGAAAGTTTAATAGCAAAGAGCTCATATCAATCCCTGGGAGATGGCAGATGCTGGGACCCTGTAATGATAAAGCACACTCATCCAGGCACTTAGCCCCTTGTCTACACACACACACACACACTGTGGCTGTGGGTTCAGGTGTTGCAGGTCAGATGAATGGTGTGGACACTGACAGTTCTCCTGCACCTTCACCTCTACATCCACTGAACTTCTGTGCCACAAAACACACGCACTCACAAGTAGAGCACTGAGTACAACTTGAATTAATTTTCAAAACTTTTATCTGCAGTTTAGTAACCAATTAAGTGATCAGATCATAAAACCATGAAAACCATGATATACAAATGAAAAACAACACAAAATGCAGCAGCAGCACAGATTTGGAGTAAGGATGTTAATCATTAATCATTAGTCAATTAATTGCCCTTAAGAATTGAACCATTTCAAAATGTATTCACGGATATTTAATCAATAGACATGGCAGTAACTTCACCTTATTTGACATTGTTTAGTCTGGAGGAGCTGTTTGTTGAATCAGGAAAATTAAACTACAATGAGAAAAAAATGACAAAAACCAGTAAAAAAAATTGAAAACAAGAAAAAATATATGTTTTGTATCTTACAAATGAATAATTATTAATTGATCATCAGTGTTTTCAACTATTGTTTGAGGAAAATGCCCAAAATATACAACCCTAGTTTGGAGAGTTACTGTGACCACAGAGCTGAACAGGGAAGGGATGTGGAGGAATTCAACCGGAGGATTTGGAGAAACTGAAACCTCTACTGACAATGTAATAGACATCAATGGTTAAAAGTAACAAATACTGTGAGTACTTTTTGAGACAAATATTTTATACTTTTACTTCAGTATATTTCTAACACCAATACTTTTACTTGTAATTGAGTAATATTTCAGCAATGTAACAGTTCAACAGTTTTAAAATGCAAAAAAAAGAACACAAAAAAACACAAAATGTCTCCATACTGCTCCTGTGGTGTAATCCAAGTGTCCGTAAGCCGAAAAAGACGCCATTTACACCATGTTTTTAGCCTGAATGTCAACTGTAGCCTCTCAGATCTGATCCTCCTGCACATGCCTGAAGAGGGCACACAAGCTCTCGCCCAAGCGACGTGGCTGCAGCAAAGAAATGATGTTCCTCTTCTATGTCAAAGTCCTGACATTTTCTTCTTTGTTGAAAGTTTGAAAGTCAACTGTGCACATAACAAGTCACTATTTCTGCGCAGATCTCTCTCTGTTGTCTGAGCAACTTCCAGGTAGCATGTAAACACAGGCGTGAAGGTATCGCAAGATCTCATATATCTTGCGATGCGCTGCTTGGGTGAGAGCCTGTGTACCTGCGTGCGCACAGAGATCAGGTCTCAGAAGCTAAAGTTGACATTTAGGCTAAAAACATGCTGCTATCACTTCAAATAAAAAACACTCAAATAAGTTCAGTTTCAAGAGTTAGTGGATTCACTTCCATAATTTAAACACTGACCACATCTCTGCAATCTTACAGCATTTAGCGACACTGTTCATGCCGGGCTTTTCTCCTTTTAATGTGCTCCCTCTCAGCTCAACCCTTTCTCTTTCTTTTTCTTCACATGTCACATGCACTCCATGCACTCTCCAGACCAATCAGCTTGCTAGCCCACCAGGAGCCTACTGAGGTTCCTAAACCTACAGAGAAGTGTTATCTGTGCAGCTCCCCTCAGCCTTACAGAGCTTTATAATGAGTTTCAGTTCATGCAAGCCTCATGCAAGAACATGTTCATATTCTTATGTTGAATTTCTCTTACTTTATTTCAATGAAAGATGACTGCAAGGAGATCACAGAGATCGAGGCCACAATAAAGTGGGGATGTTCCCATCGACTTCATAAACCTGCTTGTCCAGATATGCAGCCAATACACCTGACAGCAGGTAATGATACAACATTCATTAATGATTAGAGGCTTTACATGTCAATTTACAATTATATTATAATCTGACATGCAGTCAAACAGGATAATGTTGACATAATTATGAAGTGTTATGTATATCTCAAAATGTCTAAAAACAATTGAAATATATAGTCATTAGAGATTTAAAGATTTTGGTTTGGATACCAGCAGACTGACTGCACATGACTCTATGACAGGACTGGACCTTGTAAATTATGTTTGTGTTCAAAATTCAAAATATGAGAAAATTTATGAATGCAACAAGCTCTCCTAAATCACTCGTACCCACCATTTTAGGAACAAATCTGATCATATGAGCAGTTCTCATGAGTCCCCATGTTTAGCTGTCCCGCCAACAAGTTCACTGTTTTGCTTCCCTCTATATCCCATTTTTCAGCCACAGCAGGCAGCTGTTTTCAGAGAAAAGTTCTAAAGAGCAACTGTACACTGCCTGCTCAGCACCAAACAGCAGACACACACAGGACAGACATCTGTATCTGTTGACTGTGTAAAGAGTTGTTTTAAGCAACCAGGTTTAATCATGCTTAGATGTCAGGGGCAGGTATTGTAGAAAACACTGCTTAGTACATTTTCTCTTCAAACCTTAAAATCTCCTTAATAAATGAATGCAACAGTTTTTGAAATGACCACCAAGAAATGTTTACAGACACCATCTAGCAGCTGAATCTGATACTTTAAACAAACATTTAATTTAGATTTGTACTTTTTCAGATTAGATCAAAAGAAGATAAATAACTACATATAACTGAATCTACATTTTGTATGTTTAGAATAAAATAAGCTTTTTTTTATTACACATAGATTTGTGCAGGAAAACAAATAAGTGAAGTGACTGCTAGTTCTCCAATCAGAGCTCCGTTTCTCCTCATACTGTACCCCCACCCCCATTCCTCCTTCTCTCATCACCTCGTTCTCTCCTCTCATCACCTCCCTCCTGCCCCTCGGCTAAGCAGTATTCCACTGTGAGCTGCCTTAGCTCTGTTTGGCCTTTTAATTTGTGTTAATTGCATGTTAATCGAGCAACATCTGCCTGAGCAGAGGCGCAGAGGTGTGTGTGTGTGTGTGTGTGTGGTAATTAGAAAGGTGCTGTGCTTTGTGAGTTAGTGTGTAAAGTGTGATTACCCAGCAGAGGGTCACAGATAAGTAGGTGAAATCCTCTGAAGGTTGGTTGTGACTACTGATAATACAAGTGGGTCGAGACAGCAATTTATTGCATTGATTAATCCATGATATTATTATTATTAACATGTGAAACAGTTTCATCAAAAATTCATATTTAAAATGATAGGGATGAATCCCGGTACTGAACAGGCCCTAAGGCTAGCTTGTACCTTTAACTATTTATCAAACACATTTGTTCATCTTTTGAACTGATGATTCAATCAGGAATGTTTCATGTACAAACAGATTTGTCCTTAAGTGGTGCATACGAGTGATTTAGGAGAACTTGTCTTTGAGATATGAACACAGTTTACGACGTCCAGTCCTGTTGTAGAGTCATTCTATTTGACCACATTTCAAATTATAGTCAAAATTTTCATATAAAGCCTATGATCATTCCTGTATTCAAGTTCATCACAGCGCTGACACATAGAGACAGACAACCATTCACACCTACAGGCAATTTAGAGTCACAAATTAACCTAGCATGCATGTCTTCGGACTGTGGGAGGAAGCCGAAGAACCCAGAGAGAACCCACGCAGACAACATGCAAACTCCGCACAGAAAGGCCCTGCCCAAACCAGCTGGGGGATCGAACTCAGGACCTTCTTGTTGTGAGGCAGCAGTGCTAACCACTGCACTACCGTGCCGCCCTCATATCAAAACATTTCTTCTATATTTCAGCGACAGTCCGACAGATGGCATTAGAGCACTTACTTTTCCCGTTTCTTTGCTTTAGCAGGTCTTCTAAATTTACTGGTGATGCTGTTAAAGTGACAGATTTTCCTTTATGGATCTATATGGAAAGCAGGACATCAAACTCCAATTTCATAAGTTCTTCTTTTTTCTCTTCGATGCCATTTTCATGAAAAAACACTTCCTGACATATAGAGCATGAAGTGCAGCCTGATATGGTATTATTGGGGCAGTAATTATGATAATTTACAAGTCTCATGCACTCAGATACACACAGGTGGACCATTTACACAGTTATTTGAAGTTAGAAGTGTTTGTTAAATCTGATGTGGCATGTTCATACAAGCCCTGTGTACAAAAGAAAAGTAAGAGAAATTTATGATTAGAATACGAAAAATGTTCTTGCATGATCCCCAATGTCTTGAGAAGATGAATTTGAAATAATTACTTTCTATTTCCAAATATAATGTGGCTGATAAACTTTTTTGCTTGTTTTCTTCAGGAGTTTCCATATGTTTTGTTATGTGATTTTAATTAGTGTCTTTTATGTATAAAGATCATGAAGCCCTTTGTAAATAAATGTTTCATAAATAAAAAACAGAGCTACTATTGGCATTACATTGTCATTGACATGGTGAGTCTATTACACAGTATGTGAAATAATCCTGTTCAAAGTAGCCAGTGCGTCACAAATCCCTACATAGAGTATGTTTCTCTTGTTGATCCCTGTTCCACCGGAATCTTCCATCCAGTGTGTGGAGTCTTTCATTAAGCTTAGCATGGTATGGAATGGAATGGCTTTAAAGCTGTAAGCCCTCTTCTGCCTCAGTCAAAGAGCTCAAATCCGCCTTTCTTCCTCCATGGTCGCCATGCCTCCACCATCCATGGTGTGTGAGCAGCCAGGCAGGAAGAGGAAATAATTACATGAACATTATCATACACAAGCAGCCTGAGCTTCCTCCATTGTCACCAAGGAAACAGTCCTGAGCTGTACGTGTGTATGTGTGTGTGTGTGTGTGTGCGTGTGTGTGTGTGTGTGTGTGTGTGTGTGTGTGTGTGTGTGTGTGTGTGTGTGTGTGTGTGTGTGTGTGTAAGAAGGAAAGCTCTCCAAACCTAATCTACCCAACCAAGGGAGGCATGGTTTGGTATGCCAGTTACACACCCACACGCAAACACACACAGGCAGCCAGAACCACAGAAACACCTCCACCTGATTACACTCTGAATAAGTTCTTCCAGATGTGTTGGTACTGTGTTTCTGAATGAAAATGGGTGTGTATCTCCATGTGAGTGTATCTGAGTGTGTGTGACTTGCTGAGCTCAGCAGTGTGCCTGCGGTCTACCTCCCTGGGCCTATAATAGAGGCTATCAGATGGGAGCACCACCAGACAGGTGGATTATAAAGAGTTAGATGGCTACAAAGCCTTCCCTCTTCAGGGATTAGACCAAAACACACACACATGCAAGGAGATATAAAGTGCCATATTTAACTCATGCCTCTTTTCAAAGATGGTCTTTGGCATATGAATGATGTGAATGACACACGTGACAGCTGTGAAGACACTACATCAGTCAAACAGCGAGGACTCTGGACAACAGGCTGAATAAACAGCAGAAACAGACAACATCAGTGGTCTGTGAACACCAGCGCAAAACCTCTCACAGAGACCAAACCAGGCCAGGAGTCAGTGGACAGCCAGAGAACTTTTTGCAGTTTTTGTATGCAAATGAAATCATATTCACGTGACAACAGTTCTACATTGTTCTCTCCTGCAACTTGAATGTATGCTGTCAGATTGGTTCCAACAAAGTGGATCTGGGGAATTAAGTTTCAGCTTGTTGAGAATGAAGAGTTTTAATTTTAAGTGATTCAGGAAATGAAGGGGAATGAAAGCCCAGTTTTCTTTTTTGATTTTGTCAAGTCAAGTCTAGAGCAATCAAATTTGTGGCTCCACACTCCTGCCAGAAACTCAGGGGTTACTGTCTTGCCTTAATAACAGCCACCTGTTAACCATCTACAGAAGTTCCATATTCAGCGATGTAGAAAAGTCTGGCTCCACACATGTACACTATTACATCATTCCATTATTAGACATTTGGCCCACGGCAGCCTGATCAATTTCTCATGTGGCCCCCCATGAAAAATAATTGCCCACACCTGTTCTACAGGGGCCACAGGAAAGGGGGTGCTGCGCTATGAAGCCTCCTGAGGCAAAATGTGATTTGTGATTTCAGGCTATATAAATAAAATTTAATTGACTGATTGAAATGTAAAACCTGGAACTCGTATCTACAGCAGACACATGCATGTGCACATGAATGTAGTAGAATAAAAAGTGATTTTATACAAAGAAACAGTATGTGGAAAAACAAGTAACTGAACAGGAAAAGGTACAAATAGCAAAACACAACATGTGTGTAAATACAGTCATTTTGTGTGTCTATAGAAAATACAAATGAAAGGTCAAGGTCTTTCTATAGAGAGCCGGTATGTCACCAGAGCAATCTTACAATGTTTATGTGCATGTCATAAAATTGCATCAGTGCCAGAATGTCAGGAGCAACACTGATGGCTATTATTCATTTTAGTTAAAAAACAACAAGCTGATATATTGGCCTGACAGTATATTTTTAGCACAAAAGTAGCGTGAGTCTTTTAGGCTACAGTGAACGAATGTATGGTGCCTTTTTCCTTTATCCTGCAGTAACTATGCCTCTTGACAGTAACAGTTACAGCTTGTGACAAACTCTCCACAGTGACTGTAAAACACTCCCAGTAATGCTGACTGTAGAATGTCTCCTCTCACTGGACTCCCCCTTTCTGCCATCACTGTCTATACACTCCCATACCTTCTCAGCATGCTCCAGTCTTATTGCTCCTGACAGCTTGAAGGCTGCTCAACTAGAGACAAGTGGTGGTGCAGTTAACTATAGTGTGGACATCCTTAGCTCTGCCTGTGTGTGCTGTGTGTGTGTGTGTGTGTGTGTGTGTGTGTGTGTGTGTGTGTGTGTGTGTGTGTGTTTGCAGTTCTGTGCTAAAATGCAGCTGAAATACAGCTAATTTGTCAGTGACATGTAGCCACCAATCTGTCCCTGCTGTGTGTGTGTGTGTGTGTGTGTATAGTTCATGCATGCATTCATTCATGCACACTTGCTTGATCCTTAAGAAATGACTAAACTCCTTGTAAGTGAAATCTAACTGTTCTCTTCTCAGTCTGTGTATCTGCTGGCTCTCATTACTTTTTTGTTTTATGCGTTTTTTTTTAAGCTTTTATTGGAAGCAGAGGGTGGGGGATTTTTTTTTCTTTTTAAGTTTTAGGTTTCATATTGTGTGAAGAAGTGTGGTGTCAAAGAAACTTTAGAAATACAGTCAGAGTCAGTCTCCTGCATGCTTCCCAGTGTGCCACCCACCACTACAGAAGGATTTGAGTTGTGCGGAGCGCAATGAGCCAACTATCTCCAAACTGTACAACCTTCAAAGAAGAATACCACACCAGTGATTGGTGGTGAAATTATGGTTTAATTTTCATTGTCTGCATCCTGCTGCATTCTAAAGTCAAGTTTCACCCACTGCTCTGATTGCATCCCATGGCCACTTACAAAATATTCTGTTTTAAAAACCCAGATATTTGAACACATTTAACTGAACATATATTCACAGACAAGTTCTGAACTTGAGGTACTGATGAACAACACAAGTATTTTGTGTGTTTCTTAACTGATAATGATTCAAATACAGGTCTGACACAGGCCATGCTGACTTCTGCAGCATCTATGAGCCGTGGTGGAATTAACCTGTTAGTGGCCTGGAGGGCAAAGATTAGCTGTGTCACTGCACAGGTCATTGCAGGACCTCATGATCTTGTGATGGCAGAAATTAAATTAAATTTAAACCTAATAAAAATTAATCTCAGCAATTTATCTGCCTTTCACAGTATAACTGGAGAGGAGAACCTTCAATCCTAACAACCTCCTCTGAGTGACCAAAACTGAACCTAAAACAAAGCATATGGTTTAAGTAGCTCTCTGGCAGCATTACGCATATTACAAAGAGCCCTTCCCATGATCAGGGAAGGCTTGGTTAAACACTGCACTTTTGCACAGTTGCACAGAAAGTTCAGGCTACACTAGTATGATTAGTATTCCAGTGGCTGGGTATGATTGGTTCCAACTGACTTTTGGACACTCTGAGTTTTGGAGTTTTTGGAAATGTTTATATAATAATAATTTCCAAGTTTTTATTATTTTGTGCCTTTATTTGACATTAGCAACAGCTGAAGATAGACAGGAAAGGGGTACATGGGTCCCATGCTCTACCAAATGAGCAACCAGAGCAACCAACAACCTGTTTTTATACAACAGTGTTCTGCATCACTCCATATTCATGGTGTTTAAACTTTCAAAAGCAACATTTTCACTGGGGTGAAAAAACTGTTTGCTCTCCTGCTTGTAACACCAAAGGAGGCATGCAGCTGTGCTAACAGCACCATAAGCTACATTTATGCAAACTGATGAGTTATATTCATTTAAGAAAGTTGAGTTAATAAAAAAGACTCATCAATCACTTTATTTAAAATTAAACTTCAAATGTAAAAAAAAAAAATAAAAATAATTTGGTATAGGCCTACATTATACTTCTTTTGCATGTGAATGAACAGAACAGAAATATTCATTATTTGCTGACCACAGTGTGTTGCACTTTATTAAAAATAATTTTGGATGGGGGGGCCACGATACAGTTTCCAACTGCATTACACCATGATTCAGGGTTTGGCATAAACAAATGTCCAATCACGCGTGCATACCTGCCTACCTGCCAGAACTGAGTAAAGAGCTGCATTGATGAAAAGTTATGTAATGCATATGATTATAGAGATATTACATGTGTGTCTTGTTCCATTTTTTAAGACTATAAAATATTTTTCAACTAATTATCATTTGTTATGAAGAAATTGGTTTAATAAAACAATGAAATAGTCATATGAATTAAGCACATTGTGTTGCAAAGTTTTTGTCAAACACACATTACACTCTACATGGTTCATAAAGTTACTCTAGACTCACCGTTACTGTGTTGGCTGTGAGGGCGGGGGTGTTGCTGTCGTTTACCGGCTGTTCGCTCTGCGTATGTGTCGGCGTGTACAATGTCAGGGCATGCTCGGCCACTGTACTTGATCCCGTGTAGTCGGCCGGTGGGTGGGTGTGGGGCGTGGCGTACTCAGCCGGGATCCCATTCTGTGGTGGAGGAGGGTACTGGGCAGGTGGAAAGGGTTGGGCCATTGCTTCAGGGGGAGCTGGGGCCTCTTGGTTGCCCTGCAAGGACAGAGGGAAGGAAGAGAGGAAAACCAACAGATTAATGAGGGTTGATTCTTTGTGACCTGGCTTAGTTGTCTGAGTCGTGATGCAGCTTGTCAAATCTATCTAATGTCAAACTATAACATAGACATTGTGAGACAAATGAGTGAGACTGCAAATATCTTTAGCCTGAAGAAACAAACGTACATAAGGTTTGCACATAACAGGCATTGTCAAAGAATCGCGTAGATGCAGCACAATCTGTGAAATAGCACTTCTTTGCAATTCTGCTCATTGACACATCTATAAATGGTGGAGCGGGCAACACTATCGATATACAAATGGGTATTTAGGGGTGTTTCTACACATATGTCAAACTTAAAGACCGCAGGCCAAATCTTATGTGGTTTGTGAGAGCTTGCAAAGAATATAATTTGCACAATACAATTCTATGCTTTTTTAAAAAATAGAAGTACAGTGTCTATAAGTTACATGTTCCAAAAAGCATCCTGATTTTGTTATATGTGCATGAAGTTAAGGTGTCTAGTCACAAGATGTCATTAAACGGTCGATAGTGCCTCAATATCATATAGCTATTTCCACAAGACAGTATATCTTCTTTGTCTTACTCTACTTTGTATATTTATCTTTGTAAAACAAATTGTATAATAGTTGTTGTAGTTTTTGCTAAAAACCAACACCAATTACATGCAGAATTAATTATGTATTAGTAGGCAATATTAGATACATTTTTATAGACTTCAATTTACAACTGGCCCATTGAAAGCAACCATAATGTGGCCTGAGATGAAACAGAGTTTGACACCCCTTTTCTATATCCATTCTGGCTATCTATGGGAGTGAAAATAGAGAGTCACATGTCTGCAAGCTCATCTGGATCTGACTTTCTTAATAGAACAGACTTGGATCAGACTCACACTTATTTAACCCTTTCATTGTGCTCATGTATGCACACAGCACAGCACACACAGGCCACTTTAAGAAATATTGCTATGCAAGCATGCAGAGTATTGGGGAGAAGTTGGAGTTCCTCAAAGTTTCTAATGCTCCTGCTACATTTTAACCCTTTCATGCATAGAGGTCACTACAGTGGAAAGCTATTCAAAAGCCATTTTCTTGCATATGCATGGGCTTTGATGGCATAGATGCACATCAGCCACTACAGTGGACTCTATTGCATCGTCTTATACCCCTACACTTAGTGGAAAGCCATTGTATATGCTATTTTTTTCCCCTCCAAACCAACATGGCTGACTGTCAGCCAGAAGTGCCAAGTTCCTCTGGAATATCAGTCCATTTCTTCTATTTTAGGAGAACCTTGCAGATAAAAAAATGTTGTAACATCAAGTAACATCTAAGGAGTCCTGTCATTGTTAAATTTTCCAATCACTGATTTTAGATTGTGAGAAAATTTGAATTTATCATCTGTCCACTAAATTGGACATCATGTGTCACTAGCTATATTTTGACTACAATTCATACTGTTACTGTGACTGTTGGTCTTAAAAATACTTCATCTGCAGTAACTCTTTTGGGTGTAAATAAATGTATTTATGTTATTAGAATGCAATTAGCTTTTTTTTGTATATCATTACATTTTGTAGTGGTCAAGAGCACAGCGGGATAGGAAGCCCTACAAGATAGTGGAGCACATACAATCTGAGTCAAGTGAGAATGATGCTAGTGGCAGTGAGGATGAATGGCTGCCAGGAAAAGAAAAGAAAAGTTTATACACTGATAGGTGCAAACACACTGAGGCACAGTAAATATTTCCTTCATGTTGCACACCACTAAACCTCGAGTCTCTGACATGATAGGATCTTGTCATAGTGCTACCCTACCCTCAGTTCAGAGGCTCTAATGGACAGACCAACTTTATGCCAATGGTGTGTGTGTGTGTGTGTCTGTGTGTGTGTGTGTGTGTGTGTGTGTGTGTGTGTGTTCTTTTTCCATATATTGATGTTATGGCAAGGTTTATAGCATTTTTAGCAAAGCTAACAGTAAAAACATCAATTGTTCGATTTGAATCTCTATAGAGGAGTGAAATGGAGTATTCCAAAATTGCAGTTGCAATAATTGAAGTTGTAATATTTTTGTATGTATTTGATAGTTTTCATATCATTTTATATTATTATATTGGTTGGTTTGTCAAATACACACACTATTACTATGTTATTACTGTATTATTATTAATACAGTATATTTTGAGTTTAGAACGAAAACGCATGTTGTCCACTCAAGTGGACGTGAAAATATCGTTGAAAAATCTGGATAAAAAAAAAAAAAGTTCAAATCTTGTTTTTTCATGCCCTAAGAACAATAAAAACACATAAGAAAAAAATCCTGACTGAGATTGTCATAATTCATGCATGATTAGCACTACAACTAGAAGCCAATAAGGGAATTAAGCTGTGAACCTCTATTTACTTGTTTGTTGCTGGATCATGTTGCTGTGTTTACAATGTTTCTAGTGGCACATCTCGGTGTGATGGTCCCTTTTCAGAGAGCACTTAAAGTAACAATGACATTGGCCTCTGCCTGAAAACTTGCAGACTTTGTTGGACTAGGACTTAAACACCACAGGCCAGGGCAATTTCAGTGATGAATCTACACAGGGTTTAATGCATCTGACCCCTAGTCTTTATATTGGAGGATGGTGGGGACATCATGGCAGTTAAGTTGAACAGAGATGTTTTATGAGGGGACATGAGACAGACTGGAGGAGTGACGGGACAAGAATGAAGGGGAGGAGAGAAAGTGACTCAGTTAATCTGTGTATCTTCTTCAATGAGCTACTATTACAGCCATGTTCAGTCATAAAATCTGAACAGTGACAAGACTGAGAGATGACACACGAGATCATCAAACTCCCCATCTGTCGCTCAATAAATATTGAAAGAGATCATTGAATCAAATACAAATGCAGCATGTGGCATTGAGTGTGTGTGAGTGTATCATTTGTATATGGCAAAAGACAAATATTGGTGTTATTTGTAGAACAGAAGTCTGTTTGATTGTGATATAAACCACCTCACCCACACTGAAATTTCTCTGTGGAAAGATGTTCCTCAAACACATCCACACATCCCCTCAAACACAGTGGACGACAAACACATTGAGCAAAGAAAAAAGATGCAAATTACATCCTTTACAGACATGAGAAAGATCAATTAACTGATACTCTTTTGACAATCCATGTTGACATTCCACAAATCCATGTTTCTCCTCTCTTCTTCACTTGCTTCAGTTGCGGTGATTCATTTTCTCTTCCTTGTTAAGGTGAGTCTCCTGCTCTTTCACCCCTGTCCTGGCTCTCCTTCTAATTTACATGCCTGTCAGATAATAATTTCCTCTGTCCAATGATGATGAATCCATCTGACATATTAGCACCCTTCTTTTCTGCACTGCTCGAAAACCTGATGTAAAATGTAAAAAATCAATCACAGCAACTTTTTGAGGCCGGATGAGGCTCTGACCTTAGCTGTTTCCAATAGTGCTATTGAAGCTAGCTATTCTTATGCATGGAAATAGATGTTATTGAGCATTACAAAGCAGTTTGCCGATGGCTTACTGACTGTAGCCACATTGTTCCTGTGAGAGAGTCATCGCCAACTCCCCAGGCAGAGACGCGTTATGCTCAATTTAGGGTTTACTTAGGCTCACTTCACATACAAATGAAGAAAAATATAAATCTGCAGCGGCAAACAAGTCATCAATAATGAATACAGGACTTTGTTGTGCTGTTAGATTTGGATGAGAGTAATGCTTTTTTAAACGCTCTGTGATGTCCTAACAGCTGAAATGAACACTCCACTCAGCCAGTACAAATACACACATACACACAGAATCACACTGAACAGCTCTTTTCAAGCTTTAGTGACAGTTTCAGCCTGTGGTTATTTTCTATTTGATTTCCTTCCTCTCAGCTCAGACAGTGTACATTTGTATGATCTTTCAAATCACTTGCTTTCAGGTGGCAAGATTTGAAGAGGAAAAATGTGTTGCTGATGTTGTAGGGATTATTCTTTTCTTTCCTCTTAGGTCAAGGGCGTTTCTAGAGGGGAGAATGGGGGGCACTGGCCACCCCTGAAATCTGATTGGCCACTCCCACTATCCTTAAGTATGATTGGTTATCTGTCCAGTGAGAGGCGGAACTTTAGTTTAAACAAGTTTAGTTTTCTTCTGTATGTAGCTTTTTGGTCTAGCTTAATTCACTTAAATAATAAATCATAAATCATGATTTGTGCTTGAGGACTTAGATAAAGAATTGAAACGTTTTATTACTTTTGTATGGTGCCACTAGTTATCATTTGAATCAGAATCAGAAATGCTTTATTGATCCTGGGAGGGAAATTGTTAATAAAAAATATAAATAAAAAAATTAAACACAGGAATGTAAGAATTCTAAGACACTGTAATGTTTGTAAAAAAGCTGATATATGAAAAGGTATGCTAATATCCGTATACATGCATGAACGTATGTACATCATGCCACTCCCACAGAGGTCAGTGCCCCACTTGGGCCATCCCAGTCAAAAAAGTCTGGACACACCTCTGCTTAGATTGTCCAGGTTATTGAAACCCATTCTTGTTTTCATAGTTTTATCCACATTTGTTCATGTACTGTTGTTAGTTCTAATTACACTGCATTCACCAAAGACATTGCTGAGACCATAGTGACATTATTCCAACAAAGTTAAAACACATTGTCACTCCCAACTCCTCACTATACTACACTTCAAACTGTGACGTTGTAGGTACCCCTCTGGCATCAGCTTTGCATGTGAAGAGCTTCACAGTCAAGTTAGCAATAATAAATATGCAACATCTGTGTAGATTTTCAAAATAAAGGCAGAAATACCATGCGATTTTGGAAAAGATTATGGTTTGGGTTAAAATAAATAAATTCATGTTCATCTTGTAATAAACTTAACTCCTTCCCTGCCAGTATTTAAAAAAAAAAAAGTTGCTACAAGCGCTAGCATTTTTGACAAAATTCACTGAATTTTCAACACCCATAGATTTTTCACATCTATCTACGAATGGTGCTTCAGAAGTGTCCTCCTTTTTGACTTTCTCCTCTTTGTCTTTTCTGAGAATGTTCTGGTAATTTCAAACAGATTCTTTCTCGTCGATTTGCCCATGTGTTTGAGTTTGTCACATCCATATTATGTGTGTGACATCACTGTGGCATTAATTGTGCGTGTCCCCCACTCGAAACACTGTCTGAGAGGCCCGGGGCTGGAGTGCTTTCTGCCCCAGGGGCTGCAGTGTGACCAGCCTCGCTGTGTCCCGGTTGCTGTGGATTTTGGGGACTGCAGTGCAAGCAGTGCCACTCTGTGTCTGGGCTCTGTGGCCATGTTGTAGTGCTCTCTGACCCATGGATCTGCAGCTGAGCACCAATGTTATCATGCTATAAAACATTTTCTTATTCTTCTGCTATTCAATTCTGGCAGTTCTCCTCTTCTTCGAATGTCAAATTTTTGTCAGATGATTCATAACAGTGTCCCCTAATGCTAAGCAGTCAAAACAGCAATTGACAGTCATTGGTTGGGTGTCAAATGGGGCATGAATCCTGGTCTCCTGTGTGACCCATCTACTCACCCCACCTCCCCATATACAGACTTCCTCACTTTTTACACCACGTCATCTGAACTCGACAGCACATTAATAAACTGTAACATTGCAGCTGTGCCTTAGTGGTTGTTGAGTGAAAGTGGTCAGACAGGTGAAGAAACAGGAGCACTGTCAGTTCAAAAATAAACGTAGTCATGGATGTAATGGATGACATCAGATTTTTACTGCACGATTAATAGAGAGTTGCCAGCCTGTCTGTTCAGAGAGCCTCTGAAACTAATTGCTTTTATGAAAAAAAAATTAAATGTGTTCCTTTGGTTTACTAGCCCTATTAAAACTAAATTTATATCAGCTACAGATACTCATATTAGAATTTTAATCCTTTCATTAGAATTTCAATTTTCTGCCATCAGTGACAGTTGATTGCTGGGTATCGGTTTGTTAGGAATGGAACATAATAATGGTTATTTGTTGGAATTAAATTCAGTTACTTTGGTTGATCTAATCAGCTTGTGAAAAAAGTTAAGGAATTAAGTGAGTTACAGCTGATTTTGTATTAGAAGTATCTACGTTTCTATGATCCCGTTCCTTTACGCTCAGTCTGTCGAGCTGTTGACCTTTCACCCATTGCAGCTTGTGTGGCTGTGGGAAATGATGTTTGTTAAAGCACACTAAAATCAGAAATACTAAATAGACAATGATATTACATTGTTTTTTAGTTGTGGTCATTGTTTTTACTGTTGAGCAGCGTTATACTGTAGGGAAGTTATTTTGGAAGAGGACTCAGAAGTTCAAGGTTCACACTAGCTCTCTGTTTCACTCCTTTTGGTCTGGCCCAGATTTCTCTTACTGTTAATCTGAGTCTGTGCAGGGTGGAGCTGTGGCCCGGGGCGAGTCTTGGTTCACTAAAACAAGAAGCCTCATCGATAGGCCTCCCTGCCTCGCAGCATCGATAAAGACCTGAGCTGATGTATGGGCCCAACTGGTCAATATACACACTGGAGACAAGCACATACACAAACACAAACACACACACACACACACACACACACACACACACACACACACACACACACACACACACACACACAGACACATCAGCAGTGAGCTATGAACAAAGACAGTCAAGTTAAATAATGGCAGGAGTGTGTGAAGTGAGAGCTGCAGGGAAAGTGCTTTACCTGGAAGTTTTCTTTTTAATATGCCTAAATCATGAGCGGATGTGTGATACATCTCCCTGTGTGTCTGCACGCACACATACACACACACACACACACACACACACACACACACACACACACACACACACACACACACACACAGCCGTGCTCATGCTGAGCTGCAGACGGTTTTGCTCTGCTGGGGTTTAAGGCAGAAAGAGGGAGCAGGGATGGAGGCAGAGGGAGAAAGAGAGTTAGAGAGAGCCAGAGGCAGAGTGAGAGGGAGAGAGTCAGTGAACTTCCATCATCCATCAAAGTGACTGAGGCGCTGACACACTGAGACATCCCCAGATCCTTGTCGACAAATTGCGCTGGTAAATGATTTCTCCTATCAGCTAAATCATACTATCCATCCCTCTCTTCCTCTATCTCTCCATCTATCTCTCTGCATCATCCACATCTCTCTCTCTCTCTCTCTTTTTCTCTATCCTTCATCTCTCCCTCATTGAGTTTATTTCTCTTTGGCTCAGTGGAGCACCATGCCTGACGTCTGATGGACTCTGGCTCCATTTATGCATCTACTACATGTATGATGTGCTCTCTCTGTCTGTTCACCTCTCTCTCTCTCTATCATTCAAACACACATACACTAATACACACACACACACACACACACACAAACTCAGCTGGTGTGATGATATTACTTCATGCAAGCAAAAGTCAAGTAAAAAAAAACTGAGAACTAAAACACAGAAAAATCAAGTCATTGAAATACTTACAGCACAGCGTAGAATTTCATTCACGAAACCATCACTAATGAACTAATTTATTCATGCATCAGTTATTCTGATTCATATAGTGGGGATGCACGCGATTAGTCGACAATACGATTAAATGTCCCCACCCACCCATGCTAGTCGGGACCAGAAATACTAGTCGTTTAAAATATTTATCAATATTTCTTTCATGCATGATGCCAGTTATCTGTTGCCTCTAAGATTTTAGACTAGTCGGGGCTGCGGCTCTGTCAGACAGCAGCTCCTCTCACCCAGCGTGTATGCTCCAATCGCCCTGCCAACCCCGGATGTTTATATCAGCAAAGTCACACAGATGAATGTAGACTGTGACAGAATAAGCTGATATTTATTCACTCGACTGGAGAAACGTGACCACATTTAGCACAGAAAAAGACATAAACCTGAAAACGGAGCTGCTGCTGCTGCTACTAGCACTGCTAATGTTAGCCACACTGTGTGACAGGCTGGCAGCTAACGTTAGCTTTGGGTCCTTTACCTGCAGACACTGTGACCCTCTTCGGTCTGAAAAGGTGAAGCATTTAGTTAGTTAGTTGTCAGCAGAGGTGTAGCTCTGAGTCACATGACTTCAGTCAGGTCAAATCATGAATATTTCTTCAGCTCCACTTTGACTTTACTAAATCTAGTGTCTTGTGACTTCACATGGACTTAAGCCACTTGACTTGGAATGACTTGACATCCTCCCCAAGACCAAAGATTAAAAATGAAGTGAACTCTTTATTTTTCTAATAACCTCAATCAGTCATCAATCAGTTGGTAGCCACATAAGTGCTAGCCACTGCTCAGAGAGAGCAGTCAGTGCTGACATAAAACAGAGAATACCTCCAGTTATCACAATCAGATATGAAGACTACAAAAATGAATGGCAACATACATTCTGATCAAAAGGTATGTATAGTGCTTAGCTTAAACCATCAAGGACCATCAGTGACACACTGTTGTGTTTACTACCCAAAAACATCAATCTATATCAATAAATATTGATACTGAATATCTGAAATGCCTTCAATGCTCATTTTTTATAATATCAATACAAGGGCTACAACTCTTTCAACTTTCAACTCTACAACTTTCGTTGTTGATTAATCTGTTGATCATTTTCTCCAAACCTTTCATATACATCTCAGTAGCCAGTAAGGAGATCTGATCACAAACAGGCCAATGAAAAAAACCCAAAACGCTGCAGCAGGCACAGGTTTGGAATAGGGATGTTAACAATCATCTGACCAGTATATTTAATCAGTTGTTTAAAAATTGTGGTAAATGCATCTTTGTGGAATAGGGAAACTTAAAACAACAAAAATACAAAAAAAATGAAAATGAGAAAACATATAAAACATGTTTATTATATCTTAGAAATTATTAATCTATTAATCGATTCAACAAGTTTCAGTTGTAAACTGAAGGTTTGATTGAACACTGCTATTATTATTAGACGTCAGTAGCAGGACCAGATCTATGAGTTGAGGAGATCTGGGGCTAAGCCTAAGCCTGTTTTTGGGCCTCTCCTGAAATGTCTTAAGAACTTAAAGTAGATAGAAATCACTGGAAAACACATATTAACACACATAAATTCATAAATTCACACCTGTTAATACATTTACATCACATTCTGTATTTATTTTGTAATTTCATTCCAAATTATCCAACATTACGTTTCTATACTACATCCCAGAGGCAAATACTGAACTTTTTAATCCACAAAGCTGAAAAATGGCTGCTTTCTGACTTTTTAGAGATACGTGGTTCTCATGGGACAGTGATGCTAGACATTAAATGGTCTTATAGACCATGATGCATTGCAATAAACAATAAACAGCACTAACAATGAATCGATAATATTATTCCAGAAACATCAGACATAATAACACTGATAGGAACATTTTACTGTAACATGTATACTTTTACTTTAAGTATATTTATCTAATTATATTTCCAGACTTTTACTTCAGTAAGGTTTTGTGAATGCAGGACTTTTGCTTCAGCAAAGGATCTGAATATTTTTTACACTCCTGTCACCTCTGAGGAGTAACATTATGTCCATATATTGTCTGAACAGACAGACAGACAGACAGACAGGCCTCCATCGAGGCTGCTGTCGGAAAGTGTGCATGTGCATATGAACATATGTTCACACGCGACACAGTTTTCTTTTCTGAGGTACAGATTACGCTGTTGCACGTTTTTGCTGATCAAACATGATAAACAGTTTTATTTCATTTTCTGATTCTTTGTGTCAGACACAGAGTCACAGAGCAGCCCTGGATGTGTCTGTAAGCAGGACACAGACAGACAGACCGCAGCACAGCTAACATCAGACAGACAGACAGACAGACCGCAGCACAGCTAACATCGGAGAGACAGACAGACAGACAGACAGACAGACCGCAGCACAGCTAACATTGGACGGACAGACAGACAGAGTGACAGACTGCAGCACAGCTAACATCGGACGGACAGACAGACAGACCGCAGCACAGCTAACATTGGACGGACAGGCAGACAGACAGACAGACCGCAGCACAGCTAACATCGGATGGACGGACAGACCGCAGCACAGCTAACATTGGACGGATGGAGAGACAGACTACAGCACAGCTAACATCAGACAGACAGACAGACCACAGCTCAGCTAATATCAGACAGACAGACAGAAGCGCAGCTCAGCTAACATCAGACAGACAGACAGACAGACAGACAGACTGCAGCACAGCTAACATCAGACAGACAGACAGACCGCAGCTCAGCTAACATCAGACAGACAGACAGAAGCACAGCTAACATCAGACAGACAGACAGACCGCAGCACAGCTAACATCAGACACACAGACAGACAGACAGACCGCAGCACAGCTAACATCAGACACACAGACAGACCGCAGCACAGCTAACATCAGACACACAGAAGGAGGAGCATCAACTTGACGTCACTGTGCATAAATGCTATCAAACTTGTAGAGGAGGAAACACAAGTTTACTGTTGACACTGTTCACTCTCAGGATGTTATTTTGTCTTTAGTTCTGCTTCCTCTTCTCATTAAAGATGTAAACATTGACACAAGCTTTGACACAAGGGGGAGGCGGAGACCTTGTGTACCTCACAGGGCCCTGTGTGACTTGTGTATTGAGCGTACAGGGCCGACCGGCTCTGATTATGTTTTATATTAAGTGTTACACCTGCAGTTTCACCTGAAGTATTTCCTGTCTGTGGTTTACCGGTGGCTCCTGCTGCTGCTGATGTACAGCTTTCTGTGGACGGTGGCGCCGGTGGCTTTTAAAATTGGTGGATATCCATGAGAATGAAATATTTCTCCTTCAGGGCAGGCTATGGAGGCTACGTGCCCGTTGGCAGCGTAGTACTGCCTCTCTGTCAGATTCCAGTACTGCACATTGACACATACACAGTGCAGTCAGAGAGAGACTGAGAGAAATTACTTGTACAATGTCATTTTCAAAACGTAAAAGATGCGGGGCTTTTGAGAAAACATCCAGGGCTTGAGCCTCAGTAGCCAGCCCCTAAATCCGCTTCTGGCCAGTAGTAATGAGATAGATGTAAGTAACTAATACTCTGAGTAGTTTTTGACAATGATACTTATTTTTAACACCAGTAGTTTTACTTGTAATTGAATAATATTTTAGTAATGCAACAGTACATGTACTTGAGTACAGATATTCAGTACTCTTTCCACTACTAGTGACAAGACATGGAGCCATACGTCTGCGTGCTCAACTTGGTGATTAATTCAAGAATTGCTTCATAATCAATTAATAATTGATTAATCATTGTAGCACTAATCAATACTCTGGTACCAGGTGCACTCTCTGGCTCTATTTTCCTTCTGACAACAAGTTGACACACACCACTGCAGTGTCCACATAGTCCTGTGTCCTTCCACCCACAGTGCTGTCTTCTTCTCATTACTCACTCGTCTTATACACCATATCTGTTGTCAGGTTATAACCCTGCTTTATCTGTCTTTTAAATAAAAATCAAAACTTCCATGCCCTCAGTGTTGAGTCCATTTTTTCCCCGGTGGTACTGAACATTTTTAAAGTACTGTATTGAAATTAGAAATTCCAGTATTGTGATAACACTGGTATATACACTAGATCAGACTGAGTTTTTTTTTTTTTCAGATAAAGCCAAATCATAACAGAGGTTATTTCAGGACATTTTTCATGTTGTGCAGTTCTAGACTGTACTCTGTAATATTATTTACAAAGAGCCAACAGTTGAGTGATGGTAAAATGAAACGTGAGCTGGACAGACGGACTGCTGCAGTGTCAGCAGTAACGCGGGTGTTGTACCAGACAGTCGTGGTGAAGAGGGAGCTGAGCTGTCAATCTGTGTTCCAGCCCTCACTGTGTTTAGTTCGTATGGGTTGTTCTGGAAAATGCTGACAAAGGACCTATTTGTTGTTTGGGTATGAAGACTTGTTAGTAGATATGCATATGCACACTTTGCTTTACTGCACCACGCAGGAAGAAGGCGTTGTTGCACTGCAAAGAGATCTGCATTCATGCCAAAGGCAGATGGTGGATGGAGGAAACGGCCAATGGGAAAAACACTTTGAACATGATGATTAACTCCAGTATGATGAAAGGGAGGGGCAGGAAGTTTTATGGGATCTTAATGTTAAACAGAAACAAACAAACACTCCGTATGCCACAAGTGAGACAAAGACGCCTCCAAACATCTGCAGCAACAATGATGAATTTTCCTAAATGCTCCATCCTTTAATGATACACACACACTCATTGTATAAGAAGCATGCGTGTGTGTGTGTGTTCATATTTAATATCTAAAATATGACTCAGAGAGGATGAAAAATTTATTTTGGGTGAATTGACCTGACGAAGAAGCTATCATCAATGGGATGTTGAAGAGGAACAGAGGGCTTGTTGGGTAATTTACAGATGACTGAAAATATGTGTTTTGATGTGAGAAACGATTAGAAAAATTAGAAAAAAAACCAAAAACAGGTTCATTCATAGCAGGGTAATTAAAAAGTTTACACACACAGACACACACACACACACACACACACACACACACACACACACACACACACACACACACAACATGCTTGCACTACGAGTGTGTGCCTAATATTGATTCCCTTCTCAGGTATTTTCCAAAGTAGCCTGAGGCTTCTCTCCACCCCTACTAACCATTACCCAAGCTCTCTGCTGGGCAGAGACGCTTCAGACCCATCCATTCCCCCTGCACCCCCAGAGCTATACTGGCCTGTGTATGTGTGTGTAGAGTGTAATACATTGTAATGATCTGAGAGTAAGACAGGACTTGGCAGTGATGTGATGCAGAATGCACTGAAGTCAAAATGAAGCCCAGAATGTATTTTAGTGACAGACACACTCCGTAACACACACAGACCACACACATAGCACACACACACAGACCACAGACTGCATGAATGATCAAGCCGGTGGGACACTGTCTGGGTCCCTCACACTCCCATCACCACAGCTTTATTGTTCCGGGTAGACAGAAACAACTAATGAAGATTGGGGCTGAGAGCCAGTGAGGCTGATCAGCTAGGGACATGCAAATTGAAACACACACACACACACACACACACACACACACACACACACACACACACACACACACACACACACACACACACACACAGAGATGTTAAAAGGAAGAGTTCAGATTATTTGAAGTGGTGTTGTACGAAGTACTTATCCATAGTCAGTGTATTACCTACTGTAGATAAATGTCGACCTGCCCTCAGTTTGGAGAAACAGCAGGAGTACTGGTGTAGGAAGCTAAGCAATATAATGTGGCCAGGGTCAGCAGCAAAACATAGATTAGACACTCAAGAAAATCAGTTAAAGTGTATGCTCAAATATTTTCATGGCTTAACTTTGCCATCAGACAACCTTCTCTGCTGTTATAATCCAAATTTTACTCTCTCCAAACCAACCAGACTCCCCTGAAGAAATCGGGCATTTTACCTTGCATAACACGGGAGATGTAGGTCTACCGCTGCCTCAATTGGTTAGTTCGGAGCTATCCCTTTAAAACACCAAAATTACACTATAACACAAACTAACAGATCGAGGCAGCAGTAAACCAGCAACTCCTGTGTTCTGTGAGGTAAAATGACAGATTTTGCCCATGGAGTTTGGTTGATTTGCAGAATGTGATAGCTGCCTTATATAACAGTGGTCTCCTGTCATAAAAGGCTGTCTGACAGCAACATGGTGAAAATATTCTAAATATAGTGTACATATAACTGATATTGATTTTTTAAAATACATTTTGCTTGGGACCCTGTCCACGGCAGTACATTGCTTAGCTTTCTACATTTGCTGCGTCTCCAAACTGGGGGCGTGTCGACTGCTATCTATGTAAGTGATCATGTACAGTGAGCAGGTCATTACTGCAGGACCCTGACACTAATCTGCTCATTGTACATTATCCCACTTATTACGTGGTTATTCATCAAAAAATACATATTTGGCACAAATTTATGTGACACAAAATATTAATTTTAAAATGATTTTATGGCGTTACTTTGTAATAGTGACCTTCTCACTGTATATTATCCATGATACATGATTATGTACCAAAAAAGAATAATTTTACCTAAAATATTAATTTTCAAATGATTTTAGTCATGTAATAATGATTTTATTGTTCCTCCAGAGTCTATGATCAGAACTGTGTCCATGGCAATGGTCTACTATACAGAAATAACAGACCTTAGAATGCTATAATTGACCAATCAGAATTGATTATTTAACAAAGCCATGTAATAATGTATACCGACTGTTAGGATGTATTTCTACGACCAGTGTGGTAGGACATAGGATCATATTCTACTGACATTGCCTGGTGACAGATTTGGAAGGGTGCCAGAACATCTGGTGGAAGAAGTCCTTTCTATGGACAGGTTGTTGGGATGGCTTCAGTTACGCCAGATATTTCTGGTCAGACAACCCCATATAAGCTGTTGCTGTTTGAGTGTTCTTGGTTCATTCCTTCTTACACTGCATGCTGTATGATATGAAAAAACCCGAGCTTGTCTTAAACATTGTTTTCGGGAACACAGGTGTCATCTCTTCTTTCGGGATCCCACAATAATCATCATCGTTTCACCAACTATGTAAAAGTACTTCATACAACCACACTTCAAATAATCTGGACTATCCCTTTCAGGCATATGACAACAAAATGTGTTTTCATACAATCTCATACATAGAGAAAACAGATCAATGAATGGAGAACAAACTTACATAATAATAATAATCACAGCGTCCACTAACAACCTCAGCATCAGAAGCACTGAGACTCTTTGCATGGTGCATGGTTGTATTCAGAGGCCTATCAAATGTATTAGAAAGTGAACCAAACAGCAGCCACACACATGTTCGGCTGACTGTAGTCTTTTGCCTAATGCAGCTTTTTTGACCAGACTGTGTAAACATGCCAGAAACTTGCTGCTTTAGGGGGCGATTAATATTGATGTGCACTGCAGACATCAGACAGAAAGGAGGACAGAGGGAAAGAAAGAGATGGAGGGAGAAAAAGATCGGAGGAAAGGAGAGGGAGCATTTTCCCAAAACACTGCAGACATTTTGTCAGTAAACAAAAAGTAATGCTGTTGGCCTAGCTGGATTCCACTTTAATTACTCTAATTAGCTTTAACATGTTTTTTCACCTAAACGCTGAGGCAGAGGAGGATGAACTGAGGACTTGAAATGAATCCATATATTACTCCATGTGCAGCAATCAGTGTGGTCCACTTCTCACATAATGGACATAATGAAGTTTGATAGATTTTCAATTTATTATGGGATTATGATAAGACCAGGTGTGAGAAGCTCAAAAACTGTTTCTAATGAGTCTGGTATTAACATGCCATCTTATCTGGATAAGGAAAATACATCGGTTCAGGTGCAAATACACACAACACCTGCCAGACCACATCTGGAAGTGTGTACATCAAATAAGTGACCATCCAGCCAATCAAAACCCACACGCTGACCTGTCATAAATTAAAAAAATATGGCATTCTTCATCAATTTTTTAAAAATAAAAACAAAACATATTGATCCAACAGATTTCTAAACATAGAAACATGAACAACATCTTTCTTAGTTTGGTTGTGGGATATATTGTACAATGTTATGACGTGACCAAAGTCACTGCATATGCTACTGAGCACCATGAGATAGGCTTGATAAGTGGATTGACTTTAAATTAACATTATTTTTATGTATTGGCCCAGTTGAACTCACAAGAGACAGCAGTTGCCCTCCCTCTTCTTTGCCTGCTCCTGTGTTTACACTCAACACAATGGAGACAGTAGCAAACAGCTCCATGTCAAGAATATCCTGGAGGAAAACAAGGGTTAACTCTCATGTTTTAATCATCTTATTTCTCCCTGCTGAAACTTTATCTGCTTATGGTCAAAAACAGGTTCTTGAGTGACCTTTAGAGTTTACAGTTTAACAAAATGCAGACAGCTGCAGACTTATGTGATTTTGAGTTGCTTCCTTTGGGATTTATGCTTTAGTTGGCAAAGAAAATAGACTCAGTGTGCAGACTGAAATGTGTAGAAACAGAGGATCAAATGAGTAAGAATGCTTTAGAAAAAAATGAGAAAATAGTGCTAGTGAGAGCTGGACTTCAGGGTCCTGATGATCTAAATGAGGTTCTGGGGAACAAAACATAGCTTTATTGACCAGGTGTGGAAGTAACTAATTACAAATACTCAAATTACTGGAAGTACTTTTAAGAGTAGAGTTTCTAGTCTGTGCTTTTACTTGTACTTAAGTATGCATTACACAATGTAATCTACTTAATTACTTTTAAAATCATGATTGAGCACTGAGCACAATTTCAAAACATATCCAAACCTTTCATCTCCAATAAAAACAATCAATCAATGAAAAACGAAGCACTGCAGTGACACAGTTTTGGAGTAATTATTTCAATCATTAATCAATAAATTGCTGTTAGAATTTAACTAATTAAGAATGTACTAATCAATATTAATCAATGGTATGAAAATAGAAGTAACTGCACCTCATTTAACATGTTTTTTTCTGGCAAAGCCATTTACTGAGTAAGGAATCTAAAAACTTAAATGACAAAAGAAAAACAAAAAAATAAAAAGAAACAGAAACCTCTTTGATTGAATGCTATTGATAATGTATTAAACATCAGCAGTTTAAAAGTAACTAATATTCTGAGTAGTTTTTTACAAGAATACTTTGTACTTTTACTGAAATATTTTTCTAGCACCAGTACTTTTACTTGTAATTGAATATTATTTTGGTAATCTAACAGTCCATGTACTTACATACAGACTTTCAGTACTCTTTCCATTGACATGTGAGTAACTGAACTCTCTTTACCTGTGTTGCTCCACAACTCAGCTTTGTCTCATTAATTTTCTCGCTCTGACAGAGGCTTCTTAATAATGTTAATTAATTACTGCTGTCTGTCTGTTTCCTGTTGGCCTGACTATTTTTTTCTCAGGCACCATTAGGCCGTCCTGTTTTCACAAGCCCGGGTCCTTCCCCAGCAAGGGCTGCTGTACCTACGCCGCCATTGATAAGTTAGACTGATGCTGACTATAAATCGGCCTCGACGACGGCAGCCGGAGGAAAAATTCCAGTCACCTGCAAACACACAGGTGCACATACAACTCATCTATTATCAGGCTAAGCACACCCCACTGGTCATATAATCATTAAATAATAACATTACATCAGAAATATACTGTTATAATATATTATGCAGCAGGAAATAGCCTCCATCTGTTCACAGCATAATATAGTCATGAAATTAAACTCTCCCCTGCTAAAAAGACGCTAATTCTCCATTTGCTTTAATTATGGAGAAATGAGCAAGCCGCCTACAGGAGAAGAAAAGGAGAAGGAAGAGGGAAAAGAAACAAAAAGAGAGGTCTCAGAGGAGGACACAAACACAACATGTATTTTTACTCTGTGGCTAATTGATGTTAGCCAGCACACACTGACTTAACTCTACATCATCATCATCATCATCATCATCATCATCATCATCATCATCATCACCATCATCTTCATGAGGGTGGCTGTGGCTGACTTTCCCCTGAGCACAACCTCCTGCTATGAATATCAGTGTGTGTGACAGTGACCCAGTCCCTGTGAGTGAGTTATGCTCAAGTGTGTGAGACACACAAACACACACATGCACACACACACACACGCACCGAGTCTGACACAGAGGCAACGGAATCTAATTTAACACTCGGCTGAGCAGAGATTGGCCAACACTCCCAGTCCCTCATCGGCCAAGCGGGGACACTCCACGACCCAGCCCCTGTGTGTGTGTGTGTGTGTGTATGAACTGTGTGTGTGTGTGTGCGTGTGTGTGATGATAGCTACAGAACAAGGGAGCCAGTGAGTGAGAGGGAGAGAGAGAAATCATGTTTCGTTGAGGAGCGGAGCAGCAAGGCTGCTGGCGAGGAAGACTGTTTAGGATTCAGAGTGTGTCGCAGGTCCGCTGGCTGCCAGCTCCCTCTAGGCCTGCTACATGATATTCACTAACCTCCGTAACAATGGCAAACATATGTAAATCTGCCTGTGTGCCCGATTCAATCAGACCCCGGCACAAAGCCACCGACACTGCCGGCACACCCGGCAGAAGAGGACACGTTCAGGGCACACACACAAACTCAAAGACGGAGGAGCTCTGCAAGCATCTGAGTGTGTGTGCATGTGTGTGTGTGTGTGTATCATACAGGTACAGACTCTATAAAAGCCTTGTGCCTGACTCTGACAATATATTTTAAATACTTGAAAAACCAAGTAATTAAGGTCATTTGATTCCTGATAGAAATCAAGCTGTTTTCAAAGCATATTTTTTTTCACCGTTTGTACAATTTGCAACAATTCATGCAAGTCAATCAATCCCTGTGAATTCTGTGCAACCTTGCTCCATGTGAGTTCCACCCATCACAGCAGTCCTCCGTGCAAACATCTTACATGTACATGACTCAATTTTTTTTTAATTAAAAAGTATTTTTTTACATTTACATTTTTAATTTTGTAATGGGTTCTGAAAAGAACACATTTTTTGTTCTAAAAGGCAATTATCAATGCTCTGTGCACTTTTATTTTATAATATTTGCGTTTTTTTCATTTGAATTCCAAAACAATTTTGCTTCTTTGTGGAATACACCTCAGCAGGTTTTAGGTATTTTAGGTATTTTAAGGTCACAACAATCCCAAAAAAAGGCCTACAAAATCTAGTAACTACATGATGTAAAGGAATCACAGAATAATTTCTGTGGATTTACTTTCAGTAATATATTTCATACTTTAAAATAAATTATTGTGCAAGTGATTTTGCATGCTTTAGAAAAACGCATCCAAAACTCTGAAACTGTAGAACATCTCAGTCGTGTAAGGATGCATGAATTGCAGTAAAAGAATAAGGCTGGTGTTATTCAGTATTTTTCTATTGCCAACAAATTTCACTAAAAGACCAACATTAGTGAAACCAATTACTGTCTTGGAAGTTGGTTGATTCCCCAGTGAGAAATAAAATACTTGAACCAAAAGGTTGTCTTTGTGTCTTTGTTTTGTTAATGTTGTTACCACAATAATTGAAGTCACAGAGCAAATATAAGATTAAGATAGGACAGTCTTGTCTGCTCTCATGGCCAAAATGTGACAATTAAAACATACTTGAGTGATGAATCAAAAACTACTAAAGTAAACTATACCAGTTATTCTATACTATACTAAGTTATACCAGCTCAGCAAATATGTGTAAAAGGTCAAACTGTGCAAAATGTAGGTACACGATAAATGTCTATAACAATCATACTGTAGCATATAACAGGAGAAAAGAGTGAATGTTGGAGACCATTTTTGTGTGTGAATAGTTAACCCTGTCTCTTCGGAATTATGTTTATATAAGACTAATCTGTACCAACACAACCAAAATATGTTTTATATTAACATAATAAGTAAATGTTATTAAGGTAACGAGCCGGAGGGATGTACAGGACAGGTCCCCCTCAGTAGTTAAAACATATGCATTTGGCCTTCAACCTTCCCAACCACCTCCTTGCAAATTCAATGTTATATAAATGTATAATTTCAGCAGGATGGTATATGCTGTGTATGAGTGTTCCTGGTAATGAAGGAACGTGTCACCCAGCACAGCAGTGTGGCTCACTGATGTGTTTTTAATAGTTTATGGCACAGAGCAATAAGATATATCAGGCTTTGAATCCAGTATTTGTTAAGACGTATTCATTGTTGAGTTGGATGATTTCATGATTTGTTGACAAGAATAATATACAGTAATCATGTGTACTGGCTTTGTTCGAACTTGGCAAAATGTTTTACTTGTGATGACAGAAAAACTACTGAATTATCTAGCAAACAAACAACTCGTTAAAACAGACAGTTGTCACACACACACACACACACACACACACACACACACACACACACACACACACACACACACACACACACACACACACTCCACAGTGTATGTCTGTGATCTCATTATGAGGAGGCAGTGAGAATCAGCAGGGCTCTAAGTGTATCATGATCAGAGATAACGGGAGCTGGAGAACTATTAGCAATCTCCAGCTTCCCTTTGGGACTCACCCAGAGATCATCAGCCCTTATGAGCCACCACTCTCATCTCTGTAATGACTGGCCTCATTCTGTTTGGATCTATGAGAGTGTGCTCAGGTAAATTGAAATCCGAGCGTATTTGTTTGCATTTGGATTATAGTTTTTCTCTCTCTCTTACTCTGTCTGTGCTTTAATAAGTGAAAAAGCCTCAGGGGTATTAGACCATAGGATTGTTCTCCTGATAGCATCAGCTGACCTGCCACACACACACACACGTGCATACATACTGTATTGACTATCAGCCATGGCCACTGAAAACCATTAGGCTAAATGATTCTAACCTGGCTATAGAGATAGGCTGTGGCTAGCTCAATCAAATGCAAGTGCATTGGACAGTATCGATAGTGGACAATTGAAGCAGAGCTGATACAGTTAAATAAGAGAGAAAGAGGACAAATCAAGCCCTTTGAGTCTCAACCCTTCAATCCAAGGACAAGCAACAGCTGATGTGGTTTTCATTTGGCAGGAAAGACTGAGATAAACTGTGCTGATAGCATTTCTCACACAGATTGTAGGGATGTTTCCAAATATGAAGGCAAACATCTGCAAAGTTTAAATATTTATTTATATATACTATTATTTGTATCTGATTTTGTTCGGTAATGTTTGTGTTGGTTTACACACAAAGCCTATAATCATTGATCACTGTCACTGTCCACACGAGCATCCTCACTTATTCTGTCCTCTCCATGTCTCCATGATGGAAACTTCCCCTGATCCTGTCCTCCCGCTGCACTCGTAGATTGCCCCTTGCTCTTGAGAACCATTTTTTTTCTCTTAAGTCATTTTCATATTGAGACATTATTTCTTCTTTTCAGTGGCAGTCTGACCCTCAAGTAACACAGCATTAACAGCACTCATGTTTCCTGTTTCCTTGCTTTAGTGGGTCTTTTAATTCCAATGCTAATGCTGTTAAAATGACAGATTTTCCTTTATGGAAATGTCCTGAAAGCAGGACGTCAACTCAAAAGTTCTTCTCTTTACACTTTGATGGCATTTTCATGAATGAACACTTCCTGACATATGGGGCAGGAAACTTAGCCTTATATGGTAGTATTTGGGTATTATTTATGATAATTTACAAGTTGCAAGCACATGCACTCACACAGTTCTCTCTGTTACAAGGATCTGTTGAATCTGATGTGGCATGTTCGTAGGAGCCCTTTGTACAAAAAAGTAAGAGAAATTTAAGATCAGAAGACAAAAATGTTCTTGCATGAGCAAGGGCAGATCTAGAGAAAGATTCATGGGGTGGCAAGAGGGTGGCATGGAGACTTTAAGAGGTGGCAAATAATAATGCAATTAATGCAATTTTAATTGCAAACAATAACATATATGGCCTGCTACACAAACTAGGGTGAGCAACAAAGTTGTAAAGATGAATCAACAGCAGCAGCAGCAGTGTTGAATCGTGATCTTTAACACCCCATGAATGAACACTGAAATACTACACCAGAAAAGAGTTTCCCTGAACACAAGCTGTAGTCTAAATGAGAGAATGAACTTCAAAAACACTGACACTTTTTTGGTCCACTGCAGATGATTCAGTTGCAGAGATTTGCTGTGTATTTAAATGAAGGAAGACAAAGAATTCCATTAATTTTTTTTCCTGTAACACTTCAATCTCCAGGTCCCATAATTTCATGGTAAATAGGTGGTAATTACCAAGTAATAGATTTGAAATTACCCACAAATTACCTCCAAATTTCCCCCAGATTTCATTGTTGTATGTCATAATTAACAAGTACCACTGTCATGTAGTTGGTGGTAATTACAAAGCAACATATTTGAAAATCTCTGAATTTACCCAGAAATTTCAAACATATTAATTGGTAATCACCACCTATTTACCATGAAATTATGGGACATGGAAATTGAAGCATTATCATTTTTCCTTTTTCATCTGCATTTCACTGTTTTGATAAATACACTGACTTTGTCCTCTTGTTAAAAAAAAAGTATGCCAAAAATGTTGCTAAAAACCTGCAAATACACTTAGTGCATTTATGTCTACTTTGAAACATAATCCTGTCTGATCGTCTGAATGCTCGGGTTTCTGAACCTGTCAGACTTATTTTTGTGATGTCACATGTTCCCATCTTTCGATGTACACACATTGATGACTACATTGTTATTATTATCAGTAGAATAATGCCTCTAAAGAGTCTAAAGACTCTTAAAAAATAAATTCAAATCTGAATAAACCAAAAGCATCCCTTAAACATAATGACATTCATTTTTATCATTGGAACAGATATTACTGTAATGAAACTGTATTTTTTCACACTATGTGCAGCTGGGCCAAGAGGATATTTTAATAGAAAGACGTACAGCTGTTGAAGCCACTGGCCTATATGTCTCTTCAGTAGCCCTTTCCTTTAATGGAGAGAGAAGTCCTGCTAAATGTTTGATGATTTAAGACCGTTTCATTGTAAAAGGAACCGGAGCAGAGTGATAACAACACTACATTATTCATAGGGGCACTATCACTGCACTCTTTCTGTCTGAGGCAGAGAGGACGAGACATGAGAGAGTGAGGACACAGAGAGACTGATGGAGAGTGAGAGAGACTGGAGAAACAGACAGAGAGACAAAGAGAGATCTTGGGAGGGAAGAGAGACTGACAGGGACAACATTCCACTTCGACTTACAAATGAACAATCCATGTACAAATCAAAATGCATCAATATCACAGACACCAAACCAAACCAAACTAAACTAAACTTCTGAGGCACCAGAAACAGTATGCTTGTGTTTTTTTCTGTCAAATTCAGCCTTTCATAGTGCTCCAACCAGGACACTGAGGATCAAAAGCCCTGGATCTGCTCTGAATGACTTGTCTAGCACTTAAAACAGACTAGCAGGAATAAAGAAAAAATAATCAAGTTAATATTCACATATGATCCTAGATGGCATCAAGAAGTAAAGAGAAGACTTGAAATTCCAACTTGAAACACACCAATGATTTGTCACAGCCCCTCAGCATCTGACTCTGTAGCACAATGTGTGCTTAGAGGGATAGTTCATCCAAAAATGAAAATTCAGTCATTATCTCCTCACCCTCATGCTGACCGCGGGTCGGGCTTATTTTGTTTGCTGTTGGACTCATAGGATAACAGTTTTGCAGAATCTACCAAACAATGGAAATGAATGGTGACCATTTTCGAATATAAAAAACAGCTGGAAAAAAAAAAGCCTCAATACTGCTTGTCTCCTAAAGTCCCGACATACTGTTTACACACTGTCACAATACACACACCCAGTTCAGACAGTGTGCACAAGCATGTAAATGTGGCTCCAAGTTATGGATCTATAGTTAAGATTCGGGCTAAAAACATGAATAACATTAAATGACTTTTTTTTTTTGCCAACATGGCCTTTAGGAGACTTGGATTACACCAGATAAGCAGTATGGAGGCATTTTATGTTTTTATGCTCTTTTTGTTACATTTGAAAACTGGTCATCATTCACTTCTACTGTTTGGGAGATTCTTTTCCTTTGAAACTCCAGCAGACTTTTGTGGGCTATCATTGATTGGCCCTACCAGATCCAAGGTTGGTGAACCTCTGTCTGAATGGAATGCCACATGCCAGAGCAAGTAAAAACATCAGTTTGGCACCTTCATGTGGTACCCAGGCTATATAATCACAGGAGGTAAGTGAAAACACCTGTGCAGGTAAGACCATTCGTGAATTCAGGCTTTAAGCTGGCTAAACAAAGTGTTTAAACTGACTGCCACAATGTCCTGACAATAGTGAATTACATCCAACAGGTAAGACTATAAATTTGGACAAAATTCTTAATGATTTCATGACAATGGAATACCAAGAAGTACATTGAGCCAATACCTAAACAGCTCTTACCAGCTGAGTGATCTGATAACAATGAGATCAACATGATAACTTGCCAGCTAACAAGAGGCCAGGCCCTGCTGCTGACTGGAGCAGAGGAAAATGATGTCTTCTCCCGCTGATGGGACTTCGATAATTGGATGTACTGGTCCGCATCTGTGTTCCACCCTGTGGTTCCCACCAATCCATGTGCCTGATCAATGAGCCTGCCCCATGGGGTACAGCTGGATATGCTAATCAATTGCCAATCTGGGCGCAAAGAATGAGGGGGTGGGCATGCAAATGAGGGGACTTAGGTCGAACTGCCACATGGGAACCTGGGACTTAATCAATAGGTGATACACCTGATAGGTGTATCCTGCTTTGCGCTGGTGGTGCAAGGGGCAGGGCAGGGTAAAATACCACTCACACCCCTGGCACAGGATGGCAAAGGTGGATTTGGACACAATATTGTTTTGTATCAATACTGTTTTGCAAACTTAGGTTTTTGAACTAAAAATAAAGAAACTTCTTGTGCTTTTTAAGGAAAATTAAAAGAGAAAATAAAATATAATCTGTAATACTGTAAATGAACAATATTTTAGAGTGTTCCCTAAATGTCTCAAAGTAAACTTTCTGGGGAGTTCATGTCCTTTTCAGGGGAGCCGAGCTCCACTTAGCTCCCCTGTAATTCAAACTATGCTTCAGGTTAAAATAAGCCGTAAGAACCATTAAGGGAACAATGTTGCATCCAACCCCACACTGAGACCCATAATGATAGGTGATGATAAAAATGTGAGCTCTGCCAGCAGCTTCATGGATATTGACAATCACAAGAAAACTAGAAGGATACAGGTTCATGAAATTCTACAATGATGAGGAGAATCCATCACTATGAGAGTTGTTGTCTATTGAAGATTCATACTCAGACTGAGTCTCCTGGGTGTTTGTGGAGTTTGTCAGTCTATCTACAGGGTTACCACTGCACTCTGGCCATCCTGTGCATTATCCGAGGTATATATCCCCATGAATCAAGAAAAGCGGGTCACACTCAGAAGCAATATGATTTCATGAGCTTTTACTTAACACACAAAATGTTTTTGGCCATTCGGCCTTCATCACTGTGTTCACATACAAGTCCTCACTCACTGCTTAAATTATCAGGTGAGTTGCCAGTTGAGGGCAATCGTTGATTATTGTGACCTCACACAGAATGGAGCCACACAGAGTGAACTACACAGCCTACACAGATATTCTCCTAGATTTTTTCAGACATGTGAATGAACATAACTGACATGCAGGACAACAAAACAACTATATTTTATATATACTTTTAGTAATTTAATAATATTTAATATGTTTGAATGGTGTTGTATAATTAATTCTTATAATATTTAACATTTATTTCATTTGTAAGTATTAAAAAACACCTTTTTTATAACTCTTCATACATCACTGACTTTGATGGCAGGGCACATCCAGAAATGCAGCTAAAGGCGAACCTACAGTGTCATAATTTGAAGCATAGCGGCGCCGACAAAGTTGCCAAATTTGATGCCTTGGTAGGAAGAACATACTGATAGTATCATGTCTGTTCCTGCATGTTCTATTGAGATGTACAAGGCCACATGCCAAAGACAAAAGCATATATGTTGCACAGAAAGAACACATACATAATAAATGTAAGGAAATGCCACATTTCTGAACACAGACACACACACACTGAGTGCGAAAGGCACTTCCACATGAAGTAATGCAGGCAGAAACCTGGCACAGTAAATAAAAATACAATTTCCCAAAGTGACACTTGCATTCTGTTCAGCGCCCACTCAACTGCCTGTAATTATTTTAAACATTCTCAAAGATGTGTGTGTGTGTGATGTGTGTTCAACTCCACCCTGAAGCACTGCACACACTTACACACACATAACATAAATGCACATAGTCCTGCAAAACTCCCTGCACCACACACACCCATCCACAGTCACTTCTCAGCACTTCATCCACCCATTGCTCCATTTGTTCAGAATGGCCCTACAGAATGAGATACCTGTGCAGTCTCCATGCCATTCCCGAGCCTGCCCAAAGCCATGCTGTCACAGACACAGTGTTTTATTACTCACACCAGGAAAAAGGTTGGAGAGTGAGGGGGGGACAGCAGCAAAAGAAAAGAACAGAAACAACTAAAGCAAGAAAAACTAAACAGAATACCTACATATATGATGCACTACGCATCAACATTGCTGTTGTGATATTTACATTGAAACACAGGATCACATCACTGATTAGCTTCAAAGGGTGAGATTCTGGAAATTAAGAGGGAATTCCTGGATTCCTCTGGGGAAGCTTCTTGGACACTGGGAACTGAGGAATGATCTCATTTAACATTACTATTGCCTAGGCTGGTTTCCAAATAACATATGTAAAAATAACACAAATGTTTTCTGTCATCAGTAGTATTTATCCAGCTGTTTTTATTCGGATTCCTTCAGTTAGTCATTATTGAAAAATAAAACAGTCCCAGTGGAAACTCCTGTCAGCATGTTGAAATTTGAACCCATGAATACTCAGTAGTTATAATATGACATCATCACTCAGTACTCATGGGAAGGATAACGCCCATATTCAAACTTGACCTTCATTTTCTCAGCTGCACACCTGTGAAATTTTGTGCATCTTGCATGGAATTGACTCTATCGTGGTGACCAAGGTTAATGGTTAATGGTTAATAAGACTTAAAACTAAAACTAGATCAACAGTTTAGTTAAGTGGAATAAAAAGAAAAAAAAATAGATCTTAGAGAAAAAAACAAAATGAAAATTGAAACAAAAGTGCGCACTTGACAAAACTAATTGAAATAAGATGAAAACATACAAGAATATTAGATTATATATTTATAATTTACAGCAAGATTGTAATATGAGATTCAGATGTAAGTTGTACTTCCCTCTGTGATTGATTGATTGATTGATTGGAATTGACTGTAAAACAAAACTAAGGTGAAAAGAGGCTTTCTGTCACTATTGTTTCCCATACTTCCACTGGGAGGAACCCAAGTCAGAAATGATCAGTCTACAAGTAGGGGTTTTATTTACAATACAATCAGGACTAAACATTACTAAATGAAGAACTGTGTTAGTCACAGATGCCTGTTTGTGGGACATGAAAATACAAGTGATTGAAAACCAGTCAGTTTAGACTGAAAAAAAAAAAAAAAAATCTGAAATGTAATTTTACAAACTGGGTCTGTATTAAGCTACCACATTTACCACATGCCGTCTGATGCTCAGAAACAACTTAATGTCCTTTATTTTTAGTCTTTCTCATGTCTGTATTACAATATATTATATGTATTACTTTTTTCTTTTGTGAATTAAATTTGAATAATAAAGAAAAAACAATGAGCGCTGTTAAACACTCAAGAAGTCCCTCAAGCTCAGATCAGAATTCCAGGACCCCCATGCAGAGAACTGCTGGTCTGCAGTATACTCTGTAATATTTGATGGAGAAAATATTCTCTTTGATGGAGAGTTTCTGTTACATTGGGGGACTGAGGTCAAGTGTGCACCAGGACACATTCTGTATGGATGCGAAAAACAAACCTCTCAGCGATGTTTGCCCACTTTAACTTTTCCATCACTGAATGTATGCTCTCTGTTACCCTTTAAAAACTCCCAAATATTTCATTGGCACCTTAGCACCCAGGGACCTATTTTTGGCCTCCCTCCATCTCTCTTTCTGTCCGTGTCCTCCCCTGATGCTGTCCCCTTGTTCTTGTGCTGCATTCTGCCATGTCCCTGTCTGCCTGCCCTGACTAATGGGTACAGAGTGCCCCAAAGTGCCCCGGAGTGCCCTTTTGCATTCTACCCATGGATATTCCATCACACACACACACACACACACACACACACACACACACACACATACATACAAACTGAATTCCTAAGATGCTTGTCTACTCAGGAATTCCTGCGGGCGAGGGCAGTTGGTGGGTTGGGGGGGGGGGGGGGGGGGGTCCCACCTGCTGAATATCTTGCATAATGTGTTTTGAATAATGCAAATGCTTGAGCCGGCAGACGTCGGGTACAGCATGTTTCCCTGCCAAAAAAGAGGACAATTTCAGGGTTACACGCTTAAGTGGCCATGTACTATTCATGTAGAAGAAGAAAGTGGGTTGGAAGTCTCAGATGAGTTTAGACATACTGTACACTCTGTCTTACTCTCAGATTCAAATTGGTTTTATTGACATGACAGTAATTAAATAAAGTATTTGCAAGGAAAAGTGTGAAAGGTTCACAATGTCTGGGCTTTTTATTACACTGTCATTGTAAAGTTTTAGACCTACAGGTCATTTGCCAAAAGGATCCAGTGAATGGAAAGACTCCCAGAGCCTGAAGTTTTCCACCATACTGAGACTCTTGTTCATTCATCAACATCTCTTTTTGAGACGGCAGTGTGTTGTCCTGGGCCATGTTTCCCAGTTTGGATGCACCTTAGAATTCTCTGCAGGTTTCTAAGGTATACATTAACAAAGGAACTTCTTTTCCTACAAGTGTTTCCCAGACTGTCCCTTAGCAGGTGCCCTTAAGGAAAAGCTGCTACGGTCCATCATAAATTCTAAGTTGTCTTTCGCCACGATACACACATGGACTGATCACTTGTAAAGGCTCATAAATGACGTTCTAACATAACAAGTGTTGCCATAATCATTTCACCTCAATCTGATATTACAGCAAAGGAAGCTATAATCTACTAAAGATCATCTGTTAATATATTTAAGAATCCAGATGACAACTTGTGATAGTTCTAATAAAAATGTTGCCTATAGCCTACAAAATATAAAACAGAGTAAGAATCAGGACATAAAAGCCACAGTCTGAGACTTGTTGAAAGGTCAGGATAAATGATATCACTACAAGGGTTAATGATTTTGTTCTCATATAAATAAAATGTCTAATACAAATTTGTTGTTGTCACACAATAGGCACCTGTAGCAGCATATCCACATTAACTGCAGTGTGCATGTGTGTGTATGTGGTCTCTGTCAGCACTGTGCTCCTCTACTGGCAGTGTTCAGCTCTCAGGATCAGTCTGGGGTTCAGGCTACTATAGACTAACCAGACAGACAGAAAAGTCACATCCTCAGTTAGCTCCATTACATAAAATAAATAAATAAAAATCAACAATTTTTCACAAATTGGATTAGTGTTATGGGGAGGTCCTATATTTCATCAGGTTACCATCATGATAAGAACAGACAGATTAAATGACAACATTCTCATGATGTGTTGTGAACAGAAACATTGTTTTCATAATTAATTTCCATGAAGTAAATTTGAAACTACTGATGCAATTTGCACAAGTAGCCTAGATGTGAATTATACTGCAACTGAAAAGCATAATTTTGAATAAAGCTAAAACTGTGACAGGATGAACAGAGAGCATCACTGAGGGCTTACGTTGGTCATGTGGTGCTTAAGAGGGGCAGTTGGGAGGGGTAACTCTGCTGCATATTCAGAACTGGACAAACACAAGCCTGTACATACAGCCAATAATGTATCTTTACTTTATTTGATTTTGCTTGTTTCATAGTTTCATAGTTTTGCTTAACAAAAGTGCTGCTATACATTAAAAATGACTGTGGATTTCAGTGCAGAGATTAGCATCCTGTGATAGTAAGTAGTCCAGAAAGAAGAGGAAGAAAACACTTGGAGCTGGCAGGATTTTTAATTTTCTGACAGTAAAGTGGCCGTGTACTCTGCCACTGGACATGAGCAGTAACAGCATGTGGCAGTAGTGCTAGCAGCAGCAGGCTGCTCTTTTAATGTAGAGAATGTTTTTTTTTTTTTCACTGATTGCATAAAGCTAGTGTACGCAGCCCTTCCAGTCCAGCTGGCCTTATCTATGTGCTCCTCCCCGACTCACAGAGTGGAGATTAGTCTCTAAGCACTACTTTAAATCTCTCCTCCATCTTCTCCGGCCTTTGTGATTTCTAGAAACTGTTATCACACCGAGGGGTGAACAACACCAGAGCTAGTGGGTGTTTTCTATTTAAACTTGCCCAAAACCAGTCATTTCTTATCAGAGTGGGAGCAGAGAGAGATGGTTACTCCTGCTCGTGTCTGACTGAAAGACTGAAAACGGGGAGGAGGAGGAGGAGAGAAGGAGGGGGAAAAATGGAAGAATCTGAATAGTCCTACTAGCTCAGCCCTGGAACATTCATGTAACACCTCCAACATGGCATGAGTCAGAACTGAATGTCATCACATTAACTTAATGATCAGAGCAGCTAGAGGTTGAATACACACAGACAGATTAAATACACACCTTGTTCTGCCCTCTAAGAGCAACGAGAAATGTGATATTCTTATGTATTAAAGGTATCTTAATTTTTATATCTTAAACACAAAGAAAAACATTTTTATTAAAAACAGTAAATGAGCCATTTTTTGGCCCTCTCAACAGACAGTGTTTGGCAGTTAGAAACTTCTCTTATTCTAAGGTAAAGGCAGCACAACCAACCTGTTTTTTTTTTTTTTTTTTTTATTTTACACTAATGAACCCACACTTAAGAACAGTGATAAGGGGTTGGTCATTCCTGAAGTGTAATAGGTTACAGATTACTAGTTACCCTGTTAAAAATGTAACATGTATTGCAACTATTTTAACAACATCAAAGTAATGTAATTTATTACATTTGATTGCTTTTTGATTAGTTTTCCAACAAATGTCTAATGTATGGGTCTTCAAATTTACTGCCAGAGGTCCCCCAAATCATTGCTTGATCTTTTTTTTTTTTAAATTGAAATATGTTTGAAAATGCACATTAAAGGGATAGTTCACCCAAAAATGAAAATTCAGTCATTATCTCCTCACCCTCGTGCCAATTGAAGGTCAGGGTTATTTTGTTAGTCCACAAAACACTGCTGAAGTTTCACAGGAAAACAGTGCTGCAGGATCTCTCAAACCATGGAAGTGAATGGTGACCAGTTTAAAAACCAGTGTAAAAACAACTGAAAAAACAAAAAGAAAAAAAACCCCAAAAACATAAAATGCCTCTATACTGCTCGTCTGGTGTAATCCAAGTCTCCTTAAGTCCTGTTTGCACACTGTCAAGCCATACGTACAAACAGTTCAGACAGTGTGCATGTGGACGTGAACGTACCTCCAAGCTAATGTTCTGCAGTGAAGCTTCAGGCTAAAAACGTGGTGTAAATTACATATCTTTGGTCAGCCTAGCATGTTGGGACTTTAGGACTTGGATTACACCAGACACGCAGTATAGAGGCATTTTATGTTTTTATTCTGTTGTTTTTTGGGAGACTGTACAACACTGTTTTCTTGTGAAACTCCAGCAGTGTTTTGTTGACTAAAAAAATAAACCGAACCTTAAATCAGCATGAGGGTGAGCAAATAACAACTGAATTTTCAGTTTTGGGTGAATTATCCCTTTAACGTAAACCCAACATAACAAAGATAAATCAGCTTGTTTGTAAAAGAAAAAAAGAAAGAAAAGAAAAAAGCCTAAACATGTTTAATTTAAACAACAGTGACAAACAGCTACCCATGAATCCCTGTATAGTCATATGAGCTAGCCAACCTACTGACTCACTGTGCTGCATCTATCCATACTGACAAACTAGTTAGCTATGTATCAATGAAACATACTGGCCAATCAGCTGTATTATTATTATTACAGCACTCTGTTAGCGACAGTGGTTCATCATGTAGCTTCACAATGCTGGAACTGACATACCCTCCACCTTAGAAATCACTGATCAAAGTGCAGAGAGCTAAGCTAATGTGGCTAACATTAGCCATGCTACTGACTCAGCAGCTACACAGTGCAAATGAGAGAAAAACCCAAAATTAGCTAATGCAGTATATGTAGTACAGGGTCTGTGCTCCATCTGGATATCAGCTCAAGGGTCTATCGCCCACAAAACTTTGCAGACTCCTGGTCTAATGCACACTGATTTGGAACATGAGAGGCAGGTTACATTCAAACAAGAGAACCAATCAAAACCCATGCTCAAAACATGCCTAGACATACAGACAGCTCCTTGTTAGCCATCATATCCTTGCTGGTATTGCACTTAAATTCTTCCAAACTGCTTTGCTGGCCTGCGTTATCTAGAAACACGCCATAAAAAGGTATTCTTGCACAATGAAAAGATGCAAAGGAACAGAATGAATATTATATTCTATGCTTTTTACTGAAAAGAATATATTTGGATGCAACCCTTTTGTAATCGCTAACATTTTGATTTATAACTATCATTGTATTTCATTTTCTTTTCTCAGTATCAATAACAGATTATAGTTACACTCATTTTGTGATTTAATAACATAACTGCTTTAAATCTAACCAGGTACTCCCCACCACTTCTTATGAATGTTATATTCCATTTATGCAATATTCTGCCCATAGATCTTGCTAAATCTTGCACACTGGTGCTAGTACACTCATAGATGTTATAAGACAGGCAGCAGATTTCTGAATTAACTGATGAAATTGATGATAAAATGACACCATTGATTCACTGTGAGAAGTGGGACTGAGTACCCTTTGTGTTCCTGATAGTCATTAATTAAGGCGTCAACCCAAAGTTTCCATTAACAACACAGCCTGTGAGAGAACTGACAACACTTTCCTTCCTGCATTTCATTACTCTCCAACTCACTGCTGTTCTCCAGCAGTGACACAACCCTGTATTATGGGAGCATTTAGCTTTTTCCATAATGGTCCTGTCATATCTAAAGATACACTTGTAACAAACATTTATGTAGCAGATGTCTATGTCTGAACAACAAAAAGACACTTTACGGGGTAAGTCTGGTGATATTCTGTATATTTCTTGTTGTCAACAAAGCTTGACATATTTTATTCCTCTGTGTACCAGAGGCTGATATTCAAAAACAGGTCAGTGAGCCACACTGTTGATATTGCAGTAGGTGACGTGCTCATTCATTACCATGAACACACACACTGTAGTTTATTTTGAGTCAATCTCACACACACTGTCCTGCTGCCAGAACCACTAGAGCACCAAATGTGTATTAATCCACCACTGAAAATAGTCCCCACTAAATTTACTATTTTCTCCTATTTGGTGTTCTAAAAAATTACTGTTTATGGTGGACATAGACATGCAGTCTATCACACACACACACACACACACACACACACACACACACACACACACACACACACACACACATGCTGACATACAGAGAAACACACACAGACAGAAAGTTGCTCACAAAGATACGCCAGTGTAACAAATTCCATCAGTGCCCAGAGAGGGTAGAAGGTCACACTTTAATTGAGTATGCATGTTGCAGTGTGTGCAGCAGTGTGTGCAGCCTTAGAGTGTGTGTGTAAGTTAGTGGCTGAGGTGGATGGTGGGGGGTGGTGGTGGGTAGCTGCCTATCACTGTGGGGTAATAGGACTCCATGCTCAGGAATGCTGACGTGAGCAGGATGAGACTGGAGGGAGAAGTGCTTTTCATTTTCATTCACACTAATATCACACACTCCTCCCTCTGTACACACTGTGTATACACACGGATATATAAAATAATGATATGTGTGTGTTTGTGTGTGTGTGTGTGTGTTTGTGTGTGTGTGTGTGTGTGTGGGATTAGGACACAGAGAGGTGTCTCTATCTCCTCAGATCACTTTTTCACCCATCCTTTCTCCTCTTTTCTTCTCTCATAATGCATGATTCATCATGTCAGATGTTAATATCCCTAAAGGTCAGAAGGAGTCATAAAAGAGCAAAATATGCTTTGTTAAACTTTTTCCCCACCATTTTTCCCTGTCGTCTTTTTTCTCCCCCACTAACCTTATCGCATTGGTATGGGGGGGGGGGGGTTGACCCAGGCTACTGTTACCACAGGGATCTTTAGAGGATGATTGATAACAACAATAATGGGAGCTGGCGGTCGGCATGGCTCTGTAAAGGAAATGCTCTATATATGCTGCATCGCATATATACACACACGAGCTGGTAAGGATGAGACTGAGAGGATCAATGGGGAAATTCAGGAAAAAATGGAAAAATTGTATATATATATATATATATATATATATATACACATACACAATATATACAAATATGGATAAAGATGTGGTTACAAAACTGGAAACAAATTTGTTCACAGCACTGATGAGCTGATTGCTTCCAGTTGAAAAGGAGCAGCACACTTGTGGGCCTTTTCCACTGCTGCTTTTGGTCACGCTGAGTGAAACCATGCTGCACTGATTTGCATTTTCGTTATTACTTTTATTGTGCTGAGTTGCGCTGAGCCGCAACCCAGGTGAACCTTCTCCGGAGTTGGGCTATAACCATTTTCTAGTTAAAGCTTTGCTAATTGTTGGACTTTAAGTTGCATAATAATGACATTTTAATCTAAACTAGTAATTTGAAAAGTTTCACCATAAATGCATCATAACTTTTGCTTTGCTGGTGCCCAGCCATGTGCAGGTGGTGCCCTCTTTATTTTTTGCCCCTGCCCCACAGAAAGCCTGACTCCACCACTGGCCTTACATGTCTGCTTCAGCGAGTGACCCTCATGTATACATTAAAGCTATATATCAGTGTTTTGTAGAAATATGCTTATTTGCTTTCTTACTGAGAGTGAGACTGTACAAACACAGTGGTTTACAATGTAAGAAGATCAATATCCCATAATATTTTCATACTATGATCATTGTGCTAACTTGCCACCTCAATTCCAGAGAAAGGAGCAATCTGACTAAATAATGTACACCAGGGCAAGCTGAGAGCTTCCTACAGCTTTGATGATGAATGATTTTTACATGAATCACTCCAAACACTCCTCTCTGAGTCTGACTGAGAGGAGTGCTCAACATGGACGTCTTTCCACCCTTTCATTCTACATTCCATTTTATCATACAGTACATGTATATGTCCTCTGCTGCACACTGACAGGACAGTGAGGACAGGTTGAGGAGAACTAGTGAACACGACCATCATGAATTACAGATTAGATGAAAGTGAGTGGCTGTGCAGCTGAAGCAAATGAAAGGTGCTTTCATTAAAAGCACATTAAGAAAGAGAGAAAGAGAGAAGAAGAAAGGTGGAGCACAAAATCTGAGATGGATAAATATTTCTGAAAATTATAGTTTACTCTGCGTCTCACAGGAGAAGACATGTTAAAGGTATTTATATTCCTCTAGAGAGAGTGTGAGAGAGTTGATGTTCGCTGAAACACACACACACTAATTAGTACTAATTTGACCACTTGTCTCTGAGGAAAAGTGTTGAGTGAGAGAGAAACGGTGGAGAGGAAATGAACGCAGACACAAATCATCTGCACTAAATACAGTGACAAGACTCCCTCTCTCTCAAACACACACACTCACACACACACACACACACACACACTCTCACACACACTTCTTCCACAAGTTATTTCATTGCTCTTAATTGTGTCTAATTCTAAATCTTATAAAATGATGCAGTATTTGTTTTGGCAGTTCTGACATTTTTTCCAATTATGATTATTGCATCTTAGCCAGATTTACATATGAGAGTGGAGTGGAGGACAAACTTTCATTTCCAAATACTGTTGAGTCAACATTTTAGGTGAGTTTATGAGGCAAATTCATAGTCAGAAAATACCTTATTTAATGCTAATAGAAAATCTATTGCCTACCATTACTACAGCAGGATTTTAAAATAAGTCAAAGCTTAATTTATTCATGATGGAAACTCCTTTAAGGCAGAGGGAGGAAGAATATGTTGGTGGCAAAACATTAAAAAGTAAAGGAGGATAAATTCTGAGAGCCATGCTATTAAAAGGACTTGGAATCAGCAGGTATTTTTCCCCCTATTAATATATAGGTTGAAATACATGAGCAACAACAGCCATGTACTGAAGTATTCAAACACACACACACACACACACACACACACGCACGCACGCACGCACGCACGCACACACACACACACACACACACACACACACACACACACACACACACACACACACAAATATACAGTGGAAACTACCCTGAAGTCCATCATTAGTAAGACTGTATAAATAAACTGGTTAAACTGTAACTCCCAGTTAACCCTAGCCCACTAGATAAATAGAGATAAAGTTAAATAATAAAAAAATGAATCATGAAAAAATTAAAATTACATAAATTAGAAAAATAAAATACAAAAATATATAAATAAAACATACTAAAATGAGAATTTGTATATAAAAGTCACATATAGATCAAATATAAAGCTATATAAATATATTAAAATAAGGATTGGGTGTAAAAGTAAAAGTAAGAGTAATAAGTGTACAGTATTGCACACTGGATGTTAGAGTTGCAATTTTTGTCATTTTATTTTTCTTATTTATTGATTTGCCTCTGAAGAGTGACAGACTGTAATTCAGCTGCACAGCCCACAGCCACTGAGCCAGAGGACGGAGTGAGAGGTCAACATCCTGCAGAGGCTGTGGTGGGTTGGTGAGTTTTATTTTGTTTCTGTCTGTTGAATTTTTTTATGATGAATTCACGGGGTAATAATGCTCTTCTTCTGGATTTAGTTTGGTTGTATTTTTCAATTTAATAAGGGAAAAGGTGTGAGAATATTTTCTTTCTGGACATTTTGAGAGTAAATGAATTTTAATTTTAATTCAGCTCAAAACTTAGGGAGACCCATGATCAGCCTTGTAGGGCTCCCTTACACATTCTAATTTTTCATATTGTTTTATTTACGTCTTGTCTTTAATATGTGTTAAATCAAATCAAATCAAATCAATTCAAGGCCTGGTGCTCAAAGTTATCCTTGAATCTGGTGCTATGTGCAGCCATGCTCCTGTCTTACTGACCATAACAAGTGAGTGAGTGGAAGGTTGGAGGAGGAAGTGATGGTCATTCAGTAAAAGATGTGGTGGAAAAAAAGATAAATAAATTGCAAAAGGGTATAAATACCAAAACACATCTGTGATACAAGAACTAAAGAGGATCACAGCAAAAGTACAAATACTGGGATGATCAAAACAAAATGACAGACGAGCTCCTGTTTCCAGACATGCTCAGTATTCCTCCTCCTTCACCACTTCTTCTCTATAAATCTTAATGAGCTTCACTGGGCCCTATCATCAGGATGTACAGTAGGCGTGTGTGTGTGTGTGTGTGTGTGTGTGTGTGTGTGTGTGTGTGTGTCCTAAGCAGAGATATAGCACTTCATCAGCATGTATGAGTGCAAATGAGGGAGTGAGTGCAGGGAGGATGGGGCAGGGGGACAATCAATTATTCAGCAGTGAACACTTTTCACTTATTACTTAACTAAATTCTCAACATCCACACCGCCTCTCGTCCAATTCATCATCCTCCATCCTCCTTCTGTGAGGGGCCCTATCCACACTGCATGTTTGTACTCTATCTCTGTCTCTCTCTCTCTCTCTCACACACACACACACACACACACACATACAGAAATATACAGTAGAAACTACCCTGAAGTCCATCATTAGTAAGACTGTATAAATAAACTGGTTAAACTGTAACTCCCAGTTCATCATCATAAGGTAAACAATGACTAACATGAGCAGAGAGCTGTGAGACTGGGAATGACTTCCCCGTGCATTTCTCAGTGTGCTACAGAGGGCCAACCAATCAGTGCCCCATTTCCCAGAGCCTCCTTGGTGCTACATGCATCATAAGCTCATGGCCTGTTTCCCAGAGTCTCCTTAGCTTAGGTATACCTTCTGAAAGGTTTACCTTTAGAAGGTTGGTCTGAACCACTCGTAAGCTGTGCCTTAGTGATGTTCTCTGTTCATCCTGTCACAGTTTTGACTTTATTAGACCAATGAATAGAACAATGAATAGGACAATGGATAGTTGCAGTATAGTTCACAACTAGGCTATACTTGTACAAATTACATCATTAGTGTCAAATTAACTTCATGGAAATGAATTATGAAATCAATGTTTCTGTACAGAACACATCATGAGAATGTTGTCATTTAATCTGTCTATTCTTATCATATATCTTATCACCATAATATTAATCCACTTTGTGAAAAATTGGGGAATTTAATTTATTATTATTAATTAAATTTTTTTTATGTAATGAAGCTAACTGAGGATATGACTTTTCTGTCTGTCTAGTTAGTCTGTAGTAGCCTGAACCCCAGACTGACCCTGAGAGCTGAACACTGCCAGCAGAGGAGCTCCTTTGCTACTAAGGTATACCTTAGAAACTTAGGTAGAACACTAAGGTACATGGAAACTGGGAAACACGGCCCTGATTGGTTTATGAAACCTCACTGGGCAGAGCAACAGAACCACAGATGTTAAGTTAGATGTTTGCTTCAGCCTGATGAAGACTATGCTGCAGTTTGCCTCAAGGTTAGAGCATGCTTCAGTGAGCTACACATAAGAAAGCCTGCACAGGGATTGTTCAGAGGTGTTTGTGTGATGGATTTTTTGCCTAAAGTTTCCATGTCTTCTTTTTCTTTTTCCAAATCAAACCCACCAACTGACAGCTGTTGGATCAATTAATGACTCACCAGCATGTTGTTACCGTTTTTTTTCCAATTGCTAACAATTATCTGTCAGTACTGAAGTCACTTTTTCAAAACTGCTCATAGTCTGCATTCCAACATGCATCCTGGCCAAACAGTTAATCTCAGCTGCACAACTCATTCAGACCACCGAAACACTTCATACATGTTTTACCATCAACTTGTTCAACAATTCTCACTCAAAAAGCAAATATTGTTTCTCATAACACATTGAACTATAAAACACCATCAATACAGCATTACATAAATGATCAACTTTTATTTTTGAAGTTTGAATGATTTTTCACATAAATCAGCATTTCATCATGGAAATTAGAACAACCTTTATCAACTGTGTCAATTATAAGTAACAACAGTGCATCTGAAATCCAGTCATTTTCTTCATTGTCCTTTGTTTTTCCTTCGCAGAGTAATTTGCTTGTGAAAAATAGGAGATTGAAACAAACAAACAAAAAAACACAAATCCCTAAAAATCATGGATGCAATACTAATATAATTACAAAAATAAATCCATCACTTATACAGTACAGTATTGTGTGCCATCCACTTTTGTCTTTTTGGTAACATGAGTATTACAAACTACTACAAACAGATAATCTGGGTTTTCAATTGAAATTGATGTTTAACTTTATTATAAGTATTCTGCCAAGACTTTCTATAAATTTATTCTGTTTTGAATGCATTTTTAACAGTTCTGAAAACAGTATGTTAGAATTTAGTGTAGTATTTTGCAGGTGGTGGACTATGAATGAGAAACAGTTCACAGTCTTAGTACAGTCTTTCACTGACTGTGTGAAAAGTTTTGACAATGTGACTTCAGTTTTGACCAATGTTGAGAATTTGAGTGCTTTGTAGCCTTATTATAAGAAATATATAATATACACATTATATAGATATATAAATAGGAATATGATTTTGTCATCACCTTGACTTTGTTTTTAGTTTCTCTTTAGCACTTTGTTCCATATTATGTCAATGCTATATAAATGTAGATAGAAAGTTTGGAGGTTATTGAAAAAATAATTGGTGTTTTTTTTTTCAACAAGACTTAAACATTGTAAGACTACAGCTGGTTCACACTACATGCTTGAGCAGCACATGTGTGTGGCGTTACCTGCTGCTTTTCATTTTGGCACTAATATGAACAAGTTAGAGCCTCCACAGAGCCCACGTGTCAGGCGCTGCTCTCACCGTGCTTCATTAAGAGATTTGGAGGCTTGCCTATTTTTTCAGTGTGATGTACACGATTCTCAGCAAAAATACACATTAAAACTGATCTGTTGACAGTCATTTTTCTCTCTTTTCTCTTCTCCCTCTATCCATTCATCCCTCCCTCCTTCCATCTCTGAACGAGGGGGAAATCAGTAACGGCATTCAGAAAATAGCTATTTTCTTCTCTTCAATTTCTTCTGCAAACTCTATGTAGTACAATAGAACTTTTAGCAGCTGCCTCACAGCACAAACACAGCCTGTGTGGACACCACAGTGTGTGCAAGTTGCAGCAGTTCGGCAACAGTGCCATAATGCACTGCTCGAGTGTGTAGTGTGAACCAGCCATCAACTAATAAACTTGTACAAAATAACAGAAGAGAAAATGCTGAGGAGCTGAGATGAAGAGATGGCTTCTTTCCACCAACAGATGAGCTGTAAGAATAAAGAGGTGAATGTGTGCCAGCTGTTTTGATGATCTTTCAAAACGAGTGACGACTTTAATTTAAAAAGTCTTTTCCCACTCATCCATCACCTTCAAAAAGTCATCCATCACACCGAGAAGGCAATAAACAGTCATCAAGTAATTAACTCGCTGTCATTTTTTTCATTGCATTAGAAATATTTTTAAACACTACATTTTGATGCATATTTCAGGCACAAGCAGATCATTCTTGATGTCTGTATATGCTAAACTTGATTAGCAGCAGATATCTTTGTTTCACTGACGAGATGCTTTCTGCTGTGTTTCTTTGATGAATCAGTGCACCACATGAGACATCAGGCTGGTTTAAAACACATAAACACATACACTTAGGTTTGGAAAAAACGCTAACACTCTCCAGTCATTTGTGCGAACATTACAAAGGTCAACTTTCTGCACCTTCTTTTGGTCCTACTGGGAGGAAAGTTTTCTGAATTGTTCCTCTCAGGTCAGAGGTCAAGCAGTACTAATGCAAATACCAGCTAGTAACTGGTGTCACTTATTAAGTACACTATTTGTACTATACACAAACACAAGATGCACAAACACAAAACAAACTACATATGTTCCCACATGCGTGTGAAATAAATACACACATGCTGAATGTCTGGATAGATTGTCTCCGATGTATCAACGCTCCCAGGCTTAAATACACTTACTGTTTAACATGCACACACACATGCACACACAAAACACACAGCGTGAAGCCTCTCTGTGGTTGGGTTCCTCCTCTGTCACTCCATCTCAGTAACATTTGTCAGCCCTTAAGCTCCCTGAAGTGGAAAATGGACTTTATTTTTATGGTGTGACAAATTAAAAAAAAAAAAAAAAAAAAACTTCCAGCCTCACACCATTAAACCAGGTAGGGGAGGAGAGGGTGGGGGGAAGAAAAGGGGGAGGGAGGGAGACGGTGAGAGCATGAGAGAGACGCCCCAAGCAAAACTAATCTCTGTGGCCTTCTAAACATCAGAAACCACCCATCTTTCTCGATTTCCTTACATGACACACAAACACACACAGACATATTCAGCCCAGTCTCGCTATCAACGCATCAAGTATGGCAGCTTGGTCAGTGCCCCAGTGCTTCAAAAGCTGTAGGTACCTGTGTAGTGTCATTTCTGGCCTCTCCAGTGCTACATTTTACTTTATGGTCGAGGTCAGGTTATGTAGTATAAAGAGGGACAAAGGCACCGTTTGGGGGAGGTGGGTTGGATGGATGAGTCAAACAAGCAAAGGACTTTCACCCAGGAGTCTGGGGATAAAGGGTTATGGTACGTAGTGTTACGTACGTGAACTGACTCAGGCAGTTCTCTAGGGGCTCCTTCTGCCCTTGATAAATTGTATGAAAATGAAAAACTTTTTTTTTTCCATTTTAATCTATATATTCCAACTGCAATAATGTGTAGCCTATACACAGAATAAAAAAAAGATTTTTAATATTTAGTGAACTAAAATGTGCATCACAGCCAATATCTATGGCTTTTCTTCTAAATTTTTCCTGTGGCTAGCCTTAAGTTTCCCTTGGCTAGCTACGCACACCAAATCTAAAAAAGAATAGTCTCAGAGGAAAATATAACATTTAATAGTTCCAGACACAGACAGATATATATATTTTTTTTGCCAAAAATGTCTCTTTTGAGAGTAAAGGTTGTAGACCACTGTGATATATGAATTCACCACACAGGAAATGCTATTTCAGACAGACATATATGATATGAAAAAATACAGTATTAATTTCTATAAAAATTTTATGGTGACATTAAATGGTATTGTATGGAAGTACTGTATGTTAAGGTCACCATAAAATCTTTTAACCCTCCTATCATCCTCAAATATCACTAACACATTTTACCCTTGGGGTCAATCTGACCCCAGGGATATTTGCCTCCAGAAAATGATTTATAGAAAATTGTTGACCAAGTTTTTGTGTCAGGCACTTTGTTTATTTGTTGAATACATAAATAACCCCTTGATAATGAAACCTTGACCTGTCCTCTAGCGCCACCATCAGGCACTAGAGGATTAGAGGAAATTAATTAAAATTAATTTATCTTGAAAAGTTTTCATCCAAATCTTCTCAAATTTACTGACAACATTAATGACCACAAGAGTACGAACCCTATTGATTTTGGTGACGATGTGACCTCTCCTGCAGTGCCACCATCAGGTCAAATTTTCAGTTTTAGAGTTAGTGTATCTTGAAAATCTTTCATCCAAACCTTTTCTAATTTGGGATGCACATTCATGACTCCAAGTCACCATATTTATTGATGTTGGTGACCCCACTATTCTCTCATAAACATATTTATTTACTTATTTTTATCTCCTTTTTTCGTAACATATTTGTGGTTAGTCACTATAAAGTCTCACTCACCCCCTCTTTTGTTACCCTTTTTTTTTTTTTTGTTTTGTTTTTGTTTCTTTTGTCTTTTTTGGTTGTTTTTTAGTTTTTTGGTGTGTGTGAGGGGGTTTACATGTTTGAAAATTCACCCATTTATGAAACAGAAAATCATAATGAGAACATCAGTCAGATAGTCAGAACATGGAACAGTTCTTCATGCCTACAGTCAAGCTTCTAGTCTGCACTACTTTACACAGGATGTGCAGAGAGTGTGTTCATGCTCCTTGCAGACATATTTTGTGCATAGCGAACAGGTCATGCTGGTCTTAGAATCATTTCAGGTGGGACAAACCTGACACCTGCCAATATTGTTCCACCTCCCCCATGTCATGTATCAACTCAAAAGTATCAACTCTGCACCTGCAGGTGTGGGGATGACAGACAAGTTTTACACAGCTAAAACAGCTTGGGGTCAAATTTACCCCAGAGGAACACTGATGCGTGTAATATGTGTTCAGCGCATTGAAAAAATATGATCATGAGAATTTTATGCCTAATCAACTGTACCCATCAGATTAGGAAAAGTCATGAAATATGAAGCAAAATAACAAAAGTCAACTATCATTTTTTGAATGATAAACATTGAATGGGGTCAAATTGACCCCAAGGATAATAGGAGGGTTAATCTACTAGATACTCAGCTCATGGGATTTTATAGAATTATTATCTGTTTTTTTTTTTTTATCATTTTAGCACTTGGATGTTTCCAGCTGCTGCAGGTACAGTACATACTGCCTTACCAAAATGGTAAGAAGAGATTGTCTTCACTCTTCTACAGTAGTCACACAGGGTAAACAGCACTCTTCAATATTATACCTGCTCTATATGAAAAATGCCGTAACTTAAGTTTTATATCCATAAAACTTGACTGTAGGAAACTTTCTACCTCTCTGCTGCAGTGAATTCCAACATAACATATCTCAGATGAAATGTTATATTTGAATCACCTCAGTTTACATGCTTTACTGTCTGTTTCAAATCAAGCAGATAAGCAAACAAACAGCAAAACAAGCGAGCTCACACACTGTGTCCTGAATCAGTCACACACACACATCAAACTCACTCACCATAACCCTACCTCGCATTCAATCTGTCTCTCTCTGACACACACCTGCAGGAGCCCCTCCCCCTCCATATAACACACTCGCTACTGTTAAACGTTTATGATACAAACCATTAGTCCTTTTGTTTCTGCTCTCCCCTGCTAGCAGCTGTCTACAGGCCACAGAAATGTGTGTGTGTCTGTTATGTATCTACAGTGTGTGTATTTTGTATTTTCATGACTAGATGAAGGCATGATTATTTATTTCACTCTGTTTTTTACATCTGCAGTAAAATTGATTAATACATTCAATATGGCAATAAAACAGCACCTTGTGTATGTGTGAGTGTGTGTGTGTGTGTGTGTGTGTGTGTGTGTGTGTGTGTGTGTGTGTGTGTGTGTGTGTGTGTGTGTGAACCACAGGGAGAGAGTGTGATCAGTTGTGAATTTGCCAGTGTGAAATTTTGAATGGCTGCATAGATGAATGAGTCAGTTTGTCTAAGTGAATAAATGATACGGTAACTGAGTGTGTGAGTGAGTGAGCAAGTGTGTGTATTCATTAAATGTAAGTACGTGAGTGTGAAGGATAGAGTGGTTCTGTATGTGTGTGCTTAAATCCAGTTGTAAATCAGTGGATGAGTGTGTGACCGAGATACAAAGCTCATCTTACACTTCTTTGCTGGCCAGGCTGACTACAATAAAAAGACACTAACAACTCGTGTAGTAGATGTTTGAGGTCTTCAGCGGTGTTAATCTCATCAACAATCATATCATGGAATGTATTACAATTATTGTTGATGAATAATAATTCAATGATAATGTGAAAACCAGATACATGAACAAAAAATTTATAATTCAGAATTACTAAATGAGCTCCATGCATCTGGAAAATCACATATTGTGATGCCTGATAACGCAGTCTCCTCTGGTGGCTGTAAAAATGACCTCCTCTTCTGAATTTAATTTAGCTGCTTGACTTGTTGCACCAATAAACATGGAGCATTTCAGTATTGTTATGTTCCTGCCAGTGTCAGCAATTGTTACCAGGAAACAACTGGCACAAACTACAGACCCTTTCAATAAGTGTGCTGTGACATTATTGAGGCTAATGTTAGCATACTAGTATGAGGAGCTGTTCAGTATGTGAGCGTAATGTTAACATTACTTCCAGTCAGCACTTTTTTGAGTGACACATCCTCATACTGAAGACTGATTGTCAATGACTCCCAAAAGTAGCTCACTGTATATGATGGGTGAAGAGTACCAGAGGCAGGTGTGCTATTCATTTGACTTTAAACATGTAGTTAATGCTGTGAAACAAAAGCAGCTTGGTTTGGTTTAGGCTCTAAAACCTACTTGTTTAGGTTGAGAGAAAGATGGTTTCTGTTAAAACATGGTTTGGGTTATGATAGTAAATTTAAAGTAAAGTATGTCACTCGACTTAAATGATGCAATGTAATGTAATGTAACCTAACCTAACCTAACCTAACCTTGTATAACTTAACACAATGCAATGCAAATTAACATAACTAACCTAAACTAGTGTAGCACAACATAACATAGTAGGACTTCCTCCTTTGCTCCTGTCACAATTCCTATGGCCGTTAGAGGCCACCGCCTCACGATAAATGTGAATATGGGTTGTAATAAGCTGCTTGTACAGACAGCTTATACACCTGTCTTTTGGTGAGGAACAGTTTTGTTGTCATGTTACTTGAAGTTTTTGAGAATTGGAGTATTTAATAAACAAGTAAATGAATCCAATTCCTGAATGATCACATTGCTCCACAGAAAGCTGCAGGCAGCTGAAATAATGCCAATTGAAGCCAAATCAGAATGATGATGAGTGATGGCTCAGTGTGAACTGCTAAACAGTCTGCTATAAATGGGTAAACAACACCTTATCCACTGATTTCGTGATAGACAAGAACCACACCAGTAAGTGTACACAACAAACATGTTAACAGCTGTAGCCTTAGAATACACAGACAAACAATTCACAACAAAGATGAGACTAAAATTTCACTGATGAAAATGAACTTAAATGTCTAAAACGAATAGTGAAATGAGTCAAATTCTCTCAAGCTAATGTATATTTTGGTCAAAAGACTAAATAATTATTGTCTCAATGTAAAGCCAAAATTATACTTTGAGCGAGTAAGCAAGGTTCCACTAAGTGTTGTCATCAGAGGGTGTACAAGTGGCTCTGTGTGGACATCGCATACCTCCAGATAGTTGGCACTGAATATCATCTGCACATGAGTGGAACTTCCAAGTGGACCCTCCAGATCCTCCCAAGAATCGAATCCTACCTATTTTTTAGGTCTCAAGGTTGGCAAGTAATGATCCACGTACATGTCTATTAGGAAACATGTTTAGGCCTTATAACTGAGGTTGTTCATCTGTTCTCATACATACAGTATATTTCCAAACTACATGTAGAAGATGGGACATTTGTGTGATTTGATTGGCTGGTGTTCTGCTTTAGTTAGCAAACAAAAGTAAAAACACACACTGAGCGTATCAAAACAGACACACACTGACATCTCACAGAGAAATGTCTGAAGTGTATCTGTTCTGTTTATCTGTTCTGACACAGACACCTGATGGGAGATGAAAATGCTTCAGAAAATACTGTTGGTGTGGACTGGCCATTACGTACACGCATCCTCTCACTTATTTACACTCACCTCCTCCCATTGAGGCTGTGTGAAACCACTCTAATGGGTACACTGACTGGATTCAATAGGCGATGGAGAGAGAGGAGGCCAGCAGGTCTACACCATGAAAACCATTGTGTTCAGAAAGAATCAATCAGTGCTTTCCAGTGTAATTCGATTCATTCACAAAGGGCCGGGAAGCAATTTTAAAATGGAAATGCCACTTGACTTCAAGTGGAGGAGAAAGAGGGAGGAGGTGGAGGGAGGACTGAACCTATTCATTTGAGGCTGCTGTGTGTTAAGGTATCTCTCTTTCAGCATGGTGTGGTTACACACACGCCTCTTTGAATTGAGCCCAGTGAGGCACCAGCAGCCATGGCTGTGTGGATGTGTGTATGTGTGTGTGTGTGTGTCTGTGTGTGTTTGCACTTACAGACTATCTCTTGAAAACCAATTCTAGTTGTATACCTTTGGCACAAGGGACATTTTCACAAATTCACATTTTTTCACTAGGGCTGGTTTAGGCTTGACTCTTCAGAATTAAGGGAACAGTCCCAGGAAATATGCATGACTATACTAACAGATTCTCATACCTAAACCAAAAAATAGGTTATTTGCAAAGGCCTGGGCTACGTTTTTAATTTTAGTCAAGAAGACTGACATCAAGATTAGCAGTAATACTCCACTTTTATTCAGCACTTGAAACACAATAAAGATAACAATATATTCTGAGTTTACTGAGTTGATCGACATCTGCTGAGTGCATCTCTAAAGTCCTGTTCTAAGAGTAGATTGCCACATCATTCTTGTGAAATGGGTGTGTCTCTCTCTCTTCTTGGTAGCTGTAATTTATTGTGTAATAAGTCATGTCCCTGGCTGTGTAGAGTACACACATCCAACATCAATTCCCACAATTCCTATGGAAGGACCAACATATTGGTACAGGGAGGCCACTCCTCATCGAGGCAGGAGGTCTTTCCACAATCAAAATGATAACATAACTTGCTGAATAATCAACCCATTTTCAAGCGGGTTTATTTGTTGCAGATGCCAGACATGCATTTATCATACAGGATACCTGATTAATGCAATAATTACAACAAAAACTAAATTTAAAAAGTTAAAAACTGTATATCCGTGAATAAAAACTGATAATATGAATAAACACTTTTTCTGTATTTTGAACACAGTGGTAGTTGTTGTCCTTTTTTCCATGATAACAAAACAAAGATGCACAATCTTAACGACAAAACAAAACAAAAGTCAAAGACAATAGAACACCATACAAAACAAAACTTACACCAACACACATCTGCTACAAGCTCAACATCTGTATATTTCCACCTGATTAACTTCTACGCTAACTTCATAAACTCAGATCTTCTCCGACAAAATAATCTTTTAGATTGTGACCAATAGTTGTGTCCTAAGTGGTGTTATTGTCCACTTGTCCTTCAGTGTAATAAGAGCATAGAACATGAAAAAGATAAGTAAATGAAATAAAATAAAACAAAACAAAACCTCAAATCAGGTTTGAGTGCACAGATCACTCTTTTTTTCTTATCTTCTTTATGCACACAAGGCTTATGTAATGTTCATTTGTTCTTTTCCATGGCTGTTGTCTTTTTCATATTCAAATAATAAAACTTTTAATTTTTCCAGTGTAATAGTGCAGGAGGGTGTGTGGATTTACAATCTTTAAGTACAAGTTTCTTTAATATAATTGAAGAAAAAAAACTCTATGGATACCTTACGGTGTCCTGTAACATGTCTTTGAATATATGAATTAATGGATTAAGATTAAATTTTACACCTAATATCACTGATAACTGATTTGCTGCTTTGCTATAGCCCCCAAATGCATGGATCAGTCAGTCTGTTGTTCTACATTGAAAACAGTTCCCTGATTTATTTCCATCATTCTGTTGTCTTATTGAAATTTCTTTGTTATCCTCTCTTCTCCGCTGGTGGCAGCTTGATTGGGTCCCTCTGACCAGTACATGATGATGATCGATGATTGCGAGTTGGTGGAGACCAAAACTGAGCTAAACAAGAGTAAATATTAGATTGGATACAAAGATCACTCCGTAAAAATGATAATGTTTCTCTAACCAAAGTTGACCATCAACTTAAAACATGAACTGTCAATGTTGTGTTCACTAATTGTTTCCACTGTCCCAGTGGGCAAAATAAAAATGAGGTTACTTAAGGCTGTATTCACAGGAACTGTAAGAGAAATTTTTATCTTGTGAGTAAAGATTTTCCTGTAAAAGCTCTGAGACCAAATAACCAAAAACTGCAATGGCACATTTCTAGACTGTTGGGTTCACTCGACACCTGAGAAATCCTGCTGGGTTCAGTGTGTGTATGTTGGCCTCAGTGTGAGTGGCAGTGGGTAAAGGGTGGGTGGCAGACCTCAGAAGTGTGATAATGTTTCAGGAGGAGGAGGTGAGGTGATGGAAGGGTGTGGGAGGTGGAGTACAGGAGAACTGCAAAAGAGATCGAGAATGAAACAGCAGCTGAGGAGGAGGAGGAGGAGGAGGAGAGGAGGAAGGAGAAATGAGCAAAACCTTGTTAACAGTCAGAAAGAACTCAAGGTTCCTTTCCTCACAACCAGTGTTGTGCTAGTTACTGAAAACCGGTAACTAATTACCGTTACTAGTTACTTTATTTAAAAAGTAACTCAGTTACTTTACTGATTACTTACACCAAAAGGTAACGCAGTACTGTGAAAAGTACCTTTTTAGTTACTATGAAAAAAAAGGTCTCCCATTAAGTTTTAAGTTAAGTTTTCTTTAGCTCGGTTTCCATCCACACACACACACACACACACACACACACAGAGAGGAAGATTCAGGACTACACGGCTCTGGCTGCAGCTCAGTCTCTAGCCAAGACTACACAAAAAATAATGCAAAATAACAGAGTAACGCATCATGTAGTAACGTTAACTGAGTTACTGAATTTTAAAAATAATGTGTTAGATTACTAGTTACTGCAAAAATTTACTTTGTAACGTGTTAGTCCCAATACTGCTCACAACAGTTGTAAAAGTTTCTGCAAATCATTGATAGGCGAGGTCTCTTGGGACTTTGGGGGTGTAGGAAACCTCAGGATACTTAACATTCTACAGGTAAAAAAAAAACTTTAACTATTTGTAGACCAGAAAATTAAGGTCAAGTAGTGAGAATATCTCCATGTAAAGAAACTTGACTTGGGCTCCACCGCCAATGCCATTATGATACCAGTCTTGTAAACAGACACGCCCACACAGCGTGTCTTCTCCCGTATCCCTGCTGACACACACACACACACACACACACACACACACACACACACACACAGGAAGATTCAGGACTACACGGCTCTGACTGCAGCTCAGTCTCTAGCCAAGACTACACAAAAAATAATGCAAAATAACAGAGTAACGCATCATGTAGTAACGTTAACTGAGTTACTGAATTTTAAAAATAATGTGTTAGATTACTAGTTACTGCAAAAATTTACTTTGTAACGCGTTAGTCCAAACACTGCTCACAACAGTTGTAAAAGTTTCTGCAAATCATTGATAGGCGAGGTCACTGGCTCCCTGCAGGAGGTGCTTCTCATCATCATAACTGACAGCTAACTGGCCTCAAGCAAACAAAGCTTTCCCATAATAACTATTATCTGCACAATTCTACCAGAGCACTGACCTCATCAATAAGTCAATCAGTGGAAGTTATATTGGTGTGCCCCAAAACCAGCTCCAAAACTAGCACAGTGCTGGTTTGTGTCAAATAGGCAGGGCTCATCTCTGCTGCTTTTGCTGAACTGAATCGGCAAATACGATGTCAGTAACAGAAGTTCAAACATCTATCACAATACCTGTCATGGCCAAATGCTAAAGATTTAAAAGATGATTTGAAGTTTGACAGGAGTCAGAGTTGTTTAGATTGCATACACACAGTGTCAATATAACACAAACATATGAATTCAAATTCTATCTGAGTCAAGGACAGAAGGAGCTGGGGATCCTCATCAGTTTTAACATTCAACAACATCTATTTCAACAGATCTACTGGCTTGAAGGTGTGTCTTTTAACTGATGACGCACTTGTCTTGAGTCAAGCAGCTGTAAAACAGTGGATTAGCTCATTTTACTTCCTATAAATTCTTCACAAGAAAGGTCCCCTGTTATTTTGTTAGTTAAAAGCTTTTATTATAAAACAGCAAAATCAGCCAATGTTGGGGGTTCTTCAGCAGTAATTTAAAATGAAACAAGTACAAACAGCCACTCAGGAGATAAACTACTTCATTTAGAGATTCAGTTAGAAGCTACAAAAGTCCTGACACTTTTAAAATTGTGGTCCCCTGCAAGCCCAAGCAAACACTTGTTTGAGAAGAACGAGAAGGGGGGTATATCTTAGGTTGACTGCGGTCAGCAAGACGCCACCACAACCTGATCGCAGGTGTGGGGGGTGTACTTTGGTCCTGCTCCAGACATGGTCCATCTTGGGCATGAGTCGGCACAGCTTGGCACATTAGAATTAGTAACGCAAACGCAAATCAGCACAGAATGGTTTGACTCGGCACAACTGAAAGTGACAATGGAAAAGCCTTTAAAAAAGACACAGTTTGGTACATACGTCACTAGCTAGCTACAACTACTGCAGTCTAAAATTAATTTTGTGTTCAATCTGAACCCAATATAACAGATACTACTTTAACATGTTCATCATGCGTTATTACAGTGCAGCAGTGTGTGTTATGTACTAGGCTTGGGTGGTATCAAGGTATTATGGTATACCAGGATATTAAGAAATCCTGCAGGTATGATTTTCAGCACCATCATCATGAATAAAGTTATCGGAAACATAGAGGCTGCTGTTTTTTGTTGATGGAAAATAAAAATATAAAATGAAATTAATTTATTACAATAGGAAACGTAGCCAATAGAGGAATTATTTGTAGTAATAATTGGCTGGTCATTTCTACTCCATAGCCAAGGTCTCCTTGCTAATTAAATATAACTAGAAGAATATATGGAATAAGGAGGTTATTTCCTATGTATTCATTAATTTATGGGCCATTAGTATTTAAACCCAGAAAGACTTGTTTTAGGAGGCTAATTGCATATTAGACACACAGCATTGTGAGCTAGACAATATCAAATATGCTACAATGACTTCTGCCACCAGCTTTTAATGAGTTGTTCTTTCACACAAATATTATATATTAATGTGTTCACAGTCTGAGTGGTATTAACTACCACGAGAAAACTGAGCTTAGTGTGCAAAATCATTAAAGTTCCCATTAAAGAAAATGGAGATTGTTTTAATTTATTTTTTTAATAATTACTCATAAAAGGTTATGTGCACCTGGGCCATAAAACAACTAAAGATTGGGATGGTGGAGAGTGATAACAGGGAGAACAGACAATATCTGTTGTGAGGAAAACATAAAAATATAAATAACATGTTTAATGTATGTAGAAGAATTCATGGACAAATTTCAGAGCTGTAGTTTATTATGTTGTCCATTCAGTGGACACATGAAAAGCTCTCTGGCTCCAAGAGCCATCGCAGCCTTCTCACCCCGCATACATTCATGTCAGTGCCAGCACACATGCCAGCCAAGCCTCTCCAACAGCGCACCTCCCTACCCCCAAACACACACACACACACACACACATCCCACTGGCGAGTGGTCCACTGTCCGGGATCAAGCCAAGGTCAGTGGTGTGATTAGCGCTTAGCGCTGGAGGCTAGCACTGGCAGGCAGTTTCCCCTTAATGAAGCCATCACTGCATGGAGAGAGCGAGAGAAATACTGCCAGTCAGCCCAACTGGACCTGCCTGATTTACAGCTGTAGCAGTCCACACATCAGCCATGCTAAGGGAATATATGGAGACATGGGTGGAAGAATAGTTAAACTGTCAGTGAGTGACAGGCTGATGATAGAATGCAAGCTTCTAGTTCATTGGCGTTTGGGAAGTGTCACATTGTTTGACACTTTTTCACTCATACAGTAGGATTTTTACTTTGAATGTGTGTTGTGAATATGAAACACTTCAGACTGCCAGTTCAAATGTTTGGCTGCTAAAAGCAAAATGAATATAGAAGAAGACTGTATGTTAAGACTGTGTTCAGTAAACTAGTTATTTTGTATGCAGTCTTCTACAAAGCTAATTCTGCACAAGTAAATATCACTATAATGATAAGCATACTTCAGGTTACTAAGGTCATATCTTTGATATTTCTTGGGACTTTGGGGGTGTAAGAAACCTCAGGATACTTAACATTCTACAGGTAAAAAAAAAACTTTAACTATTTGTAGACCAGAAAATTAAATTAAAACTATATTTGTGCCAGAAAAAAGTAATAAATAAAGAATTCACACCAGAATTTGATTAATAGGGCTTTGAAACAGCATATAGACTCTTATGTTTGAAAATATAAGTAGAAATACTGCGTTCATGAACATTTATTTTTCTTGGTAGTGTCCTGGAAAAAGCTATATGTTTAGTCGGTTGGAAAATAAAAAGTTCTTTTACACTTATTATCATTATTGTCTTGTAATGAGGAGAATTTTTACCCAGTGCATGGTAAAGATTCAAGCCAAATCCCTGCTGTATACAGAACAGAACCCAGCAGACGCAAATCACTGTGATATGGAATATACATAATGCACAAGGCAAGAGATGCCATTGCAAATATGATTTAATATACACACTATAATATACAGTATATAAAAGGCAGAGCAGGAGGAGGTGGAGGGAGAAATGGGCACAACCAGTCATATCAGTGTAAAGCATGCAGGAGCAAGGTGCAAGTAAACTCTTCTATTTAAGCAAAGCATGTTGTGGAAGTATCAGCTTCATACATAACACAAGATTCAAATGTTCTCATATAATGCTATAACGCTTACTGTATGAAAATGAATACTTGTAAGTCTTCTCACAGGACCGTAGCTACCTTTGAGCACATAGAGACCACAGCTTCAGTATCACTGCTGAGGAAATGGGGCTTTTACCATCCTTCAAATTATACATGTTACTCATGACATGTTTTGAAGGCTAAAGGTTGAAGATGTTTGCCAAAGTAGAGAAGGCTTTGAAACTGCATTTAAACCATCCCATCAGGCAGGGGGATTTATAGGAGCTTATAGAACAGTGTAATACGATGTTTACTTCAATTGATAAATGATATGTTGAAGAAAACATTTTCAATAATCAGAAAGATTCAAAGACTTATTGTGGAGGCCAATCTAAAAAAATTTGGGTGATTAGTGTTGCACAGATTATTTCTATAACTCTACCTGTGGCCCACAATTCTAATACTAATATATTAATATATAATGCATACTTTGGAACTGAATAAAACAAGTATAACAAGATCCAAAATGTGTGCATGTGTATGCTGTATGTTCCCAAAGACTGGGTCAGGACCTACAGGTGGGTCATAGGAGCTTTTATTTGGGTTCCCAAATAAATAGCAGACTGTGGAAGAAATTCCATAAATTTAGAGATTTTTATCTGTAGTACAGCTTTTATAAAGAATTTAAAATGTGTGTATTGTTTTACTGATGAGAGGAAAAAACAAGATGCTGTTAATTCCATCTAAATGCACTGATTTTGTCTGATTTATGAAGTAGACTAAAATGTCCTGTGCTGTTTTCCTGATAACAGGAAATAGGAATAATGAGATGAACATGTGTGTATATTTTCAATAAAGATGATATAAGGTGATACGGAAATGGCTGTATAAATGGTCAGGAATGTATTTCTGCATGAATGAAGTTTTCCCAGAATTTATTGATAAGGCTTATTGTGATATGGGTTGGAAATATTTGTCTGTCTTAAGAAGTGGGTCCTTCAAAGAAAAAGAAAAAAAAAGGAAACACTGAACAAGTGTACCGTGGTCGTCCTGGCAAAGTGTCCACATCAGTGTGACTGTGTATGATGTTATTCTATCAGCGTTATAAGTTGTGCTCTTTGCATGTGTGTTTTCCTCTGACCCCCCTGCACATCTGGCCTGCTCTGCTGGTCTGTTCTCTGATAAGGAGACCAGGAGGTGATTGCTCTCATAATTCTTTGTAATGAAACACCACCACGGTGTTACTGGCACTTAACACACTGACTACACACACACACACACCACAGATTCACATATAACATAGAGCTGATTTCAGGTGGCAGAGAGAAAGAGTGTGGACAAATGGTTTCATAAGGCAGACCACGGGGGTGAATATATCTGTTGAAATGGAAAGCAATGAGATAATGAATAAAAGTAGATCATGTTGGAGCAGCCGGCACCGGCTCTGTCCTTTAATGCAGCTTACACAGCCAGTGGGGAGACAAAAAGACTGGACCAAAGATAGCTTAAATCACACACTCACACACACCCGAGGGTGTGAGAGTGAGAGAAAGGCCAGGGCCGAGTCGGAGGAATTAATTGAGGTAGTTTGTTTCACAGCGGGGAGTCTATTAAATGCCATGTCACCACTGGGCCATGGGGAGTAACACACTAACACTGCGAGGGTGGAGGAGGAGGGGGGGTTGCAGTGAAGTCCGATGCCAGTACGAGCCATTCCTCTAAAATCAGCACTCACATCTCACCTCATTCATCTCCCGCTCCATCTCTCTCTCACACTCTTTTTCTTTTCCTCTCCCTCTATCCTCTGTCTCTTGCTGCCCAGCAGAATCTCCACCATTCTTTTCCCTATTTTCCTCCCTGCCACATCCTTTTACTTTCTCTACTGTTTCCTCCCTTCATTGCATTTTCTTCCTTTATTGTGTCTCCATCTCTCTCCATCTCCCACAGTATTTTTTCATGTTTGTCTTCTCCTGTTTTAGTGCACACTTTGTCTTTTTTCCTTTTCTCACTCCATCCCCATCTTCAATAACTGATAATACACACACACACACACACACACACACACACACACACACACACACACACACACACACACACGGAAGGGAGGTGTCTCAGAAAGTTCATATAAGTTCATACCATCTATGTATTCAGAAAGTATTTAGGACATTAGCTGCAGATCAACTGTGCAAATGTTAAGCTTCAGCTTTTTTTTGGAAACATGGATCAAGGAAGACAGGTTAGTGGGAAAAGAAGAATGGCAGGAGAGAAGGAAGACTACCCTTGCAGGACTGAGCATGAGTGATTATATATTTTTTGTAATTACTATTGCAGCCATGGGGTCTAACTAGATTTGTTGTCAGTTTCAACTTTATTTTTGCAAGTAAATTATGTTATGCAAAGATAGAAAAAAATGCATTTCTAGTTTATTATTGTTACATATAACTTGCGGAAATACAGTCAAGTAGGTGAAAAGGTGTTATTCTATAATGAAATGCTGATTTATGTAAAAATCATTCAAACTTCAAAGATAAAAGTTCATGCTTGATGCTCCCTGTTGTTAGTGTTTTTAGGTCAGTGTGTTGAACTGTTACCAGTATTTTGGCTGAATGAGCTTGTTTTGCTTATGTATGAAGTACTTAAGTAGTTTTGTTTGAGTGAGTTTTGGAGGTGAGCTTAACTGTTTGGCCAAAATGCATGTTAGTAAAGCAGACTGTATGAAGAGTTTCAAAGAGTAAATTGAAAAGCACTGTAATACCAGTAACCTTAAAGTGATACCGATACCACTTGAGTACCTTATTCAAAAGCCTTTTTTCTGCTTTATTTAATATTCATCTCATGTAAATGGAAGCATTCCTTAAAGTAATTCTTTCACATTTCATTCATTTATTTCTATCAGACACCACAGGTGTGTAGAATGCAGTAGTGGGCCAGTCACATGGCGCTTTAAATCAAAGAACACTTGTGGTGACTGACTGTGAGCAAAACCCTACAAATAAATCTTTTTTCAGCTGTTGCTCCCAAAGGCATAGCCACCGGTGTAAGAATGTGTGTGAGTGACTTGGTTTCTGAGGAGCAGAGGCTCCTTGCATGGTGGCCTCTGCCATTAGTGTGTGAATGTGTGTGTGAATGAGTGAATGTACATTTAATGTAAAAACGCTTTGAGTGGTCGGAGGACTAGAAATTTACTATCAATTTACCATTTAGATCTGGACACAAAAAGGATCAAATGCAGGTATGGTTCAAAAGTTCTAATACTAGCTGGTACTGGGTTATTTCAGCCAGTACCTTAAAGGGACAGTTCACCCCAAAATCAAAAATAATATAAATATTTTTCCCCTGGCCAGTAGTGCCATTGTTCCATCTAGATTTTTTTTATATGAGTTGCAGTTACAGTTTTGGAGATATCAGCTGTAGAGATTCAGGATAATCCACACACCTTGTTGTGAGCAGTTTCATGTAGGAGAAATCTACTGGAAATACTTTCTACTGAAAGGAAATAGTTCTGGTAGATTCTAGTGCAGAAAGAAAATAGTTCCTACATGAAAGTGCTCACAACCATGCCTGTGGATTATTTTGAGTCAACTGCATCAGGACTTTTTTGAAAGAAACACTGGTTTTGATTTTTTCAAATGTGTTTTCTGTGCTTTGAGCACCACAAGCAGGATGATATATAGTCCCAATTTTATTAGAGAGGAAGTTGTTATCTCCAAAACTTTGAAACTCACACCAAAACAACAACAACTAAAAAAACAAACAAACAAACAAACAAAAAAAAAACCAGATACATAACTAGCACTACAGGCCAGGGGGAATATATGTATTTTTTATTTGGTATTTAAAGGTAATGAGTACCAATAGCCAGTCCCACCAATGCTACACATTTCACTGCCTCCATGCATGTAGCCATGTACAACACATAGTATGTACAGAGGGAAGTCAGTAAAATTACTTGTCTTAATTATACTTAATACGTATAATGATGATATGTTACTAATTGTTTTTTGATCATTTTAGGTTTTTTGCTATTTATTTTAATGTCAGACACGGACAAACAAGAGATGGGCCCAATTAAGACTAAATGACTGAAAAAAAAACTAAACTAAAAAAATCAGACTTTATCTACATGTTAGTTGCATACAAAGACACTCCAAATCAGTACTGTGTGGATCTTCAGTCTAGAGGCAACCAGTGGAAAGAATGCATAGCACAGAGCTATATATGATCCTATAGACCCAATACTGCATGGTTTATGTTGACTCAATGGATGAGTGGGAGGGAAGGAGGGAAATCTGGATGGACGCCCAGCACCTGTCTGGAGACTTACCCACAATCCCTGCTCTCTCTCCCTCTCTGGCTGGGAATATTGACTGGCAAGCACTCTGCCCAATCAAATTAATTTTCTGCAAGACATGCCAAAGGTGACGCCTGAGAAAATGGAGGTTACATGGGGAGGAGATGGAGGGATGTGGAGGGGGTTAGTAGTAATGGAGATTGGGGAGAGGGGGTGAAGAACTCACTGCTGAATGTGACAGAAAGAGAAGAGAGATCTACAGACAGAGAGAGACAGAGTGGACACAAAGAGAGATGGATAGTTAATGAGAGGAAGAGGATGAAGAAATAAAAGAGAGGAGTGGAATAGGATGGAGGATGGGAGTTTTCCTCTCCCACATCACTCTTTTTCTCTCTCAGCCAAGCAGCCTGCCTCCTAAGAAGAGCATGGAGTGATATGCATATATGACAGACTGCTCATTTTAAAGACGTTAGTAATAACATACTTTGACTGTGTACAATATTAACCGTTTGTGTACCCTCATTGTGTACCCCCATATTTCAGTTTTACACCTATTTTGACTATGTTCATGCATATGTCGTAAAACTTTCTTTATTTGGTCAATTTTTGAAATTCACAATCAGCTTTAATAATAGGTTTGTAATGCATTGTGTAGGCTGTCCAGTATGAAAGAGGGTTATAAAGCCTTTGAGCTGCAACACTGTAGACGTGGAGGAAGATGCAGGAAGGCGGGTGACAGCTTCATCGCTACATCTCCAAAACATTCATAATAGGAGGCATTTTACATAGTTCCACTCCACCGTATGACATCTGAGATCTTGCGATTGGCGTTCACTGTTTTGTGGCCAAGATATAAAGAAATGTTGCCGTGTTGATGATGCAGGTGTACTCTTCTTCAACATTGTGTTTATTGATGAGTTGCAGCATAAGTAATAAGGTAATAAGCTATTAGAAGGTAAAAAAAACTTTGAAGAGTATAGGAGTAGTAAAAAAAAAAAAAAGGCCTGTTATTTTTTAAAATATTTTCTCTTCTAATTGCACAATGCGAGATAAAGTATTTTTTCTGTTCTTCAAAAGAGGATCTGGGAAAGGAGAATTTACCCCTGGGGATCAATAAAGTATTTCTGATTCTCATTCTATAGGTGAGATTCTTTACTTTAAATCTAATACAAACTATAAAGTAATAATCCATTTATGTTGTTTTTTTCATTTAAAACACCAGCATCTCGTAAACAAACCTGAAAATCCTGAAAATGATTACGGAGATGTTTTTCATGATCAAGACTGGAGTTGGAAAAAAGAAAAAATGGTACATTACACACAGACACACATCAGTAACAAGTGTACTTAGACAAATTATAACCAAGGTTATCTGTATACAAAGCAAAAATGCGGAGTCAGTGGTTACAGAGTTGCAAAGCCTTTAGCAGATTTTTCAGTTTAGCAACAGCAATTTTTCATGCCATCTCGTAGGGCTTTCCACTTTCACTATGGTATAAACATTTCAAACTGCTTGGAAACATAACATCAAGGTACCTGAGGGTAAATGTTCTGTTGGAAATTAGTTGCATATGAATGCAATTTGCAGGAGATGGGTTTAGGTTTAAGGATGTGGTATGAGTGATCGTAGGTGTGCTGTTTCTCTCTCTCTCTCTCTGTGTGTGTGTGTGTGTGTGTGTGTGTTGATCTAAAGTGAATCACGATGAGAACAACAGCAGCAGCTCATCAAATTTTTATACTCAACAGCAAGTCAAGAAAAGAAAACCTGCCAGGAAACCAGTGTTACTCACAGCTGTGTCAGTGTGTGATGGTGTGTGTGTATGCTGTACGCATGTGTGTCTATTTTGTGGTGGACATGAAAAGTGCATGCTATATTGTAGAATTTAAGAAAAACTAGTTTTTCTCATTTATCTTTCAGATAGCTTTCTGATGAGACAGAAAATGAGGTTAGAGCACAAACAAGTTAATGTAGATTTAGACAAGATGGAGATGTTTCTGGTGCCCAGGCAGGGTCAGGACTCACAGGTGGGTCACAGGAGATTTTATTTGGGTCCCCAAACAAAATAAGAGACAATGGACTGGAAGAAAATCTGCAAATTTAAGATTTATATCTACAGTACAGCTTTTATAAAGCATTTAAAATCTGTAGATTGTTTTACTGATCTTAAGAAAAACTGTTAATTCTGCCCAAATACATGTATTGTTTCGAATTTATTAAGTAGGTTAAAATGTCCGACATTCTTAGAAATAAGCATCCCAAAAGGGTTCTTCCTGAAGGCCTGAGGTTCTACCCAGAACTATTTGCTTCTGAGGAACCCTATTTGGATTAAAAGGTTCTTTGTAAGACAAACCCTTTTTATCCACAGAACCACTTTTAAAAAAAGAGTTCTATCAGGATTAGTGAAACTATTTCATCAAGGGATCTTTGTGGCATCAAATAAAAGGGTTCTTGGTAGATCCCCCTGGGTTGGTTCTAGATAAAACCCTTTGAATATAAATAGCTTCCTGAGAGGGTTTTTGTCACAATCATAGACTGTATATAAGAAGTGGATGTCAACCATTGGTTTGTTGACTACCATTTTAAAAGTCTCGAGTTTGGTATTTTAACATATTTTGCCATCTTGTTTTGTTGGAGCAAGAAGTGACCATATTTTGGAGAGAGGATGGAATTAGGGAGGAGAAAGAGCTGAATCTGACTGAGAATACTATGCGCCCCTACCTATCCTGCCTACATTGTAAGAAGTCGCTGCTAACAAAGTTAGCATCCATAAACTCAAGGTCACCTTTATAACTAAGAAGATGAATAAGAAACTAAGAAAGATAAACAAACTAAACAAACAAAAAAACCCACAAAACAAATATTATTTGAGTTTTGAATCAGTAGCTACCATGACATTAACTTATGGGTGAGCACTCCCACAGTCTATGTAACACAGGTTACCAGGCTGGTGGGACCAGGTACCCATAACCAGGATACTACCACTACTTTATCAGCTAACACTAGTGCTAGCTTGCTAGCTTGGTTAACAAGATGCATCTATAATTCACGTTAACTATGATAGTAGTTGACACACCCACTTGACGACGCGACACGGGCCCTGAAATATTTTCACAGATTAATGCAAGGAAAAAAAGGGTCATTTCTTCACTGATGAACACTAAACTTTTTAAACACAGTGCCATGGATACACATCGCTACACATTGCACATTGTCTCTGGTTACAATCTCCTCTAAATATTAAAGTGAACCAAAGAACATGTATGGTGTATAATTTTACATAAGACTAATGATAAATAAGGAGATGAATATATCGTATGAGACATGCACATTATTCTAACTACTGTGCCATTGTAGCCACAAAAATGCTGACTTGGGTTTGAATGCTTTATGCTTTATGAAAAGTTAGGGCAGGAATCAGGGTCTGAAGAATTCATTCCACTTTATTCTCATGTAAAGTCGATACACTAGTGACCTTTTAAACAAGATGCTTTGACTAATTAAAAAGCATCACTTCTTATGAATTTAACAAGGAAATTAAACAAAATCAAGCACTGCTACTACTTCTACCTTTAAGACACCAGTCACCAACAGCTCTATTGTGGTTTGAACACATCAATGAATATCTGTAAGTGTGTGTAAATGCTGTGTGTTTGGGAGCGAAGGCAGAGCAGTAGCAGTCAGTGCTGGGCAGCCTGGCAGCACCCAGATGCTAGATGAGGTAAGTAAAAGCTAGTTGAATAATATATGCTCTGAATGCAGCCGGCTTCCTCCTGCTGCTGGCTAACTGAAATGTGCACATGTGGACACAAACACAGAAACAGTGAAGCTAATGTGCATGCACACATTGCTACAGCCATAACTCATGTGCTTGTGGACCCCTGTTCACCCTCAACTACTGCGTACTTTGGTCATTTCATTGGAATAACTAATTATTTCTAAAACCGTGTGTGTGTGTGTGTTTTCATAGTGCCATATGCAGCGATCGTTGCACCAGGCCAGTCCATGTAATTGATTTGGACATGTTGAGAACAGACCATTAAAGTAAATAGAGGTGTGAAAAAATGGAATGAAGGGGAGGCATCTGTTCATCTCTAAACTACACAGCAATTACACAATTACAGACTGCCACACCCCCATTTCATGACCAATTCAACCCATCCAACCCCCCCTCTGGGCACACTGGAGTTTTAGCTCTTCGTCATCCTCAACTAGATAATCCTGAAAAAGGAGTAAAGCCCCGAGACAAAAGGTAGACTCCTGTTCCTTTGTGACCTATTGCACCAGTCTTTTAATGTCATGCACGCACTATTACTCCTTACCAGTGCTGCTACTGCAAGCATCACTGCATCACCACTGCTGCTTTAACCAGTCCTACCTCTCCACCCACAAACCAAGCATGCTGCCACTACACTGGCACTTCATTTCCCAAGCACTGTGTTTTAATGCATCGAGTATCCAATTCAAGTCCTGTTCTACTATACAGAATTAGGGAGTTATTGACCATGACAGACAATCAGTTTTTCATCCATCTTGATTGAAAAACAACTTTTTCCTTCTGTTTCATGAAGGAATCAAACTAAGCACGATTGGTTGTCTCCACTATGTCACTTCTGCATGTCAGTGAACATTTGCACAGACTTGAATCTTTGTCAGCTTCTCTATGTCATCCTGCTGGGTGCCCTCTGAGCATGTGTTTGAGTTGTGTTGGGTGGGGCCAGAATCTTTTCTAAGGTTCAATCAATATGTGTGAAATGGGCTGGTAATGTGATACAGCTGAGCTTCAGGATGTCAAATGTAACTGTACAGTTGAAATAGTATTGGTACTAAGACTTCTGAAAAACAACAATAAACAACAAAACTTCTTTCTGTAGTAATGAACAACAGCATTAAAGATGACGATTAATTAATTGGGCTCTTGGCACAGAATGAGCTTTCTCACAACTCACAACTACGCGATGTGCAAGAATATTGATACAATAATACGATAATAAAGATGATTGATTTATTTGTTTATTCTGTTGAGTACTAACTCTACCTCTGTGACTCAAAGTATGTTTAACGTGACCGTTATATGATTTTTATAATACCTGTCAGCCTATCAGACAGTGTTTTGAATTACAAGCAAACATACATCGTTTTAATTCATTTTAATGAGTTATCATGCAGTGCTATATGTTTGAAGGGATAGTTTGAATGATTTAAAGTAGGATTGTATGAGGTACCTGTCCATAGTCAGTGTGTTACCTACACTGAATGCCAGTCAGCACACTTTAAAGAAGCAGCAGGAGTACCAGTGTAGAAAGTTAAGCAATGTACTACTGTAGACGTGGTCAGCAGCAAAACAAATTTTAGACACCTAAGTCCACTATATTTAGAATATTTACACCACTGCACCTGCAGTCAGACAGCCTTTTCTGACAGGAAACCAACCAGTCAAATTTCGCTCTCTCCAAACCAACCAGACTCCTTCGGCAAAATTACTGTCATTTTACCTTACTGTACACAGAACTTACTGGTCTCTGGCTTCCGCTGTTATTTTGTGAATCTGAAACCTTTTAACACTTAAGTATCACAGCAACACAAACAAGCTAACAGATCAAGGCAGCAAAAGACCTGTAACTCCCATGTTCTGTGAAAAGTTACTGTTTTTACCAAATGTACCTGGTTGGTTTACTGAGAGCAATATTTGACCTATATAAGAGCATTTTCATATTAGAAAAGGTTGTCTGACAGCCTTTTCTAACATGAAGAGAACTGGATACCTTGATTCAAGACGGTACAAATGGGTCCATAGAGCAGGAGCATCTTCCTCTGGCTGAGCTCCTTCAGACTTCCTGCACATGTGAAATGATTTACTGATTCAACTCAAACTCCTTCAGATTGTCAGAGTGTTTATGGCCTTCACAAAACATGCATTTTGGAAACTTTTCAAGCTACTAAGGCCAACACATGGAAATCACCTCACCTCCCAGAGCTGCTCCTGGGTTTCAGTGTGCAAGGACAAGTTCTAACTTATTTAACTTGTTGCCTTTTTTGTACAGCTTTGCTCACTGACACCAATATGCAACTAGTTAAAGGTTGTGTATTTATGGTGACCTCCACAGAATTGTGCTATTTAGGAAAGGCTGTCAGACAGCAAGGTGAAACAATGAACATATTCTAGGTATAGTGTACATTTAAACTCATATTGATTTTGTTTAGGTGTCTAAAATATGTTTTGCTGCTGACCCTGTCCACAGCTGTAGATTGATCTGTTTCCTACACTGGTACTCCTGCTGCTTCTCCAAACTGGGGGCATGTCTACTGCCAATACACTGAGTGTAGTAAGTAAGTAAGTATCTCATACAATCCCACTTAATAAAATCTGAACTATCCCTTTAACATAAAGTTACTTGTATTACAAAACATGCTATAATGACTGAGCTGATGTATCTGGTTTGATTTGAACCACGTTAGATTTCAGATCTTGGATATCAGATATTGATGGTTACCAGATGTTCTCTGCTCCTCATCCTCCCTCTCCCTCCACCTCCCTGACTCCATCACTGTAATCCCTGACCCCTTTATAATGGGGATGATATACATCTCAGGTACTGGTCAGGGCATCTATTATGAATGAGACATACACACTACTGCTAGCACTGGTAATGGATGGACTGGACACACACACACACACATACACACACATACTCAGAGGCTAGGGATAGCTGCACTAAGTCATGTTTGGGGCTATAGCAGAGCTGACAGCTCCTGCATATTCAGCAGGGCCTGTCCAATTTGTTTCTCACTAATGGAGGGAAAATGTGAGAGAGGAGGGATAGAAGAGGAAGGATGAGGAAGAAAGACTTTGGAAAAGGGAGATGTCTGTTTAGCCCAACTGTTTTTACTAGTTTTTGTAAAATCTTTGTGCTTGTACTGGTGTGTGCTTACCACTGGTGCTGCTGGGACAGACATTATTACTGGAACTAAGGCTATTAGTGCTAATATCTAGATGCTGTTTTTCTGAAAGGATTCACTGTGACCTAATAAATCATAGGGTCAGTGCTTCTGCGATCACAAAAGCACAAGGGCTCCTCCTGTGTATGCATGTGTGTCTGCATCTGTGTGTGTACACCAACCAGACATCCCTCACATGTCAACACAAGAGCCAAAAGATAGGTATGATCCAGAACACACTAAACCAAGTATAATGAAGAGATGTGTGTGAGTGAGCGTGTGACAGTTCCCATCAGTCAGCCACCGTTTAGACAGCTGGAAAAGGAGTCATAAATCAATTTTTTGCCGATTATGACACAATGTGGGGATGCACTCTCTCTCACACACTCCAACAGTAACATAATATCATGTTCTGTTGGTTTAATCGATTGTAATGGTCAGAGAGACGGGACATAAGAGGAGAGAGATTCAGAGAGATTTATGTCTCTGCTAAGAGACAGGTGTAAAAATGGAGAGATGTTGGTAGAGTGGAGGACAAAAAGAAAAAATCTTCTGATTCATTTTTATTTCTTCAATCACTACCCCCCTCCTTCAATCATTCATTCACCCAAACTCCATATAATCTATGTTTTATGAAGACAAAAGGTTTGATTTAATCCTGGAGTGTCTTGGTCAGCTCTCAGCCATTGTGACTTTTGACCCCGCCTCCACCACCACCCCTTTCTGTGACCCTGCTGAGGTCATGACCTCCAACTCAGGGCTGAAAAGAAGTGTGTGTTTCTGGGGTGGGAGGTCATGGATGGAGCCAGGTCGGTCATAAATAGAGATCAAATCAACATTAGGAGCACCCTGGGGAGCCATTTGATTGAGGTGCACTTCCTTTGCAGAGTGGTGATAGTAGCGGGGGCTAGGTGGGGGTTATGGTGTCAATAAACTCCGTCAGAAGTGCTTGTTGGATGGTCAAATAGTCAAAAGACCCTCCATCCATACCTTCCAGCTCTCAGAGTGTGTGGGTGGCTGTGTTACACTGTTACCATAACTTCCCAAAGCACCCACTTCAAGACAATGATCAGCCAAGATGGTATGAATCAAAGATGCTAATGTGTGTAGTCCTGTCCCAGAAATCAAGTGTACTGGATGGATATTATACAAGACATGGAAAGAATATTTGATGCAGCTTTGTAAATGAACGTGATATCTTTGCTTCTCAGGTATTAGGGACTAATTTTCACAGACTGTGGAATATCTTTTGGTCATGGACAAAAGACAAACCATCTTCTAAATCAAAGTGGCATGAAATAGTCTTGGAGAGTTTTTCTCTTGACTATTTGACATGCATACTTCACTCATCCAAAGGACAGTTCATGAAAATATGGACTCCATAGCGCCACTTTCCAGCTCCACAGTTACCTCGACACTTGCAAGCATTGTATTTGACTGACTTTGGACCCCCCACCCACCACCCCCACTCCTTTAATGATATTGCAATTACAATCCCCCTTTGTCATCTTAACTTTGATTGTTATATTTTGGGGTTTATTTTAATTATTTATTTTTTCTAAAGAGCACCTATGTATTTTTCCAACTATTTTAAATGCAATTGAATATAGTTTTGCAGAGCTCTGTTATTTGTGTGTGTTCACAAAAAGCCCTAAAAACCTCAATAAATATTCTTTAAAAAGAAAATGCATCGTGGGGACTTTTCAGGCTGGTGAGGCCACAAAACAGAAATCACCTCATCTCCCAGAGCTGCTCCTGGGTTTTGGTGTGCAAAGGACAAGTACTAACTTATTTAGCTTGTTTCCTTTTTTGTACAGCTTTGGTCACTGACATTAGTATCAGTCCCTCCAGGATTTCATGAGCCTTTTTTGAGATTGTGACAGCCTTACATACCTGATTTCATAGTAGCTTTCTAAAAAACTATGGTACAGTTTGCAATGCCTTTAGGCAGTTTTTTGCAATGAAATTGTGGAACCAAGAGAAAATTGAAAAAAATATATATATTTTTTTGTATAATTCATTAAAAATCAAAGGCATGTCGTTTCAGGAAGAACAACACTACACTCTGTACACTCAGAGTGTTTTAAGTAACCATACCAAAAAGGCTCAGAATTACAAAAATCGTGATAAAATATGTTCTACTTGTAAATTAAGTACACCTGGGGTGTATTTCACAAAGAAGCAAAATCTTTTTGGAGTTCAAACTCAGTCAGCACAAAATTCTACAATAAAAGTGCACAGAGCAGTGATAACAATGACAAATATGTTCTTTTCAGTACCCATGGGCAAAATAAAAAAAATGATGCAAGACCTGATTGGTGGAACTCTCAGGAAGCCACAATCATTGGTCAAGTTTGGAGAAAAGTTGTGGAGCTTGTACAAAAACGCAGTATTGCACAGAATTCACAGGCATGGGATGAATTTGCATGAATTGTTGAGTCCAACTTCCTGGAGGGACTGCAACATGCAACTAGGTGTGTATTTATGTAAACTTCGATAAAATTGTGTTATTTGCCCTGACTTGATGTTAACTTCTTGTTTTGAAGACCTTGCAAAGACAGTGTGCTTCAACTGTGCAGCCTCCTTCATGTATACCACATGAAATCAATTGCAGGAAATCAACACACTTGAAGCCACACTGAATACACTGATGTTTGCATAAAACAGTGTGTGCACACTGCCAGACTAGGTTCTGTCCCCCATCAGCAACTTTAGAGGTGTTCAGCTGTGGTTGTACTGGGCAGCTCCAGTGTGATTGTGTAAAAATTTATCAGGCTTTAGGTTTCCATGTCATACAGGCTTTTCCAACCTAAACTCTGCAATACACGAGAAAAAGTACTTGCCATTTCTGAAAATATTTGGTGTGCACATTATAAATATTAAGAAACATCTATTCCATATAGTTCTAAACCCAGTTATTGTACTTCATAAAGGAGACTTTTCTTCAGCGCCACATGAAAATCCAGTTTTGTCACTGGGGGTTGTTATAGTAGCTACAGTAGTACACTGGTTATAATTCATATTAGGCCCTTATATGTTGATACAACTAATAAAGCATGACAGGTTTCATATGGAGAAACGCAGCACATTACATGAGAGAGAATCTAACTGAAGAACCAAGAGAGGCGACACATATACATACATGGCAAGAGAAAGAGATGAACAGATAGATCTCCAGTAGTTGAAAGAGCATATCGCTCTATGCTGTAATTCACATATATAATTCATCTGGCACAACATGGAAAAGGAGAGCGAGCTAGAGCGCACTTCAGAGGAGTGATAACATAACACATTCCTCACATCAGTGGGAGCAGCCACGAGGTGGAGAACAGAAGGAGGCTGCAGCACCGGGGAAAAGAACACAGTATGAACCCTGACAAACGGCAGAGGAGGGGATTAAAAAGTAGCCAGGAGAATGGAGAGATGTGAGGAGGAACAGAAAGGTGACAGGATCGGAGAGGTGGAACCACAAGAGGGACTTTATGGAGTAAACACAAAGAGAGGTAAAGGCCAGGAAGAGAGAGAGCAATAGAGAAAAAAAGATTTATATGAAATGTGGAAAAATGCAGCCCTCCTCTTCCATGGGGCCTGTGATGCAAATCACTTAGTGTAATCTGAACCTAAAGAGCTAAGGACCTAAAGGAAACCACCAAAAGAAAGGGTTCTATGACAGAGATGCTGACATGTGACATCTGATCCGTCAGCTAAAGCAGATCTGCACTGCAGCTCAAATTCAGCTGCTCATGTTCTCGGGGTCTCAGAGACCATGAAGGTAAATTACAACCAAATGTGTCGACAAGTTCATCATGCTCAGCTGCAGCTACACGCACTGGAATTGGAATTGGTACCAACCAAACACGCCCTACCCAATTTGGTAATTTTATTGGCCTGACATATTGATGCATAATAGCAATCCCTCTCTCCTTCAAGCCATGGATATTGATCACAGTCCGCCTTCCATTAGGTGAGAGAACAAAAACCCATTTGAAATCTATTGGATCTATAAAATAAGGGCAGCAGTTATCCAGCATGAAATGAGGAGGTGGACCTTTAACTCCCTCCTCTTTCATTATCTTTTTGGAACTCTCTTAATTCTGCTACGTACTGTGATTCTCTTAATCCTTCTCTTAATAATCTTTATATTTTTTATTCACTAACTGACTTAGTGTTCTTAGTTTCTACCGTTCTAGGTCACTGCAGTGTAGATTGCACTGCCATGTCTTCATTTATTGTATTTGGTGGTTTTAACATGGATTTAATTCTCTCAGTAGGTGGTTTATTAGGTCCACATGGCTGAAGCTACTGCAGTCTAATCCAACAGCCCTGAAATAAACTGTGTATGAAGTTTCTAATGTTCAGTTTTTGCTCAGGCACTTTTACAGACATGTTAATTCAACTTCATGCGGTTTTTGGAGGCTGCGATTTGTGGCACTGTTTAATATTATTGTGTTAATAATGTGACATGTCTCCTACTGTGGCTGAGAGAACTCAATGCACTGCAACTTAAGATATCACAAGCAGATTGAGAAACACAATGACAACCCATACACATAGCATAAAGAAACACACCGCAAACAGAACAGACATGAGCAAATTAAGAAACTAAAGAACAAATGACTCAATGTATCATAGAACTTTTGAAAGGAAACTAAAATCTGATGAAGCTGCTGTAGTTGGAAATGTATAGTGCTGCAAGGCCAACCGAGTTAGCGTCACTCTGGTTCCTTCCATAAAAAGTCAATGGGATTCTGCCAATGAATTTTGGATTAGTGCAGAAAATAAGCTTTGTGTTACACAAAATATTATGATACTAACATGTTTTGTTCAACAAGATAATCTTCACAAATTAACATTTTTTAAGATGTATTTTTTAGGCATTTTTGCCTTTATTTAATAGGGGTAGGTGAAGATATGACAGGAAAACAGGTAGAGAGAGAGGTAGAGAAATGGGTTGCAGGTCTGTCAAACCAGCAGCCACTGCAGAGGACCAGCAGCCTCAGTACATGGGGCACATGCTCCACCAACTATGCCACAGGAGTGCCCCACTTTTATCATTTTGAAGCATAAACGTGATCGCAGTAAAAAGGTAATGTTAGAACACAACAGAACAACAGCATGGTCACATGATTTAACATCACCATAACTAAGTGACCAGTGTTTGATGATTAATGTCCTGGACAACCTCTGTTGTCTCATTTAGCCATTTGCTAGCAACTGGCTTTTTTAAGACATTGCACAAAACATGAAAATCTCCTCAGCTTGTGTTACCACAGAACTAATTGCAGACATCTAACCAAAAACCCTTTCAAACAACCCATTGACTTCGACACAGTGGTAAATGGGCTGCATTTATATGGTCTATCCACCACTCAAAGCACTCTTACAGCTACATGTCACGTTCACCCATTAACTCACACACTGGTGAGGGGCAATTTGAGCTTAAATATCTTGCTGGGGATCAAACCACCAGCCTTCCAATTGTTAGACAACCTGCTCTCCCTCCTAAGCCTGAACTAACTCATTTCCAGGTTTTGGGACTCATTCCTGCAGCACACTATACTCAGTATATCTAGTCATATTGTAACTTGACAGTCAGAATGGTAGAACTAAAATAAACATTGTTTCTTCAGTCCTAGTGTCCCCTGAAGATTTCCTCTATGTTGTTTGACTTGCGCTATGTCTGTATTTGCAGTGTATTTCTTTATGTTGTACATGTGTCAGATTAGTGAATGTGGTTCTTCATTTGCTTATTTTATTGAGTCACAGAGTTTATTTTCTAAATGCTGCATACGCCTCATCTTTTTGTCTTCTGTTTTTATGAACTAGCCATAAAATAATAGTTTTTTCATATTCTTTTGCTATAAGAGAGTCTTGGAGCTCTCCAAGTTTTATTAAAACAACCTCAAACCAAACAACACTTGGAGCAAATAATCTTATCTCGTGTATTAAAGCCCCAGTAGAAACAAAGCCAGTCTCCTGCCTTTAAACTTTAAATGCCTGCTTTACCTCTCTCCCTTTATGAGGGTCTATCTATTTATCTATACAGTCCCTGTAGTGAAGAAATTAAACCTTTAGATCATCACACATTCTCAGCTCTTTACATCACCACTGTATAGATATGAGTCTGCAGGGGGGGAAGAATTCACTGTGTAGAGAAGGCAGGGGGTGAAATTTATCTACCACATTTTTTGACAATATTTGCAAAGTAATGCATATCTATCTATCTATCTATCTATCTATCTATCTATCTATCTATCTATCTATCTATCTATCTATCTATCTATCTATCTATCCGAAAATGATTAAAAACAATTTGAGGAATGATCTTGCATAAATTGGTAAGCAGCAACATATTATATATTATGTTTTATATTGTACTGATGGATTTATTTTAATTAAAATTTGTAGTTTTAACTTAATAAGGTTCTGTATTTTTTGCAGTGCACACACATGCACACACGCTGACACACATGGTCTCAGTGGTGTACTGTGGTCTGATCTGATTGCCGTTTCAGTGATAGACCACCAGTGAAGCGGTGGTCTAATATTATCAGATGAATTCAATTAATATAATCTCATTTCCTCTTAAGTGCTGCTCCTCTAATTAAGTATGGGGAGACGCAGGGCACGGACCTCCCACTGGTTAGCAAAGCATGACAGAGTGCGTCTGTGTGTGTGTGTGTGTGTGTGTGTGTGTGTGTGTGTGTATGTGTGTGTGTGTGTGTGTGTAACTTGAATGTGCGAAAGCAAATGCATGTTTGAGTCAGTGTATTTGTATGTGTTTTGTAAGCATGTATGTACAGCTTGCAAACAGTCTCTCTCACACACGCACACGCACACACACACACATTGATAGGACTGGTACAGATGAAGCAATATCTGGAGGCTGGTGTAATTAGGGCCAATTCAATTGGACTCTGATACTTCATTATACACCTGCCAACAACAGCAGCGATTGATAGCCATATTTTCCTTCTCCATTTCGTTTTCTCGCTCATTAATGGTCCGGAATTAATGAAAATGGCTCTGAGTGGCCTCGCTCACTGCTGGAGGACAGCATTCACACTGCATGGGCTGCATGGCTGTGTGTGTGTGTGTGTGTGTGTGTGTGTGTGTGTGTGTGTGTGTGTGTGTGTGTGTGTGTGTGTGTGTGTGTATACGTGTGTGTGCATTTGTGAACTTTTCACCCATGGGGTCTTAATCACACTGTTTTTCGGGCAAGGCTTTACCACGTAAGATGTTTACACACAACACACATTAATACACACAGACGCACAACCTCACACTCTAAAGTGCACTGGTGAAATATTTGATACAGAAGCATGGCAGCATGTATTTTCTCTTGTGTTAATACCTTCCTTGCCCTCCACCCCTCAGCACTGGGGCAATTTATAAGTAATTTTTGGAAAGATGGATGCTCGTTGTCCATACAGCAGCAAAGTCAAAACTTTGATTATGTCTACACTGTACCATCTACATTTACATGCTTTTTTTGTGTGAAAACATACAGATTTCACAGGACATTTTTGGGATTGTTGCAGCTTAAAATGCCTGATTTCACGGCAGCTTTTCTAAAAAAATTCAATGAATGCTGCGATGCTTTTAGGCATTTTTTGCAATGAAATTGCAGGACCAAGAGAAAATTCCAAAAGAAAGTTGTGATTTTTTTTTGTATAATTCATTAAAAGTCAATCAACAATCTATCAAAGGCAAAGTGGTACGAGGTCAATGTTGCTCGGAATCAGTGGTGAAACAGCTGTTTGCCTCCAGTTTCTTTGAGCCAAAAATGTAATCTATCCTAACATTAAGCAAGTAGTCTCCTGAGCTTAGCCAGAATTTCACCACAGAGCTGAGAGAATAGAAAAGACATCTGAATGTTTTGGAAGGCAGTGACAAACAACCTTTTTGTCATTTAAGTATGAGGACTTGTCTGTGTCAGTGTGCATCAGCTCAAACTATTTTTTACAATTGAAGCAGTAAAAAGTGGAAGTTAAAGATTCTGTTTGCCAGTGTGTAGCAGTAGATGATGTCTGATCCATTCTGGGTAAAAGCATAAGGTTGCTTTGTAACAATATAGCCAACAGTACCAAACTGAAAACACACTGTGGTTTGAATTGACACAGCATTCATCACTGTGAAAGAAAAGTCTGAAGGAGTGGGAGTTTGTTGCTGGTATGACTCAGTATCCTGGCTGCTCTGTGTACTGCATGTGTTTATGTTGTGCTCCTGTATGACAGTGTGTGACATCATACTGTGCACAGCCCTCTGGTATCTAACATCTCAAAGACCCTCACCAGAGAAGGTCCATACTGTACT